>NW_027361712.1:28300000-28702500 GCF_039654945.1 Dendrobates tinctorius | reverse complement strand
CTATCTTTCTATCTATATCTATCTAACTCTATATCTATATAGCATTATACCCTATGAGGGGGTGCATTATTCCCTATGAGGGGGGCAGTATTATACCCTATGAGGGGGCAGCATTATACCCTATGAGGAGGCAGCATTATTCCCTATGAGGAGGGCAGCATTATACCCTATGAGGGGGGCAGTATTATACCCTATGAGGGGGGCAGTATTATACCCTATGAGGGGGGCAGTATTATACCCTATGAGGGGATGCATTATTCCCTATGAGGGGGGCAGTATTATACCCTATGAGGGGGGCAGTATTATACCCTATGAGGGGGTGCATTATACCCTATGAGGTGGTGCATTATTCCCTATGAGGGGGGCAGTATTATACCCTATGAGGGGGGCAGTATTATATTCTATGAGATGGCTGCATTATATTCTATGAGATGGCTGCATTATACTATGTGAGGGGGCTGCTTTATATTCTATGAGGGGGCTACCCCAACTCCTGCTACATAATTAAGACATGTACAACCTTATATTATACCCGAATATTAGCGTGTTTTACCGCATAATTGGTGGTCTGGTATTTAACTCTATGCAGCTACATAGTGGACCCCAAGAATGATTTTCTCTGGTGGGCCCAAGGTGTTCCAGTCCGACGCTGATAGTATACAATGTATAGTGTCTGTGTAAAGGTAATACAGTGACATTATACAGGAGCTCTATATATATTGTCAGTGTACAGGTAATACAGGGATCACCAGTGACATTATGCACTGGAGGTCTTTATAGTGTACAGGTTATACAGTGATCACCAGTGATATTATACACTGTAACTCTATATATAGTGTACAGGTAATATAGTAGTCACCAAAGACATTACGCACAGGAACTTTGCATATAGAAATGCTTCCATAATTAGTGTGATAGATGAGCCCATCTGGTGCTATGGCGCATGCGCCGACGGAGCACAGCTCCTAACAACAAAAACATCAAGGCACAGTCACGGTTGACTTCCCACAAACCACCACGGTGTATGACGCAGCTGGTGTGTGTGGAACCAGTGTATAAGACCGCTGCCTGTATGTCACGGGCACGCACAAGTCTGCGCACACGCACTGAAACAAAATGGGCTGACAGAAAAAAAAGATGAGAACGCGGCCTATATATCACGGGTATGCACAAGGCCGCACATACGCACTGATATAAATCGGGCTGAGAGAAAAATTGCATGAGATTGTGGAGCTGCAAGCTAAAAAACCTCCTAAAGTGGCAAATGTGTATTGTGGCTACCAATATTAATCGTGTGAGATATAATAGAGATTAAAAAGCGGGAAATGCACTAGAGTGAAAAAAATCGCTGCGACTGAAACTTTATACAATTTAAAGTGCTACTAAGAGTGATTGCATGATCAAAGTGATTACGTGCATAAATAAGCTCTTCGTAAAAATGACATCAAACAACGATGTATTATTAAAGACTAATTCAATTGTGACAATAGAGAAAAAAAAATATTCTTTTTCTAAAAACTTAAAAAAAAAAATATTATAGAAAAATCATAAATTGCAGTTAAAAAAATTTGTATTTTGGGATCTTTTAGGAAGCAAACCCCCCAATTCCACCATACCAAAAACCAGCACACTAATAAGTAAAAGGAAACATGGTTACAAGCCAAAAAGAAGACACCAAATCCACAAAGTGGAACTACATAGATAGAAAAACATCTATAGTCCAATCAAATATTATATACATTTTTATAAATTTTGCAGATTTTCAAGGGTTTCTCAACACCAACATGAGAAAACTCCAATCTCCTCCAGGAAGATGTTGAGCTTGCTTAATCTCTAGGATTCATCCACAGTGTCTGGTAGATGGAAAAAAATCTGTTGAATCTTCACCTTCATGGTGTACCTCCATGGTGTCACCAGCTCCTCATGGCCCATATCAGAAAATATACAAAACATAAAAAACAATAAAAAATAAGTAACGACAGACAATTACAAAATAAAGAATAAAACACCCAAAGCCTGAAATAGTCAAGAAAAAAGGGTTAAAAATGCAAGATAAATTCCAATATGCATGAAATACAAAAACACACTCCTATAAAAAAGCACCAAAACCAGAATTTTCATTCAGACCCAATGGGCTAAGTGTGCCCAATCTAAAGATCCACCTACACTTCAACTTAGCCAATTATTTTCCAATGTCACCACCCCTTGAACTCAAAGAAACTGTGTCAATGCCTTTTATCTTCAAACCAAAGGACTTATAGTCATGATATCTTTTGAAATGCCTAGGAAGCGTTTTCAACGTAGTATCATCCAAGACCAACTTAGCCTTTTCTATGTGTCAAGGCAGTGTTCCCTTGTACAAACTTTTAGTTCACTGGATGTGTACAGGTTATATAGTGATTACCAGTGATATTATACACTATATATAGTGTACATGTAATATTGTAGTCACCAATGAAATTCTGCACAGAAGCTCTGTATATAGTGTATAGTATACATGTAATACAGTGACTCAGGAGTGACATTATTAACAGGAACTTTGCATTTAGTGTCAGTGTACAGGTAATACAGTGATCAACAGTGACATTACGCACAGGAGCTATGTATATAGTGTCAGCTTACAGGTAATACAGGGTTCAACAGTGACGTTATACACAGGAGCTCTGTATATAGTGTACATGTAATATAGTGATCCCCAATGACTATATACAAAGGAGATCTGTGTATAGGGTCAGTGTACAGGTAATACGGTGATCATTAGTGACATTATACGCAGGAGCTCTGTATATAGTGTCAGTGTACAGATAATACAGGGATCACCAGTGACATTATACATAGGAGCTCTGTATATAGTGTAAGTGTTCAGGTAATACAAGGATCACCAGTGACGTTACACACAGAAGCTTTGCATATACTATACAGTACATACTGTACAGGCAATGCAGTGATCAAAAGTGATATTATACTCAGGATCTCTGTATATAATGTTAGTGTACAGGTAATATAATTATCACCAGTGACATTATATGCAGGAGCTCTGTACATACACACGTGGTCAAAATTGTTGGTACAGCTCGTTTAATGACAGAAAAAACCACAATTGTCACAGATTCGACAAATCAACTAGATTTGTGTATTGTTCATAAAGTTAGAACAAAACAAAAAAACTCCCAGAGGCTCACACAGGGAGAGCATGTGACTGTATTTCCTGTTTTTCCTATGTCTGTGTATGAGAGAAGCAGCATGCTGTAGATGATGCACAGATAGAGACACACAAATGATTTACTCCTGATCTATTAAGCTTATCATATATTGTTCATGTTTGTTCCAGAATAAAGAAGCTCTGTTGTCACAGGTTTGGAGAGTATCCTGAATAATCCACTGCCAATAGGTTATGGGCCCAGAGTGACACAGAACCCCAGAGAAATACAGCAAACGAAGTCCAGAGCAAAAGCAGCACAAAGCAACAGAGAAGATGTCCAGTAGCAGCAATCCTGTCAAGTTCTCAATGCCAAGCCTCACTATCCAGAACTACCAGTCCTGGAAATTCAAGGTGAACAGGCTCGGACTTAGGTGTCTGAGGCCCACCAGGAGAATGGACTCTAGGGGCCCACCCTACAGCTATATGCAAATATCTGTCAGTCGGTATCCCCATTATAGTGGAGCATCGACTGTAAAACACCAGCGGTTGATAATCCTGGCATGGCAGCCATGTACATAGTGGATAATCCTGGAGGATGTCTGTTATAAACTGCAAAAGACTTGTGACTGTGATGTAGGTTCACCTTCCAGCAGGACAACAACCTTAAAGGGAATCTGTCATCTATTTTTTCCACTATCAGCTGCTGGCAATGCCATCAGCGGCTTATCTACAGTATTCTCTAATGCTGTAGATAAGTCCCCCCATATAACCTGAAAGATAAGAAAAATGAGTTATATTATTCTCACCCAGGGGCGGTCCGGGTCCGGTCTTGGTCTGATGGGTGTGTCATGGTCCGGTCCGTCACAGTCCTCTTCTTTGCTTCCCGTCGTGGCTAATGCGCAGGCACACTGCTCTGCCCTGTTGAGGGCAGAGCAGAGTCCTGCAGTGTGCAGGCACCGGACCAAGACTGAACCCAGACCGCACCTGGGTGAGTATAATATAACTCATTTTTATTATCTTTCACGTTACATCGGGGGCTTATCTACAGCATTACAGAATGCTGTAGATAAGCCCCTAATGACAGTGCCGGCAGCTGAAAAAATAGGTGACAGATTCCCTTTAAACATACTCCAACAGCTACAATGGAATAGTTTAGAGCAAAGCATATTCAAGTGTTTGAATGACCCAGTCACAGTGCAAGACATAAATCTCATTGACAACATGTGACAAGACTTATAAATTGCTGTTCACAGAGACTCACCATCCAATCTCACTGAGCTAGAGCTATTTTGCAAAAAAGAATGGGCAAAAATGGCAGCCTCTAGGTGTGCAAAGCGGACATAGACAACCCAAAGGAGGCTAAATAAAAATGCACCTCACAATTTTCATAATTAGATTTTAAAAATATTTAGAAAACGATATATCATTTCCTTTACATTGCACAAATACTTCTTCATGTTGGTATATCACATAAAATACATTTACATTTGTGGGGTTTTCAAGGCACTCTATCAATCTGTCCGTCCATTCGTCTGTCTATATCTATCTATCTACAGTATCTATCTATCCATCCATACATATATCCTTACATCCACATATATACTATATCTCTCTGATCCCTTCAAATTTGCTTTTCAAGGTCCATATTTCTAGGGCTAGATGGGTGACCAATGTTCTAGGAACTTGGGAAAATTAGATTCACGTTCTAATATCCATCCTAATTTAACCTACCAAGGCGAGCCTTACTATGATGCACTTTTCTTCAATCTGTTTACTCATTATGCCTTTTTTTTACATTCTCACCCGATTATGAGTTTTTCATTTTTTTTCCACCTTTTTCACTACTTTCACATTATGATATAATTGCGGTGTATTATAATTTTTCTAATACATTTACTACTTGCGTGAACTGTACACCAGATGGCACTGTGGGTTACATAGTAAATGCAGCCATGGATTAAAAAGCTGATAACGCTCTAAGGCTGGTTTCACATTTGCGTTAAAACAACGCTGCGCCCTGCGTCGTTAAGCCCCGCCCAGAGCCGGCTCCCTGCCCGCCCCATCCGGGATCACCGCCTACTTTCGCATTTGCACGCATGCGATCGGCGCACCCTATCTTTAGCATAGGGTGCGCAGATCATGCGCTGCCAGTGTGAAAGTAGCGTGCTGCGCACTTTTGACGGTGCGCCGTGCGCGCCGAAATGCAGCATGTTGCTGCAATTGTAAATTGTGCCTGTGCCTGTGCTACTTTATGCTTGTTTGGTCTTGATCTGGCTCTGTCCCTGTTACCCGTTCTGCCTGTCCCTCTTGTACTACGCTGCTATTTTCGTGTATGACTCTTTGCCTATGTTCTGACTATTCTCTGCTCGCCCCTCTTGTACTGCACTACCCTCTCCGTGTATGACCCCTGCCTGTAGTAGCATTCTGCACTCATTCCCAGCAGCAGGATGCTAAGCCCCGCCCCCTGTGGTCACATGATCGAAGGTCCTTGTGCTTCTTACTACCTTCAGCGTCCCAGGTCCCATCTGTCTGAGCTTGCCCTGCAGCATCTGACACCGGGCCCTCCCGCAGTGTAGGTGAGTCACCCTGCTTACCCGTGGCAGTTCACCTGCACTGACAGGGTCCTTATACCATGCAAATGTATTTGGATACCTTCGCATGTACATGCAACATGTTGCGTTCTACGCAGTTCGGCGCAGCGTGAAAACGACGCATGCAGAGGTATCAGCATAGATTTGCATTGCCTGTGTACCCAATGTTAAAGATAGGTACACAGGATGCATGCCAACGTAGGCGGAGATGAATGGAAGAGGTGTGGCAGTGGGCGGGGCTTAATGGAGGATGTACGCAGCCCTCCGCAGCTCTGCCCAATGCAAGTGGGAAACCAGTCTTACTTTTGGATACTACTAGCACTTGGTTTCCCATCCAGCTTGTCCTATTCCAAAAGGATTGTGAACACCACAGCAGGGTTTCTTATACTTTCCTTCGTTAAATATGATTTGGTTCAGGTGATCATCTAATCAGAAGCACATTAAGTAGAACGAGGTGTACTCTGGTTGGAATTCAACTGACACTGGAATGGAATGGCGATTAGACATGTTAGACATGTAGAGAAGCTGATTTTTATCAAACTGTGCAGTGGTCTCTTAATTTTTGCCAGAGCGGTATTTTGCAATCATCATATCATAAATCACAGTGTATCTACAATTACTCATTTCATTACAGCTAATTCTCTTTTCTCTGCTGTATATAGAAATAAGAAGTATCTTGTCCCTGTAGAAATCATTCCCCTCTTTAACTCCTGACCCAGCTTCTCCCACCTCCTCCCCTGCCAGGTACGTTAGCAGTCACTTATGTGTAAGGAGGTGACAGAGGCCGTCATATGCCTCCCCCTCTTTGAAAAGTATTCACATTAAATGTGTGCCGTTCCATAATGCTTATGATTGTAAATGTATTCATTTACTGTTTCTGTAATGTGAATGTATGGGGTGGGCCATTTATATGGATACACCTAAATAAAATGGGAATAGTTTATGATATCAACTTCCTGTTTGTGGCACATTAGTATATGGGAGGGGGAAAAATTTTCAAGATGGGTGGTGACCATGGCAGCCATTTTGAAGTCAGCTATTTTGGATCCAACTTTATTTTTTTCAATGTTCAATGGGAAGAGGGTCATGTGACATATCAAACTTATTGAGAATTTCACAAGAAAAACAATGGTCAGATTAGTTTTAATGTAACTTTATTCTTTCATGAGTTATCTACAAGTTTCTCTTTGTTTACAGCCATTGACATGTCGCAGAAGTTAACACGTGAGGAGCGGATAGAAATTGTGTTAATGTCTAGTGAACACAGTACCCGGATCATGGCAGCAGATTTCAATAGAGTTGAGCGACTTTTGGTTTTTTAGGGTCGCGTTTCGTTTCGTGAAACCCGACTTTTCCAAAAGTCGGGTCGAGCAAGATCGTCCGATTATAGGGAAAAGTCGGGGTCGTCCCGAAACACGAAACCCAATGTAAGTCAATGGGGAATAAAAGTCGGCAGTGAGAGGAGGACAGGAAACACACCAACAGTGCCCATTTGAATGCCAAAAGCATCAATTCTTCTTACTTAAGCTTGTCAACCTTAATTAACTTCATAATATAAGTTACGCACTGAAAAATGGGTGTTATTTGGCTAAAGTTGTGGGGGGGAGGGCTGGCTGCAGGTTTTCATGTGCCCTGGGCGAAAGAGCGCCCCTTTAACACATACCACAACTCATCATGCTCCGATACGGCAGAGAAATAGCGGTATAGTACAATGAAAAATACCTCACTTTTTACATCTCATGACGAGGCCCATCTATTTCTCCATACAGAATCATTGGTCCCATATAATGTTTGAAACAGTATATGATGAGCTCCACATAATGCTACAGTATATGTTGGTCCCCATGGATGAAGCTCCACTGTCTTATGGGCCCAAATAATGCTCCAAACATAATGGGCCCCATTTCTAATGCTCTAGTGTATAATGGGCCCTGTAAATGCTGCTCCAGTGTCTGATGTCCACCTTTGGAATGTTCCAGTGTATGGTGGGCCCCATCTATCATTCTCCAGAGTATAGTGCTCCCCAAAAATTGCTGTCCCAACATTGAAAACAATCAAATAAGTCTCCTCGCGAGGGAATCCCTGTACTTGTCTGGACAGGTGCTTTAGCTTGCTTAACAGCTCGCCAGCCGTTCTCACTCCCAGTATGGATTGCACGTGATTGCACAAAGGTTAGAAAGGGTACCGTATCCCTGGATAACATGTATGGATAGCGTACACATTCAAAATATATGTCTATACAGCATGAGGCAGGCTCAGACGGTGTTAGGCCCAGTATGGATTGCACGTCATTGCACAAAGGTTAGAAAGGGTACCGTATCCCCGGATAACATGTATGGATAGCGTACACATTCAAAATATATGTCTATACAGCATGAGGCAGGCTCAGACGGTGTTAGGCCCAGTATGGATTGCACGTGATTGCACAAAGGTTAGAAAGGGTACCGTATCCCCGGATAACATGTATGGATAGCGTACACATTCAAAATATATGTCTATACAGCATGAGGCAGGCTCAGACGGTGTTAGGCCCAGTATGGATTGCACGTCATTGCACAAAGGTTAGAAAGGGTACCGTATCCCTGGATAACATGTATGGATAGCGTACACATTCAAAATATATGTCTATACAGCATGAGGCAGGCTCAGACGGTGTTAGGCCCAGTATGGATTGCACGTCATTGCACAAAGGTTAGAAAGGGTACCGTATCCCCGGATAACATGTATGGATAGCGTACACATTCAAAATATATGTCTATACAGCATGAGGCAGGCTCAGACGGTGTTAGGCCCAGTATGGATTGCACGTCATTGCACAAAGGTTAGAAAGGGTACCGTATCCCCGGATAACATGTATGGATAGCGTACACATTCAAAATATATGTCTATACAGCATGAGGCAGGCTCAGACGGTGTTAGGCCCAGTATGGATTGCACGTCATTGCACAAAGGTTAGAAAGGGTACCGTATCCCTGGATAACATGTATGGATAGCGTACACATTCAAAATATATGTCTATACAGCATGAGGCAGGCTCAGACGGTGTTAGGCCCAGTATGGATTGCACGTGATTGCACAAAGGTTAGAAAGGGTACCGTATCCCCGGATAACATGTATGGATAGTGTACACATTCAAAATATATGTCTATACAGCATGAGGCAGGCTCAGACAGTGTTAGGCCCAGTATGGATTGCACGTCATTGCACAAAGGTTAGAAAGGGTACCGTATCCCCGGATAACATGTATGGATAGCGTACACATTCAAAATATATGTCTATACAGCATGAGGCAGGCTCAGACGGTGTTAGGCCCAGTATGGATTGCACGTCATTGCACAAAGGTTAGAAAGGGTACCGTATCCCCGGATAACATGTATGGATAGCGTACACATTCAAAATATATGTCTATACAGCATGAGGCAAGCTCAGACGGTGTTAGGCCCAGTATGGATTGCACGTGATTGCACAAAGGTTAGAAAGGGTACCGTATCCCTGGATAACATGGATGGATAGCGTACACATTCAAAATATATGTCTATACAGCATGAGGCAGGCTCAGACGGTGTTAGGCCCAGTATGGATTGCACGTCATTGCACAAAGGTTAGAAAGGGTACCGTATCCCTGGATAACATGTATGGATAGCGTACACATTCAAAATATATGTCTATACAGCATGAGGCAGGCTCAGACAGTGTTAGGCCCAGTATGGATTGCACGTGATTGCACAAAGGTTAGAAAGGGTACCGTATCCCCGGATAACATGTATGGATAGCGTACACATTCAAAATATATGTCTATACAGCATGAGGCAGGCTCAGACGGTGTTAGGCCCAGTATGGATTGCACGTCATTGCACAAAGGTTAGAAAGGGTACCGTATCCCTGGATAACATGTATGGATAGCGTACACATTCAAAATATATGTCTATACAGCATGAGGCAGGCTCAGACGGTGTTAGGCCCAGTATGGATTGCACGTGATTGCACAAAGGTTAGAAAGGGTACCGTATCCCCGGATAACATGTATGGATAGTGTACACATTCAAAATATATGTCTATACAGCATGAGGCAGGCTCAGACAGTGTTAGGCCCAGTATGGATTGCACGTCATTGCACAAAGGTTAGAAAGGGTACCGTATCCCCGGATAACATGTATGGATAGCGTACACATTCAAAATATATGTCTATACAGCATGAGGCAGGCTCAGACGGTGTTAGGCCCAGTATGGATTGCACGTCATTGCACAAAGGTTAGAAAGGGTACCGTATCCCCGGATAACATGTATGGATAGCGTACACATTCAAAATATATGTCTATACAGCATGAGGCAGGCTCAGACGGTGTTAGGCCCAGTATGGATTGCACGTGATTGCACAAAGGTTAGAAAGGGTACCGTATCCCTGGATAACATGGATGGATAGCGTACACATTCAAAATATATGTCTATACAGCATGAGGCAGGCTCAGACGGTGTTAGGCCCAGTATGGATTGCACGTCATTGCACAAAGGTTAGAAAGGGTACCGTATCCCTGGATAACATGTATGGATAGCGTACACATTCAAAATATATGTCTATACAGCATGAGGCAGGCTCAGACAGTGTTAGGCCCAGTATGGATTGCACGTGATTGCACAAAGGTTAGAAAGGGTACCGTATCCCCGGATAACATGTATGGATAGCGTACACATTCAAAATATATGTCTATACAGCATGAGGAAGGCTCAGACGGTGTTAGGCCCAGTATGGATTGCACGTCATTGCACAAAGGTTAGAAAGGGTACCGTATCCCTGGATAACATGTATGGATAGCGTACACATTCAAAATATATGTCTCAGGAGGCAGGCTCAGACGGTGTCAGGCACAGTATGGATTTGACGGCCCAGATTACACAGCGGAGGAGCAGGGAGAGGTAAAGATTGCAAATGCTGGGGCCCTGCCCAAGCAAGGGGGGCCCACTCTTGGGCGTCGGTACTGGCACTGGGCCCCTCATAGTACAGCGGTGTGTCTGATGGCGGGTGTGCACCACCACCGTCAGAGACACTTGATTGCACTATGAGGGACCCTGTGCCAGTGCCCGCGCCCAAGAGTCGGCCTACCCACCTGTCCAGGGCAACGGCACTCGCACGGTGTCGTGCGCTAGGTGGTTACCCCGGCCATGGGGGGGAGGCAGCACAGTTAGGGAGTTTTAGAAAGTGGCATATGTTGATGTTGGACATTCAGCTGATGCAAAAGGCGAAATAGGTGAAGTACCAGGAAGAGGTGGACCAAAGCAAGCCATTTTTCTGTCACCCTATGTGTCATCAGGGGAAGGTGGGACAAAATCCTTGGAAACCCATGCGTGGTTCATTTTAATGAAGGTTAGATCATCCACATTTTGGGTTGACAGACGGGTCCTTTTTTCTGTCAGGATTGATCCAGCTGCACTGAAGACTCTTTCCGATAGCACACTTGCAGCTGGGCAAGCGAGCTCCTGTAAGGCATATTGGGCCAATTCAGGCCAGGTGTCCAGTTTAGCGGCCCAATAGTCAAAGGGGAATGACCTGTGTGGGAGAACATCGATATGGGAGGAAAAGTAGTTTGTAACCATAGTTGACAACTGCTGTCTCCTGTCACTTTCCATTGATGCAGTATTACCAGTTGTGTGAGCGGTATTTGAAAAATCAGTCCACAACATTGTCATGAAACCCCTGTCTCCAACGCCACTTCTGCTGTGTGCACCACGAACACCTCTGCCAAGCGGCCCCCGGCCCGTACGGCTCGTGTGAGAACCTTCACCGCTGCTGTGTGCTGGGAATGCCTCAAGCAACCGATTTACCAGAGTTGCTTGTTTATTAGCCAATATTAGGTCAAGGTTCTCCTGTGGCATGATGTTTTGTAATTTGCCTTTATAGCGTGGATCCAGGATGCTGGCCAACCAGTAGTCGTCATCGTTCATCATTTTGGCAATGCGGGGGTCCCTTTTTAGGATCCGCAAGGCATAATCTGACATGTGGGCCAATGTTCCCGGTGTCAATGATGCACTGCGAGTGCTGGGTGGAGGAACACTTTCTGGCAAATCCACATCCCTCCAGTCACGCACAAACCCTGTACCAGACCTTGCCACGCTAACATTTTCACTTGCCCCACGAGATGCATCCTCCTCCCCTAAGTAATCATCCCCATCATCCTCCTCCTCCTCCTCCTCTTCTTCCTCCACCTCGTCCAGGAGAGGTCCCTGAGCAGACAATGGCTGAATGTCATCAAGGATTCCCTCCTCCTCTTCCTCCTCATCAACATTGGCTGCAGACGCCTGCTCCTTAAGGTGCGTCAAAGTTTGCATGAGCAGACGCATAAGTGGGATGCTCATGCTTAGGATGGCGTCGTCTGCGCTTACCAGCCGTGTGCATTCCTCAAAACACTGAAGGACTTTACAAAGGTCTTTCAGCTTCGACCACTGCACGCCTGTCAACTCCATGTCTGCTCTCAAAGTGCCTGGCCGTGTATCCTCCCACAAATGCATTATGGCCTGCCTCTGCTCGCACAGCCGCTCCACCATGTGCAGGGTGGAGTTCCACCTTGTTGCAATGTCGATAATGAGGCGGTGGTTGGGAAGGTGGAGCAATCGCTGCAGCTTCTGCATACGAACGGAGTGTACAGGCGACCGGCGGATGTGCGCGCACAGTCTTCGCACCTTCTGGAGCAGGGCTGTTAACTCCGGATAATTTTTGAGGAAGCACTGCACCACCAGGTTCAAGGTGTGAGCCAAGCAAGGTATGTGGCTGAGTTTTGAAAGGGCTATGGCTGCCACAAAATTACGGCCGTTATCACTAACTACCTTGCCTGCCTCAAGATGTACACTGCCCAGCCATGACTCAGTTTGTCGCTTCAAGTACTCGGCCAGCACCTCGGCGGTGTGTCTGTCGCCCAAACACATCATCTGCAACACAGCCTGCTGACGCTTTCCACTAGCTGCTCGATAGGGGGACACATCGTGTGCAACAGTGGCAGCTGCAGATGGAGTGCTCGTACGACTGCGCTCTGTGGACGAGCTTTCGCTTCTGGAGGAGGAGGAGGAGGAGGGTCGAACGCCTACAGCCAACTGTTTCCTATACCGTGGGCTAGGCAGCACTGTCCCACCACCGCTGTCCCCTGTGGACCCTGCATCCACCACATTAACCCAGTGCGCAGTAATGGACACGTAACGGCCCTGGCCATGCCGACTGGACCATGCATCAGTTGTGAGGTGCACCTTTCCGCTCACTGACTGCTTGAGTGCATGGACAATGCGGTCTTTCACATGATGGTGGAGGGCTGGGATGGCTTTGCGAGAGAAGAAGTGGCGACTGGGTAGGTCATAGCGTGGTACTGCATAGGCCATGAGTTTGCGGAAAGCTGTGCTTTCCACCAACCGAAAGGGCATCATCTCAAACGAGATTAGTTTGGCAATGTGGCGTTCAAACCCAGTGTACGCGGATGAGAGACTGAGTACTTTCTTGACCTACTCATAGTGTCTGGGAGGGTGAGCTGGACTTGAGAGCTGCATATGGTGGAAGTAGCGGTGGACAGGGCGGACTGAGAGAGGGTTGATGATGGTGATGGAGTTGGTGTTCTTTCTGATGGCCTAGAATCAGTCTTTCGTTGATATAACAGTGGGATTCCCTGACTGCTGTGGCCTTGCAACGACACCTCAACATTTGCTGCTGTGCTAACCGGTGGGCTTACAGTGGGGGAAACAATGTAGCGTTGCTGACTACCTTCGTTGTGATCAGTTGCACATGTGGCACTTGAGGTTTGGTGTTGTGTCCACGCTTGCAAGTGCATGCTGGTTAAATGTCTAAGCATGCAACTGGTATTCAAATTTTTCAGATTTTTCCCTCGGCTAAAGGTCTTTGCGCACTTCTTACAGATAACCTTGGCCTGATCATGAGGATTTTGTTCAAAAAAGTGCCACACTGCACTCTTCCTACTTTGGCAGACATTTTGCGGCCTAGCACGCTGTGATCTTTTGACCCTCTGGACAAGCTGTCCAGCAACTCTTTTGATGTTTGGAACCTGTCTTTGGAGTGCTCCGGGCCTGCCAGATAACAGGTGTTGCGATGTCGATGTCTGCTGTGGATGCTCCTCATCTGAGCTATTGGAAGCAGCACCCTCTTCCCTCAATGGATGCCAATCTGGGTCAACAACTGGGTCATCCATCACCTCCTCTTCTATGTCATGTGCACCTTTCTCTGTGTCACCGTGTATGGTGGTATAGTGTGCGGGAAGGGGCACCTGAGTCTCATCAGGGTCAAAATCTGGCTCTGTACACTGCGAGGACAATGTAGTGCTCTGAGTGAATGTACCAGCAGAATCATCCATCAGCGGCTGTGCATCAGTGCACTCCATGTCAGATTCATCTTGGCCTGGGTAATTCACCATTTGACTTGATAATCCAGGCATGGTATGTGAAAACAGCTCCATGGAGTAATCAGTAGTATGGCCTGCGTCATCCTTCAATCTTAGTTGGGGTGAAGGACACAAGGAAAGGTGTGGTTCATGAACATGAGCCTCCAATGACAACTCAGTGCTTTTACTTTTTACAACTGAAGAAGAGGAGGCTATAGAGCTGGAGGCTGAGTCAGCAATGTAAGACAAAACTTTTTCCTGATGCTCTGCCTTTAAAAGCGGTTTGCCAACTCCTAGAAAACTAAGCGTTCGAGGCCTTATGTAGCCAGACGATGACGCAGGGTCAGCACCTCCTGCATTCGGTCCTATTTTGCTCTTGCCACTACCATCAGATCCACCACCAACACCATCATTACCAGCTGCCAACCCCCGCCCAATTCCACGGCCTCTTCCACCAGCCTTCCTCATTTTTGGTAGAAATGTAGACAAAATCCAACAAACTATATAGTAATGTAAAACAAGGTACAAGGTGTCTATAGGACAGGGGAGATTTAGAATTTCTGCACACACTTGTGGACAGAGGACACTTTTGGATTGTGTGAGGCCCACTGATATCTGAGCGCTATGTGACACGCTCGATGGCACAGCTGCCTGTGACCAAAGTGACGAGAGGATAATGGAGATTTTGAATCTCTGCGTACACTTTTGGACACTGGACACTTGTAGATTGTGTGAGGCCCACTGATATCTGAGCGCTATGTGACACGCTCGATGGCACAGCTGCCTGTGACCAAAGTGACGAGAGGATAATGGAGATTTTGAATCTCTGCGTACACTTTTGGACACTGGACACTTGTGGATTGTGTGAGGCCCACTGATATCTGAGCGCTATGTGACACGCTCGATGGCACAGCTGCCTGTGACCAAAGTGACGAGAGGATAATGGAGATTTTGAATTTCTGCGTACACTTTTGGACACTGGACACTTGTAGATTGTGTGAGGCCCACTGATATCTGAGCGCTATGTGACACGCTCGATGGCACAGCTGCCTGTGACCAAAGTGACGAGAGGATAATGGAGATTTTGAATCTCTGCGTACACTTTTGGACACTGGACACTTGTGGATTGTGTGAGGCCCACTGATATCTGAACGCTATGTGACACGCTCGATGGCACAGCTGCCTGTGACCAAAGTGACGAGAGGATAATGGAGATTTTGAATCTCTGCGTACACTTTTGGACACTGGATACTTGTGGATTGTGTGAGGCCCACTGATATCTGAGCGCTATGTGACACGCTCGATGGCACAGCTGCCTGTGACCAAAGTGACGAGAGGATAATAGAGATTTTGAATCTCTGCGTACACTTTTGGACACTGGACACTTGTGGATTGTGTGAGGCCCACTGATATCTGAGCGCTATGTGACACGCTCGATGGCACAGCTGCCTGTGACCAAAGTGACGAGAGGATAATGGAGATTTTGAATCTCTGCGTACACTTTTGGACACTGGACACTTGTGGATTGTGTGAGGCCCACTGATATCTGAGCGCTATGTGACACGCTCGATGGCACAGCTGCCTGTGACCAAAGTGACGAGAGGATAATGGAGATTTTGAATCTCTGCGTACACTTTTGGACACTGGACACTTGTAGATTGTGTGAGGCCCACTGATATCTGAGCGCTATGTGACACGCTCGATGGCACAGCTGCGTGTGACCAAAGTGACGAGAGGATAATGGAGATTTTGAATCTCTGCATACACTTTTGGACACTGGTCACTTGTGGATTTTGTGAGGCCCACTGATATCTGAGCGCTATGTGACACGCTCGATGGCACAGCTGCCTGTGACCAAAGTGACGAGAGGATAATGGATATTTTGAATCTCTGCGTACACTTTTGGACACTGGACACTTGTGGATTGTGTGAGGCCCACTGATATCTGAGCGCTATGTGACACGCTCGATGGCACAGCTGCCTGTGACCAAAGTGACGAGAGGATAATGGAGATTTTGAATCTCTGCGTACACTTTTGGACACTGGACACTTGTGGATTGTGTGAGGCCCACTGATATCTGAGCGCTATGTGACAGGCTCGATGGCACAGCTGCCTGTGACCAAAGTGACGAGAGGATAATGGAGATTTTGAATCTCTGCGTACACTTTTGGACACTGGACACTTGTGGATTGTGTGAGGCCCACTGATATCTGAGCGCTATGTGACACGCTCGATGGCACAGCTGCCTGTGACCAAAGTGACGAGAGGATAATGGAGATTTTGAATCTCTGCGTACACTTTTGGACACTGGACACTTGTGGATTGTGTGAGGCCCACTGATATCTGAGCGCTATGTGACACGCTCGATGGCACAGCTGCCTGTGACCAAAGTGACGAGAGGATAATGGAGATTTTGAATCTCTGCGTACACTTTTGGACACTGGACACTTGTGGATTGTGTGAGGCCCACTGATATCTGAGCGCTATGTGACACGCTCGATGGCACAGCTGCCTGTGACCAAAGTGACGAGAGGATAATGGAGATTTTGAATCTCTGCGTACACTTTTGGACACTGGACACTTGTGGATTGTGTGAGGCCCACTGATATCTGAGCGCTATGTGACACGCTCGATGGCACAGCTGCCTGTGACCAAAGTGACGAGAGGATAATGGAGATTTTGAATCTCTGCGTACACTTTTGGACACTGGACACTTGTGGATTGTGTGAGGCCCACTGATATCTGAGCGCTATGTGACACGCTCGATGGCACAGCTGCCTGTGACCAAAGTGACGAGAGGATAATGGAGATTTTGAATCTCTGCGTACACTTTTGGACACTGGATACTTGTGGATTGTGTGAGGCCCACTGATATCTGAGCGCTATGTGACACGCTCGATGGCACAGCTGCCTGTGACCAAAGTGACGAGAGGATAATGGAGATTTTGAATCTCTGCGTACACTTTTGGACACTGGACACTTGTAGATTGTGTGAGGCCCACTGATATCTGAGCGCTATGTGACACGCTCGATGGCACAGCTGCCTGTGACCAAAGTGACGAGAGGATAATGGAGATTTTGAATCTCTGCGTACACTTTTGGACACTGGACACTTGTGGATTGTGTGAGGCCCAATGATATCTGAGAGCTATGTGACACGCTCGATGGCACAGCTGCCTGTGACCAAAGTGACGAGAGGATAATGGAGATTTTGAATCTCTGCGTACACTTTTGGACACTGGACACTTGTGGATTGTGTGAGGCCCACTGATGTCTGAGCGCTATGTGACACGCTCGATGGCACAGCTGCCTGTGACCAAAGTGACGAGAGGATAATGGAGATTTTGAATCTCTGCGTACACTTTTGGACACTGGACACTTGTAGATTGTGTGAGGCCCACTGATATCTGAGCGCTATGTGACACGCTCGATGGCACAGCTGCCTGTGACCAAAGTGACGAGAGGATAATGGAGATTTTGAATCTCTGCGTACACTTTTGGACACTGGACACTTGTGGATTGTGTGAGGCCCACTGATATCTGAGCGCTATGTGACACGCTCGATGGCACAGCTGCCTGTGACCAAAGTGACGAGAGGATAATGGAGATTTTGAATCTCTGCGTACACTTTTGGACACTGGACACTTGTGATTTGTGTGAGGCCCACTGATATCTGAGCGCTATGTGACACGCTCGATGGCACAGCTGTGACCAAAGTGACTAGAGGATAAGGGAGATTGGATTGCTTTTAAAAAAGCAGTTTGAGGAGCAGTGGGTAAACAGCAATGCCAGCGTGTCAGGAAGCCTTAAAAGGCAGCCCAACAACCAACACCACTGATACACCACAATATAGCCTCCCCTTGCACTGCACACACAGTGACTTGTGTGTTGTGCAGGCCAAATCGCTAGCAGCAGAAGCAGTTTTTTTGTCTTCTTCCCTGCCTAACGCTCTCCCTACAGAATCAGCAGCAACCTCTCCCTATACTAAGATCGGCAGAAGTAAGATGGCGGTCGGCATGCACGCCCTTTTATACCCCCTGTGACGCCCACCAAAGCAAGCCAATCACTTGCATGCCCTTCTGAAAGATGGTGGTGACCCGTGCCTAGGTCATCACGTTGCCCACAGTGTCCGTGGATCCTGATTGGCTGAAAAAGAGCGCAAAACAAACTTTTGAAACGCGACTTTGGCGCGTAAGTCGCCGACCTCGTGGCCGACCTCATCCTAGGGTCGGGTTTCGTTTCATGAAACCCGACTTTGCCAAAAGTCGGCGACTTTTGAATTTTTTCGACCCGTTTCGCTCAACTCTAGATTTCAATGCAAAAGGAGTTACAGATGGGTGTATTGTAGAGCAGTGGGATAGTGAAGGAACTTCCTGGTTATTGAGGAGTAATGATGCAGCAGTAAGAGAGGAAATTCAGATAGCAATGGGGGTGAAGTTGCTAAGGCAAGAAGGGACTCCAGGCTGGGCAGCGTGCAAGTGATCACTAACTTAAATGGTAACCATTCCAAGGAGGATCCGGGGCCTACGGCCAGGATCATGTGAATCTGAGACGGCGAGCCTTTTACCTTTTCCTATTGAAACTGGATAAGAGGAATGGGAGGAAGTTGGTGGACATAAAGGCACGGACATCAGAAGGGACAGAGAATGTCCAGCTGGGCACAGATTGCCAGGAGAGACAATGATTGTCAGAGAGAGCAGAGATTGTCCAGCAAGGCAGAAATTGCCAGGAGAGACAGTGATTGTCAGACGGGACCGGGATTGCCCAGCAAGGAAGAGATTGCCAGGTGAGACAGATTGTCCAGCAGGGCAGAGATTGCCAGGAAAAGCTCCAGGAACGTCATTGCATGAGAACTGTGCTGCATCTGTAATAAGAACCCTGCTGATAAGTAAAGTTAAACTGTTAAGAATGGACATGGATTCTGAAGTCGTTTGTGAGAACTGGGAATCTGGAGCCGAGATGGCTGAAGCAGAAAAAACCCTAGAATCTAAAGTGAGTGTTCTACTTTATGTTTCCTTTGTGGGGAGCCAGGATGTGGTGATACAGCAGCTCCTTGCCACGACTACTACCCTGGCCTCCTCACATATGAGTAATGAGCGAATTTGCTCAGAAAGCGATGGTCAAACATAAATTCGGCACGAATATGGCACATTCGGATTCGTGATCGGAAACACGAGCAAAATTTTATAAAATCGGGAAAAATTGTTAACATTCGGTAAAAAGTGCGGGAAAATATTTGCGTTGCCACAAAAGTATTTTCAGCACTTTGGCTATGATAATGGTGGTGTATGATGAGCGTTTAGTGCGTGTTTGATGATGGAAGGAGATTTGCAGAGCTCAGAGGTGTGTCGTTCTTGTAAACAGTAATTTTTTTCCCTAACTTTATATGTTCACATTGTGGGTAGCCAGGAAACATCAACAATGTCCTGACACAATGGCTTGTGCCATTGGCTGCTGAAATCACTTGTCCCTCTCCATATAAATAGTGAACATCTTGTTTTAGCGCCATTTTGACACTGTAACGAACTGATAGCAGCGAGATTTTAGCTAGTTAGCTAGGCAGTTGTTTATTAGTCAGATAGTTTAGCTAGCTAGTGTCCAGTGTGGCTGTGAAATTGACATTCCAGCAATTTTGCTTTGCAATTACTGAGGTTCACAGACAAATCCAGCAGGGCACATATCCAACAAGTGTGGTGTGCACTGCTTCTATTGTGCTCCCATAAAAATCTTATTTTTGCACTAGTTAAATGTGGAGCAGCATGCTATATCCCACTTTGTCATTTAGTGCTGTGGTGACATCGTTCTGTGGTTTGAGCTGTTGCGCATGAATATTTTTTGGGGCAGTTGCTAGCGCTATTCACCATGCCATATCTCACGTTGTTATTTAGTGGCAGTGAAATTCCACAGTGTGCATAGCTCATGCACATTAAAAAAAAATTCTGTTGCAAAACGTTACACAGCCCGCAGTATTCCACATTGTCATTTTGTGGCAGTGATATGAAGCTGTCTGCAGACCTCATGCACATAATAAAAAATATATACAGTAATTTTTTCTGTTGCTAAATGTGATATAACCCGCAATATCACACGTTGTCATTTTGTGGCGGTAATATGAAGCTGTCTGCATACATAACGCACATTAAAAATAAATTATAATTTATTCTTTGGAAAAACGTGATTCAGCCCGCCGTATCCCACGTTGTCATTTTGTTGCGGTCATATGAAGCTGTTTTCAGACCTAACGCACATTAAAAAAATCAAAACTAGAATTTTTTGTTGCAAAAGCTGATACAGCCCACCGTATCCCACTTTTGAGGAAGTGATATGAAGCCGCAGAACTTAAGCACATTAAAATATTTTTTTTTCTATTGCTAAACGTGATACAGCCCACTGTTATGAATGGGTCACCGAGGAGGATAGTAGGCCAGGCTAAGCAACAGAAAACTAGAGAGCTTGGTAATTTAGCGGATGCAGACCCCTGATCCTGTCCACACAACTAGCAGTAGCCGTGGAACGTACCTACGATGATCCTAGACGCCTCGGCACAACCGGAGAGCTAACAAAGCCTAAAGCAAAAAAGGGGAAATCTAAACTGCCCCGGAGCAGACCCCAAAGGAATAGTTAGCCCCCAAATATATATTTTCGGTGAGACAAGATGAAAACACAAACGCAGGCAGAAAAATAGACTGAGCAAACGATGGGGCCCACACTGACTAGACAGGAAAGGAAAGACACTGTCTGCAATCATGCAAAAAACCCTGCAAAAGGTCCAACACGTCTGATGCACAAAAACACTTAAGTCGCACGACTTTGCCCCCACTATATCAGCACTCTGGTATATTCTGAAAGCAAAGCAAAAAGAGACCAAAATAAAAGGGGACAAAACAAACTGGCACATGCAGTAACATATGGGCGGTGATTCCGCACAGCCCCATCCGGAGCTAGCTGACCCGCACAAAGCAGAGATAAACAAAATCAGGTCAAATGCAAACAGAATAGCAAATGAAAGACTTAGCAGAACAAGCAGGGAAAGAGCAGGAGACATCAGACCTCAGGAGGCACAGGAAGAAAATCACCAGCAGGGATAGAGGGAGTCAGCTGTCTTAAATCCCAATCAGAAACCCCAGATCTCCAATCGTCTTCCTCATTATCAGATGGCAAGCCTCTGTCAATCAGATCAGCTCCACAACCTCCAGTAACCACCAGAGGGAGCCCAGAAAGAGAACTCTCAATCTGACCAGCTCCACTATCTTCAGTAATCAGCAGAGGGAAGCCAGAGAGAGAATTCACAACAGCCCGCTGTATCCAACCTTTTCATTTAGTGGCGTTGAAATTGTTCTGTGTGAAGAGCTGATGCACATTAAAATTTCTTTATTTTACTTTTCTTTATATACGTGATACAGCAACCGAGATCTGAGTTTGAAATTGTTTTGAGCCTGTCTTCTAGATTATGTGCATCTTTGGCATCCAATTTCTCACGGGGATCTTTTATGCCTAGCCTGAGACACGCATCTGTTTCACCTATCCTCTGACACGCATCAAATGCTCTCTGGTAATTGGTGTTGAGTAAATGAGTAATCGTTCTAGGCTATCCCTCACTCCATAAGTCCCACCAACCTTTAGTTTACAGTAATGGCCCCTCTAAACCCCAGTCTTTGGTGCGATGAGTGCTTACCTTCTCCTTCCGGTGCCTCTCCTCCTCTGCAGCACTCAGCTGTGCTGTCTACAGCATGGTAAGTTGACCTCAACGCACTGCGGCAACATCAGTGGCGTTAGAGTGCCGCTGCTTTTCAGACCAGGGAGCTCATTGGTGCTCCTCTGAGCGCTGTTTTGATTTTTTAATTGTTTTCACATGAAGATGCAAACATAAATGAATGGAAGCACCCTCCAAACCTTCCTCTTCTGCAAAGGCAATAGTTTTATAACATTGTCTGTTTGAGGTGAGGCTATTTGTGCTCTGAGCTACAATTTCCCCCTGTCACCACTCACTCCGTGTTCAGCGGCAAGTGGTGACATTTGGTCCAAAGAAGCGGCACTGTGAAGAGTACTAGGGCTGCAGAGGTGAGTATAGGTCAGCCAGCCTGGCATTGTATTACTAGTGTCAGGCTACCAAGATGTTCTCACTGATGAATGAAGTCACCACTGCAGCGCTGCTCTGAGAGGAAAGAGCAGGGCTGTGCTACAGACTTCTTCCAGTGATGAGAAAAGCTCAGTAGCCTGTTATTAATAATACAATGTCTGCTAATACAACTCTAACTGAGTATGGGGGCTTTTTATTTTATATGGGGAACTTTAATATTTAAGAAGAGGTTATCCAGTTCTGGTAGAGTGCTACTTTCAAAAGCAGTTGTGATTTAGATTATATTAACTCCTTACATACATATGACATAATGGTTCATCATATATTGGCTCCCTGACTTTGATGCTGACTCAGAAAATGAGACTGTATTTTTGTGGAGGAGCATGGCTGGGCTATTCAATCAATATCTGCCACTCAACGAGCTAATCTCCGCCCGTGGCTATTAATCTGTTAATTGCCATTGGCAATCTGTGCCAATGGGTCTGCTGAAGATTCCCGTGCTTTTAATGATAGTACTCTTGTGAAATCCAGCCCCCCGCAATACTGTAGTATTTCTGTGTGCAGCACAGTAAAAAGTGAAAAAATGTTATAAAAAATATAAAAAAATATATAAAAGTTCAAATTATTCCTTTTTTCCTCCATTTTTAAAAATACACATATTTTGCATCACTACAGTTGTAAAAGTACAATATCTATAAATTCAAAATATGATAAATTAATTCAATCGGTAATTGGTGTTATGAGAAAAAAATTAAAATGCCAAAATTGTGTTTTTTCAGCAACAGCACAAAAAAATGTAATCAGAGATGATCCGAAAAATGGTACCAATAATAAAATCATCTCAAGGTGCAAAAAACAAGCCCTCACAAAGCTCACACTGGACCTCAAGCAGCTTGGATTGTTGTGAAACAAGCACTTTTTTTTGTAAAGTTTCTGAATTTTATCCCCACTTAAATAAAACAAAAGCAATGCATGTTTGGTATCGCTGTAATTGTACTGATCTGGAGAATTATATTTCCAGGTGATTTTTACTGTAAAAATGAACATTATAAATAAATTAAAAAATTGTGAAATTGCACTTTTTTTTCATTATTTCAGTATACTTGGAAATTTTTCCTGCTTTGTAGTACATCACATGAGAAAATGGATTTTATCATTCGAAAGTGCAACTCATCACGGGAAAAACAAGCTCGTAGACCGCTATGTCGACAGAAAAAGTATAAACTTATGGCTCTTGGAATAAGGGGAGGAAAAAACAAAAGCGAAAAAATGGATTATCACCCAATCAGGAAGGTATAAAGAAAAAGGACCACCAGAAATGACACCATATAATGATGTCATCAATATCCGTAGAGGATCAGAGGAAGATTGCCTGTAGTATGGCTTGTCTAGCAGAGGATCAGAGGAAGATTGCCTGTAGTATGGCTTGTCTAGCAGAGGATCAGAGGAAGATTGCCTGTAGTATGGCTTGTCTAGCAGAGGATCAGAGGAAGATTGCCTGTAGTATGGCTTGTCTAGCAGAGGATCAGAGGAAGATTGCCTGTAGTATGGCTTGTCTAGCAGAGGATCAGAGGAAGATTGCCTGTAGTATGGCTTGTCTAGCAGAGGATCAGAGGAAGATTGCCTGTAGTATGGCTTGTCTAGCAGAGGATCAGAGGAAGATTGCCTGTAGTATGGCTTGTCTAGCAGAGGATCAGAGGAAGATTGCCTGTAGTATGGCTTGTCTAGCAGAGGATCAGAGGAAGATTGCCTGTAGTATGGCTTGTCTAGCAGAGGATCAGAGGAAGATTGCCAGTAGTATGGCTTGTCTAGCAGAGGATCAGAGGAAGATTGCCTGTAGTATGGCTTGTCTAGCAGAGGATCAGAGGAAGATTGCCTGTAGTATGGCTTGTCTAGCAGAGGATCAGAGGAAGATTGCCTGTAGTATGGCTTGTCTAGCAGAGGATCAGAGGAAGATTGCCTGTAGTATGGCTTGTCTAGCAGAGGATCAGAGGAAGATTGCCTGTAGTATGGCTTGTCTAGCAGAGGATCAGAGGAAGATTGCCTGTAGTATGGCTTGTCTAGCAGAGGATCAGAGGAAGATTGCCTGTATTATGGCTTGTCTAGCAGAGGATCAGAGGAAGATTGCCTGTAGTATGGCTTGTCTAGCTGCTCTTAAATATTTGATACAATTAGGAACAGATGACACCTCACTTGCGTTAGAGATGCAGGTTGTCTTTTGGGTTTGGTCATACATACATTTTTAGCAGTGATAAGCAACTACCATATACTGTAAATCTACTCAATTGACTTTGCGCATTCAATTTTTCAAACACCAAATGTTTCACCAGTAGACATCACGGACATTCAGGTTGTACGAAAGTGCTGAATTTGTTCATCAGATCAGATCTTATGGGACTCTCGATGTTTATGTGCATATCTGAGCATGGCAGTAGCTGAATAAAGCTTACAGACACTGCTGTTCTTTCATCTAATAAGGTTTAAAACAATATTTTCTCCAAAACAGCAACTTTAAGACACAATTCAAAAATGAAGGCTTTTTGATTTTTTGAAAAAAGTCTTTAATAATAAAAATAATAATTAAACAGTTTGACTGTGCCCTGATGTATACATGTATTGTATTATTCTACACCAGATGGCACTGTGGGTTACATAGTGAATGCAGAAGGGTTTTAAGAGCCAATAACGCTCTAACAAGAATTTTATCTTTATAGTGGGAGTGATTCTGTACTCAGCAGAGTGACGAGATCTGTATAAACATTAGTAGTACTCGTATCTCTCACTCATTGCTGTCACTGTACACAGTACATACATGATGCGCTGGCTGAGAGCTTCAATTATCTTCTTTCTCTGTGAGTCGATAAACCTTACATATATATATTATTATATAGCCATATTTATATATGTATGGAATTTCTCATATCTATGCTCCTGCTTCCAGGTTCTTTCGGCACCTCTGATATAATACAGATACCCAAACAAGGATGTTTTGCTGGAGGAGCCTGTAACCTTACCTGCCACCATGAGTTTTTTACTACAAACTACTACACCAGTTGGTACAGAATGTTTCCTGGCCAAGGACTAATCTTCTTAATCAATGGCATCAAGAGCACTGACCTACAAGAAAACAAGGTCCAGCTTATCTTCAGCAATGACAGAAAGTACAGTGAGCTGTATATTCACAATGTAAATCCTGGAGACAGCGCAGTATATCTCTGTGCGCAGAGTGACACAAAGGCACAGACAGGTTTCCTGTCTGTACAAAATGTTACACTGACACAATATAGTACAATATGTATAGAGATAGATTAATTGTGTGAAATTTGTACTGCAGCCAACATAGCTCAATGTTAGATAACATTATTTACCTGCTTTTTTTAAATACTGTAATTACTACATTACTGAAGCATACACCCGAATATGTTACATATTTATAATAACATTATCCATTGTTCCATTTGTTATACTCCCTATCACCTGATGTTTGGTCAGCAAAGGAAGACTACCAGCGGTCATTGCTTTAGATGTCCAGAGACATCTAATCCTCTGCTGCACACTGACTGGGTTACAGAGCATTAATGAAGGCTAGAGGACACAAATGTCATTGTGGAAAAGCAAAGAAAGCCACACATCAAAGGCAGGAGGAGAACCTGAATGCTAAAATGAAACGTATCATGTTTGAAGATCAAGTCAGAATGAGGAAAAATTGTTTCTCCAGAAAACTAGATGAGAAGTTGGAGACAAACCAACATGTAATAGGAACTATGTCTCCACATAAAGTAGAAATCAATAGGATTTCTAAAGAGAACAGAGATGACCAAAGTTGTACTCTGCCGTCAGCTGAAGCTTCATTGGACAGATGTTATCCAAAATTACTCCAAATATGACTCTGGAGATCACATAAATATTCACAGAGCTGCCACCAGGAATTTCACGGCCCATAGTGGCAAAATTTTGGGCAGCCCTTGAGACTCCGCCCAGGCTCCACCCCAGTACGACTGTCCACTCTTGGAAAAACAGCACTTCTGCACCACATCATCACCAATCACACGTTAACAGTTCCCATCTAACACCATGCCACATAAATTGCCATCAGATTTGGTTTTAAAGATTTTTATAAGCCACCTCTACAAGTTAGACTCTTTTAGCCAGATCCTACTCGAAATTATTAAACATTTCTTAAAATACCCAATACTGTGTTTAGGTATATTTTTATTTATTTTTCTATAAGGGAATGTGTCACATTCATTTTTTTAAATGACCAATAATACCACATAGAAGGGACAAATACTATCACACCATGACCGGACCACACATTACCACCTCATAGTGACCGAATACTACCACATACAAGGGACAAATACCACCACACCATGACCAGACCACATATTACCACCACATAGTGACCAAAAACTACAATACTAGTCATTAATAAACATAAGGCCCCCATCCTTTGGAATTCCCTGCCCCAACACATCCGGCTATCATCCACACTCAGATCCTTCAGACGGAACCTGAAAACCCACCTCTTCAGGAAAGCCTACAGTTTGCAATGATCCCCGCTGCCTCCTCACCACTACTGGAGCTACTGCCTCATAATCACTGGAGCTGCTGCAAACCCCCAACCTATGGTCTCCTTCCTCACCATCCTGTAGCATGTAAGCACAAAAGAGCAGGGTCCTCTCTCCCCTCTATATCAGTCTGTGATTGTTAGTATGTTTGCTATAAGTGATATCTGTAATTTGTATGTAACCCCTTCTCATGTACAGCACCATGAAACCAATGGTGCTTTATAAATAAATAATAATAATAATAGGGGTCACTATACACAGGAGCTCTGAACATAGTATACAATGTATAGTGTCAGTGTAATACAGTGACATTATACATGAGCTCTGTATATAGTTTCAGTATACAGGTAATACAGGGATCACCAGCGACATTATGCACTGGAGGTCTATATAGTGTACAGGTTATACAGTGATCACCAGTGATATTATATACTGGAACTCTATATATAGTGTACAGGTAATATAGTAGTCACCAATGACATTACGCACAGGAACTTTGCATATAGAAACGCTTCCATAATTAGTGTGATAGATCAGCCCATCTGGTGCTATGGCGCATGCGCCGACGGAGCACAGCTCCTAACAACAAAAACATCAAGGCGCGGTCACTGTGGACTTCCCACAAACCACCGCGGTGTATGACGAGGCTGGAGTGTGTGGAACCAGCGTATAAGACCGCTGCCTGTATGTCACGGGCGCACACACGTCTGCGCATGCGCACTGAAACAAAACAGGCTGATAGAAAAAAAAGATGAAAACGCTGCCTATATATCACGGGTATGCACAAGGCCACGCATGCGCACTGATATAAATCGGGCTGATAGAAAAATTGCATGAGATTGTGGAGCTGCAAGCTAAAAAACCTCCTAAAGTGGCAAATGTGTATTGTGGCTACCAATATTAATCATGTCTGAGATATAATAGAGATTAAAAAACGGGATATGCACTAGAGTGAAAAAATCGCTGCGACTGAAACTTTATACAATTTAAAGTGCTATTAAGAGTGATTACATGATCAAAGTGACTATGTGCATAAATAAGCTCTTCGTAAAAATGACATCAAACAACGATGTATTATTAACCCCTTCACTACCTAGGGTGGTTTGGACGTTAACTCCCGGGCCAATTTTTACAATTCTGACCACTGTCCCTTTATGAGGTAATAACTCTAAAACGCTTCCATGGATCCCGGTGATTCTGAATTAGTTTTCTCGAGACATATTGTACTTCATGGTAGTGGTAAAATTTCATTCAAATAACTTGCGTTTATTTGTGAAAAAAATGGAAATTTGGTGAAAATTTTTAAAATTTCGCAATTTTCCAACTTTTAATTTTTATGCCCTTAAATCACAGAGATACAGCACACAAAAAACTTAATAAATAACATTTCCCACATGTTTACTTTACATCAGCACAATTTTGGAACCAAAAATTTATTTTGTTAGGAAGTTATAAGGGTTAAAATTTGACAAGCGATTTCTCACTTTTGCAAACACCATTTTATTTTTACGGACCACATCACATTTGAAGCCACTTTGCGAGGTCTATTTGATAGAAAATACCCAAAAGTGACACCATTCTAAAAACTGCACCCCTTAAGGTGCTCAAAACCACATTGAGGAAGTTTATTAACCCTTTAGGTGCGTCACAGGAATTTTTTGAATATTTAAAAAAAAATGAACATTTGACTTTTTTTCACAATAAAAATATTTCAGGTTCAATTTTTTTTATTTTACGAAGGGTAACAGGAGAAATTGGACTGCAAAAGTTATTGTGCAATTTGTCCTGAGTACACTGATACCTGACATGTGGGGGGGAACCACTGTTTTGGCGTATGGCAGAGCTCAGAAGGGAAGGAGCGCCGTTTGATTTTTTCAATGCAAAATTGGCTGGAATTCAGATCGGATGCCATGTCACGTTTGGAGAGCCCCTGATGTACCTAAACAGTGGAAAACCCCCACAATTGACCCCATTTTGGAAACTAGACCCCCGAAGGAACTTATCTAGATATGTGGTGAGAACTTTGAACCCACAAGGGCTTCACAGAAGTTTATAACGTACAGCGGTACAATTAAAAAATCATATTTTTTCCACAAAAATGATCTTTTCACCCCCAATTTTTATTTTCCCAAGGGTAACAGAATTCTAAAATTTGTTGTCCAATTTCTCCTGAGTACGCTGATACCTCATATGTGGGAGAAA
Organism: Dendrobates tinctorius; assembly: GCF_039654945.1. Taxonomy (NCBI): domain Eukaryota; kingdom Metazoa; phylum Chordata; class Amphibia; order Anura; family Dendrobatidae; genus Dendrobates; species Dendrobates tinctorius. The sequence continues at coordinate 28,673,544 of NW_027361712.1, read as the reverse complement.
ACTACTGTATGGGCACACGTCGGGGCTCGGAAGGGAAGTAATGACGTTTTGGAATGCAGACTTTGATGGACTGGTCTGCGGGTGTCATGTTGCTTTTGTTGAGCCCCTGATGTACTTAAACAGTGGAAACCCCCCACAAGTGAGCCCATTTTGGAAACTAGACCCCCTAAGGAACTTATCCAAATGTGTGGTGAGCACTTTGAAACCCCAAGGGCTTCACAGAAGTTTATAATGCCCGGGCGTGAAAATAAAAAAATCTTTTTTTTCCACAAAAATGATATTTTTGCCCCCAATTTTTTATTTTCCTAAGGGTATCAGGAGAAATTGGACCACAAAAGTTGTTTTGCAATTTGTCCTGAGTATGCTGATACCCTATATGTGGGGGTAAAACACTGTTAGGGCGCATGGCAGAGCTTGGAAAGGAAGGAGCACCATTTGACTTTTTCAACGCAGATTTGGCCGGAATTGAGATCCGACGCCATATTGCATTTGGAGAGCACCTGATGTGCCCAAACAGTGGAAACCCCCAATTCTAACTCCAACCCTAACCCCAACACACCCCTAACCCTAATCTCAGCCCTAACTCTAGCCCTAACCCTAGCCCCAACCCTAGCCCTAGCCCTAGCCTTAACCCTAATGGGAAAATGGACATAAATAAATTTTTTTAATTTTATTATTTTTCCCTAACTAAGGGGGTGATAGTGGGGGGTTTGATTTACTATTTATGGCGGTTTTTATGTTTGCCAGCTGTCGCACGCTAAAAGACGCTTTTTATTGTAAAAATAGTTTTTGCATCACCACATATTGAGAGCTATAATTTTTCCATATTTTGATCCATTGAGTCATGTCAGGTCTTATTTTTTGCGGGACGAGTTGATGTTTTTATTGGTACCATTTTTGGGCACGTGACATCTTTTGATCGCTTTTTATTCCGATTTTTGTGACGCAGAATGAACAAAAACCAGCGTTTCATGAATTTCTTTTGGAGGGTGCGTTTACACCGTTCCGCGTGCGGTAAAATTGATAAAGCGGTTTTATTCTTCGGGTCAGTACGGTTACAGCGATACCTCATTTAGGTCTTTTTTTATGTTTTGGCGCTTTCATGCAATGAAAACAATTTTATATAAAAAATAATTATTTTGCATCGCTTTATTCTGCGAGCTATAACTTTTTTATTATTTTGCTGATGATGCTGTATGGTAGCTCTTTTTTTGCGGGACAAGATGATGTTTTCAGCGGTACCATGGATATTTATATGCGTCTTTCTTATCGCGCGTTATTTCACTTTTTGTTCGGCGATATGATAATAAATCATTATTTTTTGCTTCGTTTTTTATTTTTATTTTTTAAGGGGTTCGCTAAAGGGGTTAACTAATGGGATAGTTTTATAGGGCGGGTCGTTACGGACGCGGTAATACCAAATATGTGTACTTTTATTGTTTTTTTTTATTTCCAAAAAATGAATTTATTAGGGAATATTTTTTTTTTTTTAATTTATATAGCGATTTTTTAAAAATTATTTTTACACTTTTTTTTTAACTTTATTACATTGTTCCAGATGGGACATCACTGTCCTGTGACAGATCGCTGATCTGTCACATCACAGATCACTGTGACAGATCAGCGATCTGTCACAGGCAGTGCTGCAGGCTTCCTCCTGCTTTGCAGGCATGAGGAAGCCAGCTCCCTGCAGGCCCCCGAAGGTCCCCGTCGCCATCTTGGATCCGGGGACCTGCAGGGAAAGAGCCCCCCGAAGCAGTGCTGCACATTGCGCTGCTGTGGGGGGCTCAGGGAAGCACGGAGGGAGCCCCCTCCCTGCCGATGCTTCCCTTTAACCCCTGGTATACCGCGATAGTGTTTGATTGCGGTGTGCAAGGGTTACACATTGTGCCGGGTGTCAGCTGTGATAATCAGCTGACACCCGGCCGCGATCAGCGGCGCTCACCACTTGGGCGCCGCTGATCGCTATGGCGTAATATTCTGTCCATGGGACTTAGGTACAGGGTCACATGGACGGAATATTACGTCCATTTTAGGTAAGGGGTTAAAGACTAATTCAATTGTGACAATAGAGAAAAAAAAATTTCTTTTTCTAAAAAAAATTTAAAAAAAATATATTATAGAAAAATGATAAATTGCAGTGAAAAAAATTTGTATTTTGGGATCTTTTAGGAAGTAAACCCCCATTTCCACCATACCAAAAACCAGCACACTAATAAGTAAAACGAAACATGGTTACAAGCCAAAAAGAGGACACCAAATCCACAAAGTGGAACTACACAGATAGAAAAACATCTATAGCCAATCAAATATTATATACATTTTTATAAATTTTGCAGATTTTCAAGGGTTTCTCAACACCAACACGAGAAAACTCCAATCTCCTCCAGGAAGATGTTGAGCTTGCTTAATCTCTAGGATTCATCCACAGTGTCTGGTAGATGGAAAAAAATCTGTTGAATCTTCACCTTCATGGAGTACCTCCATGTTGTCACCAGCTCCTCATGGCCCATATCAGAAAATATAAAAACCATAAAAAACAAAAAAATAAGTAATGACAGACAATTAAAAAATAAAGAGTAAAGCACCCAAAGCCTGAAATAGTCAAGAAAAAAGGGTTAAAAGTGCAAGATAAATTGCAATATGCATGAAATACAAAAGCACACTCTTATAAAAAAGCACCGAAACCAGAATTTTCAATCAGACCCAATGGGCTAAGTGTGCCCCATCTAAAGATCTACCTACACTCCAACCTAGCCAATTCTTTTCCAATGTCACCACCCCTTGAACTCAGAGAAACTGTGTCAATGCCTTTTTGTCTTCAAACCTAAGGACTTATAGTCATGATATCTTTTGAAATGCCTAGGAAGCATTTTCAACATTGTATCATCCAAGACCAACTTAGCCTTTTCTATGTCAAGGCAGTGTTCCCTTGTACAAACTTTTAGATCGCTGGATGTGTACAGGTTATATAGTGATCACCAGTGATACACTGGAGCTCTATATATATTGTACATGTAATATAGTAGTCACCAATGACATTATGCACAGAAGCTCTGTATATAGTGTATAGTATACATGTAATACAGTGACTCAGGAGTGATATTATTAACAGGAACTTTGCATTTAGTGTCAGTGTACAGGTAATACAGGGATCAACAGTGACATTACGCACAGGAGCTATGTATATAGTGTCAGTTTACAGGTAATACAGGGTTCACCAGTGACGTTATACACAGGAGCTCTGTATATAGTGTACATGTAATATAGTGATCTCCAGTGACTAAATACAAAGGAGATCTGTGTATAGCGTCAGTGTACAGGTATTACAGTGATCATTAGTGACATTATACGCAGGAGCTCTGTATATAGTGTTAGTGTACAGATAATACAGGGATCACCAGTGACATTATACATAGGAGCTCTGCATATAGTGTAAGGGTTCAGGTAATACAAGGATCACCGGTGACGTTACACACATAAACTTCGCATATACAATACAGTGCATACTGTACAGGCAATGCAGTGATCAAAAGTGATATTATACACAGGAGCTCTCTATATAATGTTAGCGTACAGGTAATATAATTATCACCAGTGACATTATACGCAGGAGCTCTGTACATACACATGTGGTCAAAATTGTTGGTGCCCCTCGTTTAATGACAGAAAAACCCACAATTGTCACAGAATCGACAAATCAACGAGATTTGTATATTGTTCATAAAGTTAGAACAAAAAAAACTCCCAGAGGCTCACACAGGGAGAGCATGTGACTGTATTTCCTGTTTTTCCTATGTCTGTGTATGAGAGAAGCAGCATGCTGTAGATGCTGCACAGATAGAGACACACAAATGATTTACTCCTGATCTGTTAAGCTTAAATATTGTTCATGTTTGTTCCTGAATAAAGAAGCTCTGTTGTCACACGTTTGGAGAGTATCCTGAATGATCCACTACGAATAGGTTATGGGCCCAGAGTGACACAGAACCCCAGAAAAACACAGCAACAGAAGTCCAGAGCAAAAGCAGCACAAAGCAACAGGGAAGATGTCCACTAGCAGCAATCCTGTCAAGTTCTCAGGGCCAAGCCTCACTAACCAGAACTACCAGTCCTGGAAATTCAAGGTGAACAGGGTTGGACTTAGGTGTCTGAGGCCCACCAGGAGAATGGACTCTAGGGGCCCACCCTACAGCTATATGCAAATATCTGTCAGTCGGTATCCCCATTATAGTGGCGCATCGATTGTAAAACACCAGCGGTTGATAATCCTGGCATGGCAGCCATGTACATAGTGGATAATCCTTGAGGATGTCTGTTATAAACTGCAAAAGACTTGTGACTGTGATGTAGGTTCCAGCGGGACAACAATCTTAAACATATTCCAACAGCTGCAATTGAATAGCTTAGAGCAAAGCGTATTCATGTGTTTGAATGACCCAGTCAAAGTCCAGACATAAATCTCATTGAGAACATGTGACAAGACTTAAAAATTGCTGTTCACAGACACTCTCCATCCAATCTCACTGAGCTAGAGCTATTTTGCAAAGAAGAATGGGCAAAAATGGCAGCCTCTAGGTGTGCAAAGCGGTTAGAGACATAGACAACTCAAAGGGGGTTAAATAATAATGCAGCTCACAATTTTCATAATTAGATTTTAAAAATATTTAGAAAACGATATATCATTTCCTTTACATTGCACAAATACTTCTTCATGTTGGTATATCACATAAAATACATTTACATTTGTGGGGTTTTCAAGGCACTCTATCAATCTGTCCGTCCGTCTGTCTATATCTATCTATCTACAGTATCTATCCATCCATACATATATCCTTACATCCACATATATACTATATCTCTCTGATCCCTTCAAATTTGCTTTTCTAGTTCCATATTTCTAGGGCTAGATGGGTGACCAATGTTCTAGGAACTTGGGAAAATTAGATTCACATTCTAATATCCATCCTAATTTAACCTACCAAGGCGAGCCTTACTATGATGCACTTTTCTTCAATCTGTTTACTCATTATGCCTTTTTTTTACATTCTCACACGATTATGAGTTTTTAATTTTTTCATTTTTTTTCCACCTTTTTCACTACTTTCACATGATGATATAATTGCGGTGTATTATAATTTTTCTAATACATTTACTACTTGTGTGAACTGTACACCAGATGGCACTGTGGGTTACATAGTAAGTCATGGATTAAAAAGCTGATAACTCTCTAACATTGACTTTTTTTGTTTTTACAGTGGGCGTGATTTTGTACTCAGCCGAGATCTGTACAAACATTAGTAGTATTCGTAACACACACGGAACATACATGATGTGTTGGCTCAGAGCTTCAATTATCTTCATTCTCTGTGAGTAGAAAAGCAGACATACTATGTATTTCTGTATATATAAGAAATTTCTCATATCTATGCTCCTGCTTCCAGGTTTTTTCGGCACCTCTGATATAATACAGATACCCAAACAAGGATGTTTTGCTGGAGGAGCCTGTAACCTTACCTGCCACCATGAGTTTTCTACTACAGGTTACTACACCCATTGGTACAGAATGTTTCCTGGCCAAGGACTAACCTTCTTAATCAATGGCTTCAAGAGCACTGACCTACAAGAAAACAAGGTCCAGCTTATCTTCAGCAGTGACAGAAAGTACAGTGAGCTGTATATTCACAATGTAAATCCCGGAGACAGCGCAGTATATCTCTGTGCGCAGAGTGACACAAAGGTACAGACAGATTTCCTGTCTATACAAAATGTTACACTGACACAATATAGTATAATATGTATAGACGTAATGCAGGTGACTGGCTGCAACAAAAGTTCTTCACTATGTAGTACTAATTTCCTCTTCACTAGGGATGAGCGAACCTTTCAAAGTTCGGTTCGACTCGATCCGAACATAGTCGACCCCATTGAACTCAATGGAATGCAAAATCAAACAAATATACAACACTTTCAGGGGGGCCAGAAAGCTGCCAAAGTAGTTCAAATTAGGAGCAGACACCAGAAAAAAGTGTCATCAATTGACCCAGAGTACAACAGGTACAATTGTGCAGCATGGATGCATTGGACAGGGCCTGGGAAAGTGCTTGGGCCAGCATTTCTATCATAAACATTGATCAGTAACAGGTGGAAGAGTAACAGGATGGGGAACATTGCCTGAGCAGAAGGAATCAACTTTTTTCCAGGATAACCTTGTATGGGGCTTGATTCATACGTTCTGTGCAAAGATTAACCTGCCCACCATTCAGCCTTGCTGAATCATCCCCAGATCATCACCGATCCTCCACCAAATTTCACAGTGGGTGCAAGACACTGTAGACAGCCTCACTCTGGGATTCTGGGAGGCTTCTTATAGCCTCATTGTGGGGTCATTCCTCGTCGCTTATACTTTGACCCTTGACCCAGTGTGTGTGACCCTGGTAACATAGTAACATAGTTATTAATGTTGAAGGAAAACTTTAAGTCAATCTAGTTCAACCCATATCCTATCCTAACTTGCCCTAACATGTTGATCCAGAGGAAGGCAAAAAAAACCCATGTGGCAAACAGTAAGCTTCACATTGGGGAAAAAAATTCCTTCCCGACTCCACATACGGCAATCAGACTAGCTCCCTGGATCAACGCAATATTAAGGAAACTAGTGTATATACCCTGTAATATTATACTTTTCAAGAAAGGCATCCAGTCCTTTCTTAAATTGTGCCTGTGCTACTTTATGCTTGTTTGGTCTTGATCTGGTTCTGTCCCTGTTACGCGTTCTGCCTGTCCCTCTTGTACTGCGCTGCTATCTTCGTGTATGACTCTTTGCCTATGTTCTGACTATTCTCTGCTCACCCCTCTTGTACTGCATCACCCTCTCCGTGTATGACCCCTGCTTGTCCAACCTGAGTTCCCCTCTCTTCTACTTCCTGATGCCTGTAGTAGCATTCTGCACTCATTCCCAGCAGCAGGATGCTAAGCCCTGCCCCCCTGTGGTCACATGATCGAAGGTCCTTGTGCTTCTTACTACCTTCAGCGTCCCAGGTCCCATCTGTCTGAGCTTGCCCTGCAGCATCTGTCCCCGGGCCCTCCCGCAGTGTAGGTGAGTCACCCTGCTTAGCCGTGGCAGTTCACCAGCACCGACAGGGTCCTGATACCATGCAAATGTATTTGGATACCTCCACATGTACATGCAACATGTTGCTTTCTATGCAGTTCGGTGCAGCGTGAAAACGACGCATGCAGAGGTATCCGCATACATTTGCATTGCCTGCATACCCAATGTTAAAGATAGGTACACAGGATGCATGCTGACGTAGGCGGAGATGAATGGAAGAGGTGCTGCAGTGGGCGGGGCTTAACGGAGGATGTACGCAGCCCTCCGCAGCTCTGCCCAATGCAAGTGGGAAACCAGTCTTACTTTTGGATACTACTAGCACTTGGTTTCCCATCCAGCTTGTCCTATTCCAAGAGGATTGTGAACACCACAGCAGGGTTTCTTATACTTTCCTTCGTTAAATATGATTTGGTTCAGGTGATCATCTAATCAGAAGCACATTAAGTAGAAAGAGGTGTACTCTGGTTGGAATTCAACTGACACTGGAATGGAATGGCTATTAGACATGTTAGACATGTAGAGAAGCTGATTTTTATAAAACTGTGCAGTGGTCTCTTAATTTTTGCCAGAGCGGTATATTGCAATCATCATATCATAAATCACAGTGTATCTACAATTGCTCATTTGCCCTTCTACCAGCTAATTCTTCTCTTTTCTCTGCTGTATATGGAAATAAGAAGTATCTTGTCTCTGCAGAAATCATTCCCCTCTTTATCTCCTGACCCAGCTTCTTCCACCTCCTCCCCTGCCAGGTACGTTAGCAGTCACTTATGTGTAAGGAGGTGACAGAGGCCGTCATATGCCTCCCCCTCTTTGAAAAGTATTCACATTAAATGTGTGCCGTTCCATAATGCTTATGATTGTAAATGTATTCATTTACTGTTTCTGTAATGTGAATGTATAGGGTGGGCTATTTATATGGATACACCTAAATAAAATGGGAATGGTTTGTGATATCAACTTCCTGTTTGTGGCACATTAGTATATGGGAGGGGGAAAAATTTTCAACATGGGTGGTGACCATGGCGGCCATTTTGAAGTCAGCTATTTTGGATCCAACTTTATTTTTTTCAATGTTCAATGGGAAGAGGGTCATGTGACATAACAAACTTATTGAGAATTTCACAAGAAAAACAATGGTCGGCTTAGTTTTAATGTAACATTATTCTTTCATGAGTTATCTACAAGTTTCTCTTTGTTTACAGCCATTGACATGTCGCAGAAGTTAACACATGAGGAGCGGATAGAAATTGTGTTAATGTCTGGTGAACACAGTACCCGGATCATGGCAGCAGATTTCAATGCAAAAGGAGTTACAGATGGGTGTATTGTAGAGCAGTGGGAAAGTGAAGAAACTTCCTGGTTAGTGAGGAGTAATGATGCAGCAGTAAGAGAGGAAATTCAGATAACCATGGGGGTGAAGTTGCTAAGGCAAGAAGGGACTCCAGGCTGGGCAGCGTGCAAGTGATCACTAACTTAAATGGTAACCATTCCAAGGAGGATCCGGGGCCTATGACCAGGATTATGTGAATCTGAGACGGCGAGCCTTTTACCTTTTCCTATTGAAACTGGATAAGAGGAATGGGAGGAAGTTGGTGGACATAAAGGCACGGAGATCAGAAGGGACAGAGAATGTCCAGCTATGCACAGATTGCCAGGAGAGACAATGATTGTCAGAGAGAGCAGAGATTGTCCCGCAAGGCAGAAATTGCCAGGAGAGACAGTGATTGTCAGACGGGACTGGGATTGTCCAGCGAGGAAGAGATTGCCAGGTGAGACAGATTGTCCAGCAGGGCAGAGATTGCCAGGAAAAGCTCCAGGAATGTCATTGCATGAGAACTGTGCTGCATCTGTAATAAGAACCCTGCTGATAAGTAAAGGTAAACTGTTAAGCATGGACATGGATTCTGGAGTCATTTGTGAGAACTGGGAATCTGGAGCCGAGATGGCTGAAGCAGAAAAAACCCTAGAATTTAAAGTGAGTGTTCTACTTTATGTTTCCTTTGTGGGGAACCAGGGTGTGGTGATACAGCAGCTCCTTGCCATGACTACTACCCTGGCCTCCTCACATATGAGTAATGAGCGAATTTGCTCAGAAAACGATGGTCAAACATAAATTCGGCACGAATATGGCATATTCGGATTCGTGATCGGAAACACGAGCAAAATTTTATGAAATCGGGAAAAATTGTTAACATTCGGTAAAAAGTGCGGGAAAATATTTGCGTTGCCACAAAAGTATTTTCAGCACTTTGGCTATGATAATGGTGGTGTATGATGAGCGTTTAGTGCGTGTTTGATGAGGGAAGGAGATTTGCAGAGCTCAGAGGTGTGTCGTTCTTGTAAACAGTAATTTTTTTCCCTAACTTTATATGTTCACATTGTGGGTAGCCAGGAAACATCAACAATGTCCTGACACAATGGCTTGTGCCATTGGCTGCTGAAATCACTTGTCCCTCTCCATATAAATAGCGAACATCTTGTTTTAGCGCCATTTTGACACTGTAACGAACTGTTAGCAGCGAGATTTTAGCTAGTTAGCTAGGCAGTTGTTTATTAGTCAGATAGTTTAGCTAGCTAGTGTCCAGTGTGGCTGTGAAATTGACATTCCAGCAATTTTGCTTTGCAATTACTGAGGTTCACAGAAAAATCCAGCTGGGCACATATCCAACAAGTGTGGTGTGCACTGCTTCTATTGTGCTCCCATAAAAATCTTATTTTTGCACTAGTTAAATGTGGAGCAGCATGCTGTATCCCACTTTGTCATTTAGTGCTGTGGTGACATCGTTCTGTGGTTTGAGCTGTTGCGCATGAAGAAATATTTTTTGGGGCAGTTGCTAGCGTTATTCACTATGCCATATCTCACTTTGTTATTTAGTGGCAGTGAAATTCCACAGTGTGCATAGCTCATGCGCATTAAAAAAAATTTCTGCTGCAAAACATTACACAGCCCGCAGTATTCCACATTGTCATTTTGTGGCAGTGATATGAAGCTGTCTGCAGACCTCATGCACATAATAAAAAATATATACAGTAATTTTTTTCTGTTGCTAAATGTGATATAACCCGCCGTATCACACATTGTCATTTTGTGGCGGTAATATGAAGCTGTCAGCATACATAACGCACATTAAAAATAAATTATAATTTATTCTGTGGAAAAACGTGATTCAGCCCGCCGTATCCCACGTTGTCATTTTGTTGCAGTCATATGAAGCTGTTTTCAGACCTAACGCACATTAAAAAAAACAAAACTAGAATTTTTTTTGTTGCAAAACCTGATACAGCCCACCGTATCCCACTTTTGAGGTAGTGATATGAAGCCGCAGAACTTAAGCACATTAAAATATTTTTTTTTCTATTGCTAAATGTGATACAGCCCACTGTTATGAATGAGTCACCGAGGAGGATAGTAGGCCAGGCTAAGCAACATAAAACTAGAGAGGTTGGTAATTAAGCGGATGCAGACCCCTGATCCTGTCCACACAACTAGCAGTAGCTGTGGAGCGTACCTACGATGATCCTAGACGCCTCGGCACAGCCAGAGAGCTAACAAAGCCTAAAGCAAGAAAGGGGAAATCTAAACTGCCCCGGAGCAGACCCCAAAGGAATAGATAGCCCCCAAACATATATTGTCGGTGAGACAAGATGAAAACACAAATGCAGGCAGAAAAATAGACTGAGCAAACGATGGGGCCCACACTGACTAGACAGGACAGGAAAGGAAAGACGCTGTCTGCAATCACACAAAAAACCGTGCAAAAGGTCCAACACGTCTGATGCACAAATACACTGAAGTCGCACGACTTTGCCCCCACTATATCAGCACTATGGTATATTCTGAAAGCAAAGCAAAAAGAGACCAAATTAAAAGGGGGCAAAACAAACTGGCACATGCAGTAACATATGGGCGGTGATTCCGCACAGCCCCAGCTGGAGCTAGCTGACCCGCACAAAGCAGAGATAGTCAAAACCAGGTCAAATGCAAACAGAATAGCAAATGAATTACTTAGCTGAACATGCAGGGAAAGAGCAGGAGACATCAGACTTCAGGAGGCACAGGAATAAAATCACCAGCAGGGATAGAGTGAGTCAGCTGTCTTAAATCCCAATCAGAAACCCCAGATCTCCAATCGTCTTCCTCATTATCAGATGGCAAGCCTCTGTCAATAAGATCAGCTCCACAACCTCCAGTAACCACCAGAGGGAGCCCAGAAAGAGAACTCTCAATCTGACCAGCTCCACTATCTTCAGTAATCAGCAGAGGGAAGCCAGAGAGAGAATTCACAACAGCCCGCTGTATCCAACCTTTTCATTTAGTGGCGTTGAAATTGTTCTGTGTGAAGAGCTGATGCACATTAAAATCTCTTTATTTCACTTTTCTTTATATACGTGATACAGCAACCGAGATCTGAGTTTGAAATTGTTTTGAGCCTGTCTTCTAGATTATGTGCATCTTTGGCATCCAATTTCTCACGGGGATCTTTTATGCCTAGCTTGAGACATGCATCTGTTTCACCTATCCTCTGACACGCATCAAATGCTCTCTGGTAATTGGTGTTGAGTAGAGTTGAGCGATACCGTCCGATACTTCAAAGTATCGTATCGGATGGTATCGGCCGATCTTTAAAAAAAGTATCGGTATCGCCGATTCCGATACCGGAAGTCCCATTCAAGTCTATGGGACTTCCGGTATCGGAATAAGAAAAACCCTTTCCTGCCCTTGTACAGCCTCTCTGGGGTCTGTACGGGCCTTTCGGGGGGCTGTGCCGGCCTGCCAGGGGGTCTGTGCAGGCTCCGGTGGTCTGTGCCGGCCTGCCGGTGGTCTGTGCAGGCTCCGGGGGGCTGTGCCGGCCTGCCGGGGGGCTGTGCCGGCCTGCCGGGGGGCTGTGCAGGCTCCGGGGGGCTGTGCCTGCCTGCCGGGGGGCTGTGCCGGCCTGCCGGGGGGCTGTGCCGGCCTGCCGGTGGTCTGTGCAGGCTCCGGGGGTCTGTGCAGGCATCGTCCGATGGGACTACAAGTCCCATCGGGCGATGCCTGCTACCATGACAGTGATTGACACATTAGCCAATGATGGGACAGTAGTAGTCCCATCATCCGGCTAATGTGTTAAATGTAAAAAAAAAAAAAAAAAAATTACATGCTACATACATACAACATGCATACTACATACATGCTACATTCATACTACATACTACATACATGCTACATTCATACTACATAAATACTACATGCAACATACATACTACATATATACTACATGCATGCTACATACATACTGCATGCTACATACATACCACATATATACTACATACATACTACATGCATGCTACATGCATGCTACATGCTACATACATAACACATATATACTACATGCATGCTACATACATACTACATGCTACATACTACATGCATGCTACATACATACTACATGCTACATACTACATATATACTACATGCATGCTACATACATACTACATACATACTACATATATACTACATGCATGCTACATACATACTACATGCTACATACTACATGCATGCTACATACATACTACATGCTACATACTACATATATACTACATGCATGCTACATACATACTACATGCTACATACATACTACATATATACTACATGCATGCTACATACATACTACATGCTACATACATACTACATATATACTACATGCATGCTACATACTACATGCTACATACATACTACATATATACTACATTCATACTACATACTACATATATACTACATACATACTACATACATACTACATACATACTACATACATACTACATGCATGCTACATACATACTACATGCTACATACATACTACATATATACTACATGCATGCTACATACATACTACATGCTACATACATACTACATATATACTACATGCATGCTACATACTACATGCTACATACATACTACATATATACTACATTCATACTACATACTACATATATACTACATACATACTACATACATACTACATACATACTACATACATACTACATGCATGCTACATACATACTACATGCATGCTACATACATACCACATACATACTACATGCTACATACATACCACATATATACTACATACATACAATACATTCATACAATACATACATAGACATACAGTACATATAACATAGAGTAACATACTTACCAATACTTGTCACATTGTTCCCCGAAGCCATTGTCTATTCCGGGATAAATATTAACATAACAAACCACAAAAATACTCACCCACGATCCGAAGCAGTCCACGAGTGTGTCCCACGACGATCTTGGGTAGAGAACGGCAGCATCAGATGATGCTGCCGTTCTCTACGGGCTGCAGGAATCCAATGACGGAAGGTAGGTATCCTTCCGCACTGTATTCCTCCGCCACTTAAAAAAAAAAAAGTCCCTAGTCTCACTTTATGCCATTGCTGTGTGGGAAATTCCCAAATTACCTACCTTCCGTCATTGGATTCCTGCAGCCCGTAGAGAACGGCAGCATCATCTGATGCTGCAGTTCTCTACCCAAGATCGTCGTGGGACACACTCGTGGACTGCTTCGGATCGTGGGTGAGTATTTTTGTGGTTTGTTATGTTAATATTTATCCCGGAATAGACAATGGCTTCGGGGAACAATGTGACAAGTATTGGTAAGTATGTTACTCTATGTTATATGTACTGTATGTCTATGTATGTATTGTATGAATGTATTGTATGTATGTAGTATATATGTGGTATGTATGTAGCATGTGGTATGTATGTAGCATGCATGTAGTATGTATGTAGCATGCATGTAGCATGCATGTAGCATGCATGTAGTATGTATGTAGTATGTATGTAGTATGTATGTAGCATGTATGTAGCATGCAGTATGTATGTAGCATGTATGTAGTATGTATGTAGTATATATGTAGTATGTAGTATGTATTTAGCATGCATGTAGTATATATGTAGTATGTATGTAGCATGCATGTAGCATGTATGTAGTATGTATGTAGTATGTATGTAGCATGCAGCATGTATGTAGTATGTATGTAGTATATATGTAGTATGTATGTAGCATGCATGTAGTATGTATGTAGTATGTATGTAGCATGCAGTATGTATGTAGCATGTATGTAGTATGTATGTAGTATATATGTAGTATGTATGTAGCATGCATGTAGTATGTATGTAGTATGTATGTAGCATGCAGTATGTATGTAGCATGTATGTAGTATGTATGTAGTATATATGTAGTATGTATGTAGTATGTATGTAGTATGTATGTATGTAGCATGCAGTATGTATGTAGCATGTATGTAGTATGTATGTAGTATATATGTAGCATGCATGTAGTATGTATGTAGCATGCATGTAGTATTTTTTTTTTTTTTTTTTTTTTTTTAACATTTAACACATTAGCCGGATGATGGGACTACTACTGTCCCATCATTGGCTAATGTGTCAATCACTGTCATGGTAGCAGGCATCGCCCGATGGGACTTGTAGTCCCATCGGACGATGCTTGCACAGACCCCCGGACATCAGCACAGCCCCCCGGCAGGCCGGCACAGCCCCCCGGCAGGCCGGTACAGACCCCCACAGGGTGCACAGACCACCGGCAGGCCGGCACAGCCCCCCGGCAGGCCGGTACAGACCCCGGGCAGTCCACACAGCCCCCCGGCAGGCCGGCACAGCCCCCCGGCAGGCCGGCAGAGACCCCCGGAAGGCCCGAAATGACGGCGCATCATGATGCGCACACACCGCGCATCATGATGACGTCAGGCCGTCAATCAACTGAACTTCCGATTCCGATGCCGAATTCCGATATTGAAAAAATATCGGAAGTCGGTATCGGAATTCCGATACAGCAAGTATCGGCCGATACCCGATACTTGCGGTATCGGAATGCTCAACACTAGTGTTGAGTAAATGAGTAATCGTTGTAGGCTATCCCTCACTCCATAAGTCCCACCAACCTTTAGTTTACAGTAATTGCCCCTCTAAACCCCAGTCTTTGGTGCTATGAGTGCTTACCTTCTCCTTCCGGTGCCTCTCCTCCTCTGCAGCACTCAGCTGTGCTGTCTACAGCATGGCAAGTTGACCTCAACGCACTGCGGCAACATCAGTGGCGTTAGAGTGCCGCTGCTTTTCAGACTAGGGAGCTCATTGGTGCTCCTCTGAGCGCTGTTTTCATTTTTTAATTGTTTTCACATGAAGATGCAAACATAAATGAATGGAAGCACCCTCCGAACCTTCCTCTTCTGCAAAGGCAATAGTTTTATAATATAGTCTGTCGGAGGTGAGGCTATTTGTGCTCTGAACTAACATTTCCCCCTGTCACCACTCACTCCGTGTTCAGCGGCAAGTGGTGACATTTGGTCCAAAGAAGCTGCAGTGTGAAGAGTACTAGGGCTGCAGAGGTGAGTATTGGTCAGCCAGCCTGGCATTGTATTACTAGTGTCAGGCTACCAAGCTGTTCTCACTGATGAAAGAAGTCACCACTAGAGTTGAGCGACTTTTGGTTTTTTAGGGTCGCGTTTCGTTTCGTGAAACCCGACTTTTCCAAAAGTCGGGTCGAGCAAGATCGTCCGATTATAGGGAAAAGTCGGGGTCGTCCCGAAACACGAAACCCAATGTAAGTCAATGGGGAATAAAAGTCGGCAGTGAGAGGAGGACAGGAAGCACACCTACAGTGCCCATTTGAATGCCAAAAGCATCAATTCTTCTTACTTAAGCTTGTCAACCTTAATTAACTTCATAATACAAGTTACGAACTGAAAAATGGGGGTTATTTGGCTACAGTTGTGGGGGGGAGGGCTGGCTCCAGGTTTTCATGTGCCCTGGGCGAAAGAGCACCCCTTTAACACATACCACAACTCATCATGCTCCGATACGGCAGAGAAATAGCGGTATAGTACAATGAACAATACTTCACTTTTTACATCTCATGACGAGGCCCATCTATTTCTCCATACAGAATCATTGGTCCCATATAATGTTTGAAACAGTATATGATGAGCTCCACATAATGCTACAGTATATGTTGGTCCCCATGGATGAAGCTGCACTGTCTTATGGGCCCAAATAATGCTCCAAACATAATGGGCCCCATTTCTAATGCTCTAGTGTATAATGGGCCCTGTAAATGCTGCTCCAGTGTCTGATGTCCACCTTTGGAATGTTCCAGTGTATGGTGGGCCCCATCTATCATTCTCCAGAGTATAGTGCTCCCCAAAAATTGCTGTCCCAACATTGAAAACAATCAAATAAGTCTCCTCGCTAGAGAATCCCTGTACTTGTCTGGACTCCTCGTCGTCCCCATCTTCCATCTCACTGCACAGTATTTCAACTTTGCAAGTGCTGTGATCCTGAGCAAGCAGGGGGGGCCCACTCGTTGGCGACGGCACTGGCACAGGGCCCCTGATAGTACGGTGGTGTGTCTGATGGCGGGTGGGCCGAACCTGCACTTTCACCTGCAGCTTCCTCTTTGTCACCGTGTAAGATGGAACTGTATATGGGAAGGGTAACCTGAGTTTCATCAGGGTCAGATTCAGGCCGTGTAGCGTGCGAGGGGAATGTAGTGGTCTGGGTCAATGTACCAGCAGATTCATCGAGCAGTGGCTGGGCATCAGTGCACTTGTGTCGCCCCCAGGAGTACGGTCGCCACAGTGGCATTACCTTCCTCCTAGGGAGTGTGATGTCATGCTTGGGAGCAATGAAGGATCTCTCTAGCAGGTTAACTGATTGGGCGGCGTTATTCCCACGAGTCATGACCCTCCAAACAGCGTTCATGAAGGCAAAGTGTTTGTTTTACGTGGGCAGTATGGTTGCAAAGCTGAACCTTAAAGGAATGTCCAGAAGGGCACCACCAGGAGTGGAGCCTACGGTTAAATTCGACTCCACCTGGGAAACCTCAAACATGCCAGCTACAGAACAGATGCACACATTGCAAGCTTAATTCCGTTAACGAACGAGACTCCGTCATGCCCCGCGGTCCGAGTCCGGCTTACTAGAGGGACACGTGAGGCTCTGGCACATGAGATTGGCCAATAACTGGTGTGTCATGCCCTTACATGTCCGTGGCTGCATGTGCGCTACACTGAAAAGGCCAGCGTTTGTCGCTTACAGGTGCAGATAACCCGCTGAACAACGTTAGTGATGGGGATCACTGATTACAATTATTACCCGCGAACAATGATTTCCCAGTAAGTGCAGGTCAACCGCAGTTCCGGAATTAGGCCTAACCGTCATTCCTGAAAAAATGAAAAACTTACGTGTGCAAACCACAGGTGCTGTAGCTTGCTTAACAGCTCGCCAGCCGTTCTCACGCCCAGTATGGATTACACGTGATTGCACAAAGGTGAGAAAGGGTACCGTATCCCCAGATAACATGTATGGATAGCGTACACATTCAAAATATATGTCTATACATCAGGAGGCAGGCTCAAACGGTGTCAGGCCCAGAATGGATTGCACGTGATTGCACAAAGGTTAGAAAGGGTACCGTATCCCCGGATAACATGTATGGATAGCGTACACATTCAAAATATATGTCTATACATCAGGAGGCAGGCTCAGACGGTGTTAGGCCCAGTATGGATTGCACGTGATTGCACAAAGGTTAGAAAGGGTACCGTATCCCCGGATAACATGTATATGGATAGCGTACACATTCAAAATATATGTCTATACATCAGGAGGCAGGCTCAGACGGTGATAGGCCCAGTATGGATTGCACGTGATTGCACAAAGGTTAGAAAGGGTACCGTATCCCCGGATAACATGTATGGATAGCGTACACATTCAAAATATATGTCTATACATCAGGAGGCAGGCTCAGACGGTGTTAGGCCCAGTATGGATTGCACGTGATTGCACAAAGGTTAGAAAGGGTACCGTATCCCCGGATAACATGTATGGATAGCGTACACATTCAAAATATATGTCTATACATCAGGAGGCAGGCTCAAACGGTGTCAGGCACGGTATGGATTTAACGGCCCAGACTACACAGCGGAGGAGCAGGGAGAGGTAAAGATTGCAAATGCTGGGGCCCTGCCCAAGCAAGGGGGGCCCACTCGTGGGCGTCGGTACTGGCACTGGGCCCCTCATAGTACGGCGGTGTGTCTGATGGCGGGTGTGCACCACCACCGTCAGAGACACTTGATTGCACTATGAGGGACCCTGTGCCAGTGCCCGCGCCCAAGAGTCGGCCTACCCACCTGTCCAGGGCAACGGCACTCGCACGGTGTCGTGCGCTAGGTGGTGACCCCGGCCATGGGGGGGAGGCAGCACAGTTAGGGAGTTTTAGAAAGTGGCATATGTTGATGTTGGACATTCAGCTGATGCAAAAGGTGAAATAGGTCAAGTCCCAGGAAGAGGTGGACCAAAGCAAGCCATTTTTCTGTCACCCTATGTGTCATCGGGAAGGTGGGACAAAATCCTTGGAAACCCATGCGTGGTTCATTTTAATGAAGGTTAGATCATCCACATTTTGGGTTGACAGACGGGTCCTTTTTTCTGTCAGGATTGATCCAGCTGCACTGAAGACTCTTTCCGATAGCACACTTGCAGCTGGGCAAGCGAGCTCCTGTAAGGCATATTGTGCCAATTCAGGCCAGGTGTCCAGTTTAGCGGCCCAATAGTCAAAGGGGAATGACCTGTGTGGGAGAACATCGATATGGGAGGAAAAGTAGTTTGTAACCATAGTTGACAACTGCTGTCTCCTGTCACTTTCCATCGATGCAGTATTACCAGTTGTGTGAGCGGTACTTGAAAAATCAGTCCACAACATTGTCATGAAACCCCTGTCTCCAACGCCACTTCTGCTGTGTGCACCACGAACACCTCTGCCAAGCTGCCCCCGGCCCGTACGACTCGTGTGAGAACCATCACCGCTGCTGTGTGCTGGGAATGCCTCAAGCAACCGATTTACCAGAGTTGCTTGTTTATTAGCCAATATTAGGTCAAGGTTCTCCTGTGGCATGATGTTTTGTAATTTGCCTTTATAGCATGGATCCAGGATGCTGGCCAACCAGTAGTCATCATCGTTCATCATTTTGGCAATGCGGGGGTCCCTTTTTAGGATCAGCAAGGCATAATCTGACATGTGGGCCAATGTTCCCAGTGTCAATGATGCACTGCGAGTGCTGGTTGGAGGAGCACTTTCTGGCAAATCCACATCCCTCCAGTCACGCACAAACCCTGTACCAGACCTTGCCACGCCAACATTTTCACTTGCCCCACGAAATGCATCCTCCTCCCCTAAGTAATCATCCCCATCATCCTCCTCCTCCTCCTCCTCTTCTTCCTCCACCTCGTCCAGGAGAGGTCCCTGAGCAGACAATGGCTGAATGTCATCAAGGATTCCCTCCTCCTCTTCCTCCTCATCAACATTGGCTGCAGAAGCCTGCTCCTTAAGGTGCGTCAAAGTTTGCATGAGCAGACGCATAAGTGGGATGCTCATGCTTAGGATGGCGTCGTCTGCGCTTACCAGCCGTGTGCATTCCTCAAAACACTGAAGGACTTTACAGAGGTCTTTCAGCTTCGACCACTGCACACCTGTCAACTCCATGTCTGCTCTCAAAGTGCCTGGCCGTGTATCCTCCCACAAATGCATTATGACCTGCCTCTGCTCGCACAGCCGCTCCACCATGTGCAGGGTGGAGTTCCACCTTGTTGCAATGTCGATAATGAGGCGGTGGTTAGGAAGGTGGAGCAATCGCTGCAGCTTCTGCATACGAACGGAGTGTACAGGCGACCGGCGGATGTGCGCGCACAGTCTTCGCACCTTCTGGAGAAGGGCTGTTAACTCCGGATAATTTTTGAGGAAGCACTGCACCACCAGGTTCAAGGTGTGAGCCAAGCAAGGTATGTGGCTGAGTTTTGAAAGGGTTATGGCTGCCACAAAATTACGGCCGTTATCACTAACTACCTTGCCTGCCTCAAGATGTACACTGCCCAGCCATGACTCAGTTTGTCGTTTCAAGTACTCGGCCAGCACCTCGGCGGTATGTCTGTCGCCCAAACACATCATCTGCAACACAGCCTGCTGACGCTTTCCACTAGCTGCTCGATAGGGGGACACCTCGTGTGCAACAGTGGCAGCTGCAGATGGAGTGCTCGTATGACTGCGCTCTGTGGACGAGCTTTCGCTTCTGGAGGAGGAGGAGGAGGAGGGTCGAACGCCTACAGCCAACTGTTTCCTATACCGTGGGCTAGGCAGCACTGTCCCACAACCGCTGTTCCCTGTGGACCCTGCATCCACCACATTAACCCAGTGCGCAGTGATGGACACGTAACGGCCCTGGCCATGCCGACTGGACCATGCATCAGCTGTGAGGTGCACCTTTCCGCTCACTGACTGCTTGAGTGCATGGACAATCCGGTGTTTCACATGATAGTGGAGGGCTGGGATGGCTTTGCGAGAGAAGAAGTGGCGACTGGGTAGGTCATAGCGTGGTACTGCATAGGCCATGAGTTCGCGGAAAGCTGCGCTTTCCACCAACCGAAAGGGCATCATCTCAAACGAGATTAGTTTGGCAATGTGGCGTTCAAACCCAGTGTACGCGGATGAGAGACTGAGTACTTTCTTGACTTACTCATAGTGTCTGGGAGGGTGAGCTGGACTTGAGAGCTGCATATGGTGGAAGTAGTGGTGGACAGGGCGGACTGAGAGAGGGTTGATGATGGTGATGGAGTTGGTGTTCTTTCTGATGGCCTAGAATCAGTCTTTCGTTGATATAACAGTGGAATTCCCTGACTGCTGTGGCCTTGCAACGACACCTCAACATTTGCTGCTGTGCTAACCGGTGGGCTTACACTGGGGGAAACAATGTAGCGTTGCTGACTACCTTCGTTGTGATCAGTTGCACATGTGGCACTTGAGGTTTGGTGTTGTGTCCACGCTTGCAAGTGCATGGTGTTTAAATGTCTAAGCATGCAACTGGTATTCAAATTTTTCAGATTTTTCCCTCGGCTAAAGGTCTTTGCGCACTTCTTACAGATAACCTTGGCCTGATCATGAGGATTTTGTTCAAAAAAGTGCCACACTGCACTCTTCCTACTTTGGCAGACATTTTGCGGCCTAGCATGCTGTGATCTTTTGACCCTCTGGACAAGCTGTCCAGCAACTCTTTTGATTTTTGGAACCTGTCTTTGGAGTGCTCCGGGCCTGCCAGATAACAGCTGTTGCGATGTCGATGTCTGCTGTGGATGCTCCTCATCTGAGCTATTGTAAGCAGCACCCTCTTCCCCCAATGGATGCCAATCTGGGTCAACAACTGGGTCATCCATCACCTCCTCTTCAATGTCATGTGCACCTTCCTCTGTGTCACCGTGTATGGTGGTATAGTGTGCGGGAAGGGGCACCTGAGTCTCATCAGGGTCAGAATCTGGCTCTGTACACTGCGAGGACAATGTAGTGCTCTGAGTGAATGTACCAGCAGAATCATCCATCAGCGGCTGTGCATCAGTGCACTCCATGTCAGATTCATCTTGGCCTGGGTAATTCACCATTTGACTTGATAATCCAGGCATGGTATGTGAAAACAGCTCCATGGAGTAATCAGTAGTATGGCCTGCGTCATCCTTCAATCTTGGTTGGGGTGAAGGACACAAGGAAAGGTGTGGTTCATGAACATGAGCCTCCAATGACGACTCAGTGCTTTTACTTTTTACAACTGAAGAAGAGGAGGCGATAGAGCTGGAGGCTGAGTCAGCAATGTAAGACAAAACTTTTTCCTGATGCTCTGGCTTTAAAAGCGGTTTGCCAACTCCTAGAAAACTAAGCCTTCGAAGCCTTATGGAGCCAGACGATGACGCAGGCTCAACACCTCCTGCATTCGGTCCTATTTTGCTCTTGCCACTACCATCAGATCCAGCACCAACACCATCATTACCAGCTGCCAACGCCCGCCCAATTCCACGGCCTCTTCCACCAGCCTTCCTCATTTTTGGTAGAAATGTAGACAAAATCCAACAAACTATATAGTAATGTAAAACAAGGTACAAGGTGTCTATAGGACAGGGGAGATTTTGAATTTCTGCTCACACTAGTGGACACTGGACACTTTTGGATTGTGTGAGGCCCACTGAATATCTGAGCGCTATGTCACAGGCTCGATGGCACAGCTGTGACCAAAGTGACTAGAGGATAAGGGAGATTTTGAATTTCTGCAGACACTGGACACTTTTGGATTGTGTGAGGCCCACTGAATATCTGAGCGCTATGTCACAGGCTCGATAGCACAGCTGTGACCAAAGTGACTAGAGGATAAGTGAGATTTTGAATTTCTGCAGACACTGGACACTTTTGGATTGTGTGAGGCCCACTGAATATCTGAGCGCTATGTCACAGGCTCGATGGCACAGCTGTGACCAAAGTGACTAGAGGATAAGTGAGATTTTGAATTTCTGCAGACACTGGACACTTTTGGATTGTGTGAGGCCCACTGAATATCTGAGCGCTATGTCACAGGCTCGATGGCACAGCTGTGACCAAAGTGACTAGAGGATAAGGGAGATTTTGAATTTCTGCAGACACTGGACTGTTTTGGATTGTGTGAGGCCCACTGAATATCTGAGCGCTATGTCACAGGCTCGATGGCACAGCTGTGACCAAAGTGACTAGAGAATAAGGGAAATTTTGAATTTCTGCAGACACTTGTGGACACTGGACACTTTTGGATTGTGTGAGGCCCACTGAATATCTGAGCGCTATGTCACAGGCTCGATGGCACAGCTGTGACCAAAGTGACTAGAGGATAAGGGAGATTTTGAATTTCTGCAGACACTTGTGGACACTGGACACTTTTGGATTGTGTGAGGCCCACTGAATATCTGAGCGCTATGTCACAGGCTCGATGGCACAGCTGTGACCAAAGTGACTAGAGGATAAGGGAGATTTTGAATTTCTGCAGACACTGGACACTTTTGGATTGTGTGAGGCCCACTGAATATATGAGCGCTATGTCACAGGCTCGATGGCACAGCTGTGACCAAAGTGACTAGAGGATAAGTGAGATTTTGAATTTCTGCAGACACTGGACACTTTTGGATTGTGTGAGGCCCACTGAATATCTGAGCGCTATGTCACAGGCTCGATGGCACAGCTGTGACCAAAGTGACTAGAGGATAAGGGAGATTTTGAATTTCTGCAGACACTTGTGGACACTGGACACTTTTGGATTGTGTGAGGCCCACTGAATATCTGAGCGCTATGTCACAGGCTCGATGGCACAGCTGTGACCAAAGTGACTAGAGGATAAGTGAGATTTTGAATTTCTGCAGACACTGGACGCTTTTGGATTGTGTGAGGCCCACTGAATATCTGAGCGCTATGTCACAGGCTCGATGGCACAGCTGTGACCAAAGTGACTAGAGGATAAGGGAGATTTTGAATTTCTGCAGACACTTGTGGACACTGGACACTTTTGGATTGTGTGAAGCCCACTGAATATCTGAGCGCTATGTCACAGGCTCGATGGCACAGCTGTGACCAAAGTGACTAGAGGATAAGTGAGATTTTGAATTTCTGCAGACACTGGACACTTTTGGATTGTGTGAGGCCCACTGAATATCTGAGCGCTATGTCACAGGCTCGATGGCACAGCTGTGACCAAAGTGACTAGAGGATAAGGGAGATTTTGAATTTCTGCAGACACTGGACGCTTTTGGATTGTGTGAGGCCCACTGAATATCTGAGCGCTATGTCACAGGCTCGATGGCACAGCTGTGACCAAAGTGACTAGAGGATAAGGGAGATTTTGAATTTCTGCAGACACTTGTGGACACTGGACACTTTTGGATTGTGTGAGGCCCACTGAATATCTGAGCGCTATGTCACAGGCTCGATGGCACAGCTGTGACCAAAGTGACTAGAGGATAAGTGAGATTTTGAATTTCTGCAGACACTGGACACTTTTGGATTGTGTGAGGCCCACTGAATATCTGAGCGCTATGTCACAGGCTCGATGGCACAGCTGTGACCAAAGTGACTAGAGGATAAGGGAGATTTTGAATTTCTGCAGACACTTGTGGACACTGGACACTTTTGGATTGTGTGAGGCCCACTGAATATCTGAGCGCTATGTCACAGGCTCGATGGCACAGCTGTGACCAAAGTGACTAGAGGATAAGTGAGATTTTGAATTTCTGCAGACACTGGACACTTTTGGATTGTGTGAGGCCCACTGAATATCTGAGCGCTATGTCACAGGCTCGATGGCACAGCTGTGACCAAAGTGACTAGAGGATAAGTGAGATTTTGAATTTCTGCAGACACTGGACACTTTTGGATTGTGTGAGGCCCACTGAATATCTGAGCGCTATGTCACAGGCTCGATGGCACAGCTGTGACCAAAGTGACTAGAGGATATGTGAGATTTTGAATTTCTGCAGACACTGGACACTTTTGGATTGTGTGAGGCCCACTGAATATCTGAGCGCTATGTCACAGGCTCGATGGCACAGCTGTGACCAAAGTGACTAGAGGATAAGGGAGATTTTGAATTTCTGCAGACACTGGACACTTTTGGATTGTGTGAGGCCCACTGAATATCTGAGCGCTATGTCACAGGCTCGATGGCACAGCTGTGACCAAAGTGACTAGAGGATAAGGGAGATTTTGAATTTCTGCAGACACTGGACACTTTTGGATTGTGTGAGGCCCACTGAATATCTGAGCGCTATGTCACAGGCTCGATGGCACAGCTGTGACCAAAGTGACTAGAGGATAAGGGAGATTTTGAATTTCTGCAGACACTTGTGGACACTGGACACTTTTGGATTGTGTGAGGCCCACTGAATATCTGAGCGCTATGTCACAGGCTCGATGGCACAGCTGTGACCAAAGTGACTAGAGGATAAGTGAGATTTTGAATTTCTGCAGACACTGGACACTTTTGGATTGTGTGAGGCCCACTGAATATCTGAGCGCTATGTCACAGGCTCGATGGCACAGCTGTGACCAAAGTGACTAGAGGATAAGGGAGATTTTGAATTTCTGCAGACAATTGTGGACACTGGACACTTTTGGATTGTGTGAGGCCCACTGAATATCACAGCGCTATGTCACAGGCAGAAATTGGCTAGTGTATCACAAACTACAAGGTGTATGTAGAATTGGGCAGAGTAGGAATCTCCCTAGAATGCAGGTCTGTAAGAACGGAACATGTCCTCGACTTATTCTCACAGAGTGACACAGATAGCTTCACTGTGGCTTTGATAACAGCCGTTACACGGTACTGTGTGAGGAGCGTACACCGCTGTATGGTGTGAAAAAATACACGCTCAGTACCTCAGCAGGACAAAAAAAAAAAATTGGGATTGCTTTTTAAAAAGCAGTTTGCAGCTCAGTACCTCAGCAGGACAAAAAAAAAATTGGGATTGCTTTTAAAAAAGCAGTTTGCAGAGCAGTGGGTAAACAGCAATGCAGCTGTCAGGAAGCCTTAGAAGGCAGCCCAACAACCAACACCACTGATACACGACAATATAGCCTCCCCTTGCACTGCACACACAGTGACTGGTGTGTTGTACAGGCACAATCGCTAGCAGCAGAAGCAGTTTTTTTTTCTTCTTCCCTGCCTAACGCTCTCCCTACAGAATCAGCAGCAACCTCTCCCTATGCTAAGATCGGCAGAAGTAAGATGGCGGTCGGCGTGCACGCCCTTTTATACCCCCTGTGACGCACACCAAAGCAAGCCAATCACTTGCATGCTCTTCTGAAAGATGGTGGTGACCCATGCCTATGTCATCACGTTGCCCACAGTGTCCGTGGATCCTGATTGGCTGAAAAAGAGTGCAAAACAAACTTTTGAAACGCGACTTTGGCGCGTAAGTCGCCGACCTCGTGGCCGACCTCATCCTAGGGTCGGGTTTCGTTTCATGAAACCCGACTTTTGAAATTTTTCGACCCGTTTCGCTCAACTCTAGTCACCACTGCAGCGCTGCTCTGAGTGGTAAGAGCAGGGCTGTGCTACAGACTTCTTCCAGTGATGAGAAAAGCTCAGTAGCCTGTTATTAATAATACAATGTCTGCTAATACAACTCTAACTGAGTATGGGGCTTTTTATTTTTTATGGGGAACTTTAATATTTAAGAAGAGGTTATCCAGTTCTGGTAGAGTGTTACTTTCAAAAGCAGTTGTGATTTAGATTATGTTAACCCCTTACATACATATGACATAATGGTTCATCATATACTGGCTCCCTGACTTTGATGCTGACTCAGAAAATGAGACTGTATTTTTGTGGAGGAGCATGGCTGGGCTATTCAATCAATATCTGCCACTCAACGAGCTAATCTCTGCCCGTGGCTATTAATCTGTTAATTGCCATTGTTATATGTGCCTATGGATCTGCTGAAGATTCCCGTGCTTTTAATAATAGTACTCTTGTGAAATCCAGCCCACCGCAATACTGTAGTATTTCTGTGTGCAGCACAGTAAAAAGTGAAAAAATGTTATAAAAAATATAAAAAAATATATAAAAGTTCAAATTATTCCTTTTTTCCTCCATTTTTAAAAATACACATATTTTGCATCACTACAGTTGTAAAAGTACAATATCTTTAAATTCAAAATATGATAAATTAATTCAATCGGTAATTGGTGTTATGAGAAAAAAATTAAAATGCCAAAATTGTGTTTTTTCAGTAAAATCACAAAAAAATGTAATCAGAGATGATTCGCAAAATGGTACCAATAATAAAATCATCTAAAGGTGCAAAAAACAAGCCCTCACAAAGCTCACACTAGACCTCAAGCAGCTTGGATTGTTGTGAAACAAGCACTTTTTTTTTGTAAAGTTTCTGAATTTTATCCCCACTTAAATAAAACAAAAACTATACATGTTTGGTATCGCTGTAATTGTACTGATCTGGAGAATTATATTTCCAGGTCATTTTTACTGTAAACATGAACATTATAAATAAATTAAAAAATTGTGAAATTGCATTTTTTTCCCGTTATTTCAGTATACTTGGAAATTTTTTTTTTGCTTTCTATTACATCACATGAGAAAATGGATTTTGTCATTCGAAAGTGCCACTCATCACGGGAAAAACAAGCTCGTAGACCGCTATGTCGACAGAAAAAGTAAAAAGTTATGGCCCTTGGAATAAGGGGAGGTAAAAACAAAAGCGAAAAAATGGATTATCACCCAATCAGGAAGGTATAAAGAAAAAGGACCACCAGAAATGACACCATATAATGATGTCATCAATATCCGTAGAGGATCAGAGGAAGATTGCCTGTAGTATGGCTTGTCTAGCAGAGGATCAGAGGAAGATTGCCTGTAGTATGGCTTGTCTAGCAGAGGATCAGAGGAAGATTGCCTGTAGTATGGCTTGTCTAGCAGAGGATCAGAGGAAGATTGCCTGTAGTATGGCTTGTCTAGCAGAGGATCAGAGGAAGATTGCCTGTAGTATGGCTTGTCTAGCAGAGGATCAGAGGAATATTGCCTGTAGTATGGCTTGTCTAGCAGAGGATCAGAGGAAGATTGCCTGTAGTATGGCTTGTCTAGCAGAGGATCAGAGGAAGATTGCCTGTAGTATGGCTTGTCTAGCAGAGGATCAGAGGAAGATTGCCTGTAGTATGGCTTGTCTAGCAGAGGATCAGAGGAAGATTGCCTGTAGTATGGCTTGTCTAGCAGAGGATCAGAGGAAGATTGCCTGTAGTATGGCTTGTCTAGCAGAGGATCAGAGGAAGATTGCCTGTAGTATGGCTTGTCTAGCAGAGGATCAGAGGAAGATTGCCTGTAGTATGGCTTGTCTAGCAGAGGATCAGAGGAAGATTGCCTGTAGTATGACTTGTCTAGCAGAGGATCAGAGGAAGATTGCCTGTAGTATGGCTTGTCTAGCAGAGGATCAGAGGAAGATTGCCTGTAGTATGGCTTGTCTAGCAGAGGATCAGAGGAAGATTGCCTGTAGTATGGCTTGTCTAGCAGAGGATCAGAGGAAGATTGCCTGTAGTATGGCTTGTCTAGCAGAGGATCAGAGGAAGATTGCCTGTAGTATGGCTTGTCTAGCTGCTCTTAAATATTTGATACAATTAGGAACAGATGACACCTCACTTGCGTTAGAGATGCAGGTTGTCTTTTGGGTTTGGTTATACATACATTTTTAGCAGTGATAAGCAACTACCATATACTGTAAATCTACTCAATTGACTTGGCGCATTCAATTTTTCAAACACCAAATGTTTCACCGGTAGACATCACGGACATTCAGGTTGTACGAAAGTGCTGAATTTGTTCATCAGATCAGATCTTATGGGACCCTCGATGTTTATGTGCATATCTGAGCATGGCAGTAGCTGAATAAAGCTTACTGGCACTGCTGTTCTTTCATTTAATAAGGTTTAAAGCAATATTTTCTCCAAAACAGCAACTTTAAGACACCATTCAAAAATGAAGGCTTTTTGATTTTTTGAAAAAAGTCTTTAATAATAAAAATAATAAATAAACAGTTTGACTGTGCCCTGATGTATACATGTATTGTATTATTCTACACCAGATGGCACTGTGGGTTACATAGTGAAAGCAGAAGGGTTTTAAGAGCCAATAACGCTCTAACATGAATTTTATCTTTATAGTGGGAGTGATTCTGTACTCAGCAGAGTGACGAGATCTGTATATACATTAGTAGTACTCGTATCTCTCACTCATTGCTGTCACTGTACACAGTACATACATGATGCGCTGGCTGAGAGCTTCAATTATCTTCTTTCTCTGTGAGTCGATAAACCTTACATATATATATTATTATATAGCCATATAGAATTTCTCACATCTATGCTCCTGCTTCCAGGTTCTTTCGGCACCTCTGATATAATACAGATACCCAAACAAGGATGTTTTGCTGGAGGAGCCTGTAACCTTACCTGCCACCATGAGTTTTCTACTACAAGTTACTACACCAGTTGGTACAGAATGTTTCCTGGCCAAGGACTAGCCTTCTTAATCCGTGACTTCAAAAGCACTGACCTACAAGAAAACAAGGTCCAGCTTATCTTCAGCAATGACAGAAAGTACAGTGAGCTGTATATTCACAATGTAAATCCCGGAGACAGCGCAGTATATCTCTGTGCGCAGAGTGACACAAAGGCACAGACAGATTTCCTGACTGTACAAAATGTTACACTGACACAATATAGTACAATATGTTTAGAGATAGATTAATTGTGTGAAATTTGTACTGCAGCCAACATAGCTCAATGTTAGATAACATTATTTACCTGTTTTTTTTAAATACTGTAATTACTACATTACTGAAGCATACACCCGAATATGTTATATATTTATAATAACATTATCCATTGTTCCATTTGTTATACTACCTATCACCTGATGTTTGGTCAGCAAAGGAAGACTACCAGCGGTCATTGCTTTAGATGTCCAGAGACATCTAATCCTCTGCTGCAACCTTACTGGGTTACAGAGCATTAATGAAGGCTAGAGGACACAAATGTCATTGTGGAAGAGCAAAGAAAGCCACACATCGAAGGCAGGAGGAGAACCTGAATGCTAAAATGAAACGTATCATGTTTGAAGATCAAGTCAGAATGAGGAAAAATTGTTTCTCCAGAAAACTAGATGAGAAGTTGGAGACAAACCAACATTTAAAAGGAACTAAGTCTCTACTTAAAGTAAAACTCAACAGTGACCTGCCTTAATAATAATCTTTATTTTTATATAGCGCTAACATATTCCCCAGCGCTTTACAGTTTGCACACATTATTATCGCTGTCCCCGATGGGGCTCACAATCTTAATTCCCTATCAACAAATCCTGCAAAAAATAGAAGTCAATGCCTAATATTAATAAATAGTAATCCATCTTTATTCAAACAAGCATGTTTATTTATAAAAAAAAGTAAGCAATGGAGATACATATGCAAAATAAGACTGTTATCACAAGTCATAACAAATACAGTCTATCTCTATTTATGGTGTTTGTAGGTAATTTCTTCAGGGATGAAGAATTATTTCATGTGGCTAAAAATTTAACCTACAACAAATGTAAACTGATCCCTACGTATTACAAACACATAGGTGTCCACACAATGAATAGTCCATTATCAATAAAGTAGAAGCTCTCTTGCAAAGATAAAGCACACTAACAGAAAAGGGTCATTAATATTTGGCTTGCAAAAAAATTATCAAAATTGTCATATAATAAGCACCTTTATAACGTGCAGTAGTGTTAGGCAAAAGTGCAAAAAAACAAATTCAATAAACAACTTATCAGTGTGCAAAGGTAGCGGCTATGTCTGCAAAGTGCAAACAGTGCCCAGCAGCTTAAGAAGTAATGGAGATTTGAAATCTATAGAAAATCATTGGGTGGAAAGTAACACCAAGAAGACTGTACCTGACCTGTGAGCAGTCCTGACGCCCCGACGTGCGTTTCGTGTATAGCTTCTTCCTTATGGGGG
Source organism: Dendrobates tinctorius (assembly GCF_039654945.1). NCBI lineage: Eukaryota > Metazoa > Chordata > Amphibia > Anura > Dendrobatidae > Dendrobates > Dendrobates tinctorius. The sequence goes on along the minus strand of NW_027361712.1, from coordinate 28,643,002 downwards.
CTTATGGACTTTTACCATCACTCAAAACATAACATGTAACACTTTTGGTGTTGTGTATTATGCATTTTGCCCATGTGGCAAAATTTATACAGGCCTTACGTCTAGGCCTTTAAGAGTCCGAGTGAGAGAACATTTCAGGGATATAAAAAATGCTCAGGGTGTTGAGGAAATCTCAGAATTAAAACCTATACCGAGACATTTTAAAATGGTCCATGATTGTAATGCTAAGCTCCTCAAAGTGATAGGGATTGACAAAGTATATATAAACCAACGGGGAGGAAATTGGAAAAAAGACTTAGCGCAGTTGGAGGCTAAGTGGATTTTCAGGGTTGGTTCGGTTCAACCTAATGGGCTGAATGAAGTTTTGCCCCTTTCTTGTAATTAATTGTCTATTTTTTGTCTTGTCTTTTTTTACATGTTTTTAAATTCATATTTTTTAGTCTTTTTTTGGTTTCCATAATTATTCATTAATAACTAGTTATATGTGATGATCTATGTGGCGGTGTGATTATGGGTCTACTATAGGACGAAGGATGGACTCTGATGCAGTCTTCAAGTGGAGAATATTCTCTCTGTGGGAAGGAAGAATAATTTCATCACATCTGATCGTATTTTTTGGATGTGTTAATTTTTCACATAAAACATTTTTTGAAATTAATTAAAATATTCACTATTTTAATATTGTATTGATATGTGTCTTTGACACTATTTGTAAAATATTGCTTGATTATAATACTGTGGACTGTTTAAAGTATATTTCATATGTGTCCTTTTATATTATATAAATATATTTATTCTTTAAGATTAATCAAATTAGTATTTTGAGCACTTGTGCACTTTTTCTCCTCATATAAATAATTCTCTGACTTATTGTCATTTATTATTAATGGCTTGGAGTGATGGAGATTGTTTATTTAACAACTAGCTTTCACTTTACTAATTATATTTAAAAACACTATTCTTCCCCTCTAATTATGCAGAGAATTCTCCTATAGAGACATACAACACATAGATCTGTTATATATGTCCCCCTTTGTTCAGCTTTTATTGCGGTGTGCGCTCTATCTGGCTGCTGGATAGTGAGTCATTGCGGTGGTGTGTCTGGAGCGCGGCTGGCTCCGCCCCCTGTCCTGACGCGTCAGGCAGGGGGTGAATCAGTCACATGGGACGCCAACCTGTTTGACGTCACTCCCCATTACAGCGGAGCGAGCGCCATTACCTAACACTGCCACCAATGCAGACAAGGCTATAAATAGTTCTCTAGGATACCCTGTTTGTGACATTCACCCCCATAAGGAAGAAGCTATACGCGAAACGCACGTCGGGGCGTCAGGACTGCTCACAGGTCAGGTACAGTCTTCTTGGTGTTATTTTCCACCCAATGATTTTCTATAGCTTTCAAATCTCCATTACTTCTTAAGCTGCTGGGCACTGTTTGCACTTTGCAGACATAGCCGCTAACTTTGCACACTGATAAGTTGTTTATTGAATTTTTTTTTTGCACTTTTGCCTAACACTACTGCACGTTATAAAGGTGCTTATTATATGACAATTGGGATAATTTTTTGCTGCTATGCACTTTTGCACTTTGCAAGTCAAATATTAATTACCCTTTTCTGTTAGTCTGCTTTATCTTTGCAAGAGAGCTTCTGCTTTATTGATAATGGATTATTCATTGTGTGGACACCTATGTGTTTGTAATACGTAGGGATCAGTTTACATTTGTTGTAGGTTAAATTTTTAGCCACATGAAATAATTCTTCATCCCTGAAGAAATTACCTACAAACACCATAAATAGAGATAGACTGTATTTGTTATGACTTGTGATAACAGTCTTATTTTGCATATGTATCTCCATTGTTTCCTTTTTTTTTATAAAAATCATGCTTGTTTGAATAAAGATGGATTACTATTTATTAATATTAGGCGTTGACTTCCATTTTTTGTTGGATTTGTTGATTGATGGGAAGTGCTATTTTTTTTTAGGCCAGGTTTTTCTCTTTTATGTGAATAAATTCCCTAGCAGTATGTCTTTGGAAAGTGGGAGGAAACCGGAGTACCAGGAGGAAACCCACGCAAACACAGGGAGAGCATACAAACTCCTTGCAGATGTTGTCCTTGGTGGGATTCAAGCCCAGGACTCCAGCACAGCATAAACCACTTTCTGTCTTCCAAATAAGCAGACCGTTCTCTGTAGTCTAACTTGTTTATTGGTGAAGAGGTATAGAAGATGCGGTAAAACTATAAGAATACAAACATAGGTAAGTATTGGGCAAATAATCACACAGCTAACACAATTTACAGGAAAGTATACAGTGTGATGCAAACCTTAACATGGAAATACACAAATGTCTAATCAAATCTCCTATGCACTGGCTGCTATATAGTTAATCACATCTCTGTACAATACGGCATTGCAAGAACAGAGATATTAATCTTACCAGATATGCTTTACTGGGATATCAAACTCAAGTTGGAGCAGTTACAGGAGGACAAATAAACACGTGCGTACACAGAAGAAAATGGAGTCTTCTTCTTCCCAGTATAACTGCTTCAATCCCACAATGCAACACTCTGTCTGCTGTTAAAAACACAGGCCTTTAAATTCAGCGACCACTAGATGGTACTATAACAACTAACCAGCACATAAATACAAACATATTGCCCTTTATTCAGAGGGCAGAACAAACAGGATCTCTAAAGAAAACAAAGAGATGACCAAAGTTGTACTCTGCTGTCAGCTGAAGCTTCATTGGACAGGTGTTATCCAAAATTACTCCAAATATGACTCTGGAGATCACATAACTATACACAGAGCTGCCTCCAGGAATTTCACGGCCCATAATGGCAAAATTTTGGGCAGCCCTTGAGACTCCGCCCAGGCTCCACCCCAGTCCCACTGTCCACTCTTGGAAAAACTCCACTTCTACAACGCATCATCACCAACCACACGTTAACAGTTCCCATCTAACACCATGCCACATACATTGACATCAGCTTTGGTTTTAAAGATTTTTTTAAGCCACCACTACAAGTTAGACTCTTTTGGCTGGATCCTACTCTAACCTACTAAACATTTCTTAAAATATCCAATACTGTTTTTAGGTATATTTTTATTTATATTTCTCTAAGTGAATGTGTCACATTCTTTTTTTAAAATGACCAATAGTACCATATAGAAGGGACAAATACTATCATACCATGACCGGACCACACATTACCACCTCATAGTGACTGAATACTACAATACTAGTCATTAATAAACATAAGGGTCACTATACACAGGAGCTCTGAACACAGTATACAATGCAGAGTGTCAGGGTGAAGGTAATACAGTGATCACTAGTGACATTATACACAGGAGCTCTGTATATAGTGTCAGTGTACAGGTGATACAGGGATCACCAGTGACATTACACACTGGAGGTCTATATAGTGTAAAGGTTATATAGTAATCACCAGTGATATCATACACTGGAGCTCTGTATATAGAGTACAGGTAATATAGTAGTCACCAAAGACATTATACACAGAAGCTCTGTTTATAGTGTATAGTACACATGTAATACAGTGACTCAGGAGTGACATTATTAACAGGAACTTTGCATATAGTGTCAGTGTGCAGATAATACAGGGATCAACAGTGACATTACGCACAGAAGCTATGTATATAATGTCAGTTTACAGGTGATACAGGGTTCTCACCAGTGATGCTATACACAGGAGCTCTGTATATAGTGTACATGTATTACAGTGATGCCCAGTGACTTTGTACAAAGGAGATTTGTACATAGCATCAGTGTACAGGTAATACAGTGATCACTAGTGACATTATATACAGGAGCTCTGTATATAGTATCAGTGTACAGATAATACAGGGATCACTAGTGACATTATACATAGGAGCTCTGTATATAGTGTAAGTGTACAGGTAATACAAGGACCACCAGTGACATTACACACAGAAGCTTCGCATATACTATACAGTGCATAGTGTACAGGCAATGCAGTGATCACTGGTTATATTATACACAGGAGCTCTGTATATAATTTCAGTGTACACGTAATACAGTTATCACCAGTGACATTACACACAGGAGCTCTGTACATACACACATGGTCAAAATTGTTGGTACACCTCATTTAATGACAAAAAAATCCACAATTGTCACAGAATCGACAAATCGACTAGATTTGTATGCTGTTCATAAAGTTAGAAAAAAAGCAAAAAAAAACTCCCGGAGGCTCACACAGGGAGAGCATGTGACTGTATTTCCTGTTTTTTCTGTGTCTGTGTATAAGAGAAGCAGCCTGCTGTAGATGATGCACAGATATAGACACACAAATGATTTATGCCTGATCTATTGAGCTTATCATATATTGTTCCTGTTTGTTCCTGAATAAAGAAACTCTGTTGTCACAAGCTAGGAGAGTATCCTGAATAATTCACTGCCAACAGGTTATGTGCCCAGTGTTACACAGAACCCCAGAGTAACACAGCAACAGAAGCCCAGATTAAAAGCAGCACAGAGCAACAGAGAAGATGTCCACAAGTAGCAATCCTGTCAAGTTCTCAGTGCCAAGCATCACTAACCAAAACTACCAGTCCTGGAAATTCAAGGTGAATAGGGACAGACTGGGGTGTCTGGGGTCCACCAGGAGAATGGACTCTAGGGACCCACGCTACAGCTATATGCAAATATCTGTCAGTCGTTATTCCCATTACAGTGGAGCATCGGCCAGCGGCTGATAATCATGGCATGGCAGCCATGCACAAAGTGGATAATCCTGGAGGATGTCTGTTATAAACTGCAAAAGACTTGTGACTGTGATGTAGGTTCCAGCGGGACAACAATCTTAAGCATATTCCAACAGCTGCAATTGAATAGCTTAGAGCAAAGCATATTCATGTGTTTGAATGACCCAGTCAAAGTCCAGACATAAATCTCATTGAGAACATGTGACAAGACTTAAAAATTGCTGTTCACAGACACTCTCCATCCAATCTCACTGAGCTAGAGCTATTTTGCAAAGAAGAATAGGCAAAAATGGCAGCCTCTAGGTGTGCAAAGCGGCTAGAGACATAGACAACTCAAAGGGGGTTAAATAAAAATGCACCTCACAATTTTCAGAATTATATTTTTAAAATATTCAGAAAACGATGTATCATTTCCTTTACACTGCACAAATACTTCTTAGTGTTGGTATATCTCATAAAATCCCAATAAAATACATTTAAATTTGTGGGTTTTTCAAGGCATCCTATCTATCTTTCCGTCCATCTGTCTATATCCATCTATCTACAGTATCTATCCATCCATACATATATCCTTACATCCACATATATACTATATCTCTCTGATCCCTTCAAATTTTCTTTTCTAGTTCCATATTTCTAGGGCTAGATGGGTGACCAATGTTCTAGGAACTTGGGACAATTAGATGCACGTTATAATATCCATCTTAATTTAACCTACCAAGGCAAGCCTTATTATGATGTACTTTTGTTCAATCTGTTTACTCACTATGCCTTTTTTTCACATTCTCACCCGATTATGATTTTTTAATTTTTTCATTTTTTGTCCTCTTTTTTCACTACTTTCACATCTATATATAATCGAATTATTGTTTCTGTCTGTCTGTAACCAAAATCCTGCATTGCTCACCGGTCGCGACCGCCAGGCCTCGACCAATCAGCGACAGGCGCAGTGTGCAGGCGCAGTCCTCAATTAGAAGGACGCACACCAACGCTCCCGGCGGTTGCTGCGGGTCATCTCCGGGCGCACGGGTGTCAGCAGGCAACGCAGCCGAGAGATGACCGGCTAGCGGTACCCAGGGTCCAGAGGAGAGGAGACTCCTCTGGACCCTGGGTACCATAAATGTGTAAAAAATTGAATTAAAATAAAAAAGAGTGATATACTCATCTTCCGACGGCCTCCGGATATTTTCTCTCCTCTCCACGCTCCCGACATCTTCCGTTCCCAGTAAGGCTTTGCACCAAAGACCGCTGATGACGTCACGCTCTCGCGAGAGCGACGTCATCAGCGGTCTTTGGCGCAAAGCCTTACTGGGAACGGAAGATGCCGGGAGCGTGGAGAGGAGGGACACAGTCCCGGGGGCCGTCGGATGGTGAGTATATCACTTTTTTTATTTTAATTTCCCGCTGGCCATATTTTAGAGTACCCGATGCTTTAGAATCAGGCCAGCAGCTAGTTATGATATAATTGTTTTGTATTATTATTTTTAATACATTTACTACTTGCGTGAACTGTACACCAGATGGCACTGTGGGTTACATAGTAAATGTAACCATGGATTAAAAAGCTGATAACTTTCTAACATCGACTTTTTTTGTTTTACAGTGGGCGTGATTTTGTACTCAGCCGAGATCTGTACAAACATTAGTAGTATTCATATCACACACGGAACATACATGATGTGTTGGCTCAGAGCTTCAATTATCTTCATTCTCTGTGAGTAGAAAATCAGACATACTATGTATTTCTGTGTATATATATACATTTCTCATATCTATGCTCCTGCTTCCAGGTTTTTTCGGCACCTCTGATATAATACAGATACCCAAACAAGGATGTTTTTCTGGAGGAGCCTGTAACCTTACCTGCCACCATGAGTTTTCTACTACAAGTTACTACACCCTTTGGTACAGAATGTTTCCTGGCCAAGGACTAAACTTCTTAATCAACAGCATCAAGAGCACTGGCCTACAAGAAAACAAGGTCCAGCTTATCTTCAGCAGTGACAGAAAGTACAGTGAGCTGTATATTCACAATGTAAATCCCGGAGACAGCGCAGTATATCTCTGTGCGCAGAGTGACACAAAGGCACAGACAGATTTCCTGTCTGTACAAAATGTTACACTGACACAATATAGTACAATATGTTTAGAGATAGATTAATTGTGTGAAATTTGTACTGCAGCCAACATAGCTCAATGTTAGATAACATTATTTACCTGTTTTTCTTTTAAATACTGTAATTACAACATTACTGAAGAATACACCCAAATATGATATATATTTATTATAACATTATCAATTGTTCAATTTGTTATACTCCCTATCATGACAAATGGGTATTCGTGATTCATGTGAGCTTCCGTACCTAGTTATTTAAAACTCTAATTGGCCACCCAACCCCATCGATTCATGCACCAATAAAATAAACACTCCAGAGGTATTTGGATAAATTGGCCACAGCAGCCTTTCATTAAACATATAACATAACATTTTAAACACAACGTCTCAGAAGAGGTGGTCCTCGAAGCCCCAAACCATAAAACTTAGATTTGATATTTCCAACTTGGTCCCCAGGTCGAGTCTTGCCTCTAGCCGCTAAGCACCAGCTCAGAGACGCATATCAACCCACCTGGCCAGTTTCCATTACCATTAAGCACGGGTCCACTTTAATCCCTTCCGCGGGATAATTCAATTACCCGTCCACTTGAATCCATCCAGGGGGGAGTCCAGGACCTCTTGAGATCCCCCCCGAACCGCTATTTACCAGCACCACCAACTTCGAGGACCTCCCCCCTAGCCATACTGCCGTGACAAGTAATTATACAGACTTACAAACAAATTATAACCCCAACCCCTAAATACCACCCATATCCCTACAAGAAAAGGAAACCTATTAAGACAAGATTAACCCCAAAGCGATTACCTAGCCAAAAAACTAATTAAGGGAGGGTGGGTGGGAGCTTCTTGTCACTATGTGGGGGAACCTAAAATGGTTGCCCCACTAAGATGGCCACTGTCTTTATAATGATAACTCGTACTCCAGCTCTGACCTCACCTCCCCCTCATCCCAGCACTAGCCCCCACCTTATCCAAATACATTAACCCCATAGTACCATCCTAATCCCTAACTCCAGCTCACTATATTCCCACTCAACCCTATCAAGTCGGCCTCCCTTTTAAGGCCTGCGGCCCAGTACGGCCTCTCTTGACAAATGGGTATTCGTGATTCATGTGAGCTTCCGTACCTATTTACTTAAAACTCTTATTGGCCACCCAACCACATCGATTCATACACCAACAAAATAAACACTCCAGAGGTATTTGGATAAATTGGCCACAGCAGCCTTTTATTAAACATATAACATAACATTTTAAACACAACATCCCAGAAGGGCAAGTCCTCGAAGCCCAAAACCATAAAACTTAGATTTGATATTCCCAACTTGGTCCCCAGGTTGAGTCTTGCCTCTAGCCGCTAAGCACCAGCTCAGAGACACATATCAACCCACCTGGCCAGTTTCCATTATCATTAAGCACGGGTCCACTTTAATCCCTTCCGCGGGATAATTCAATTACCCGTCCACTTGAATCCACTCAGGGGGTATCCAGGACCTCTTGAGATCCCCCCCGAACCGCTATTTACCTGCACCACCAACCTTGAGGACCTCCCCCCCACGCCACCAACATAAATGTTTTGATCCCTCAAACATTTATCTCCCTCCACACTTCCGAGCCTCTTTTTAATGTCCTCTGGTGCCACCAAATGCCACGTATCCAAACCGACCCTGTTTAGGCGTATCTTGTTCCTCTTCCAAAATTCCCCGTTTACCAAATTCAAAATCCGTGTGGCATACCACAACCTCCCCATTCCTTGCCATGAAAGACAGGACACTGTTTTATTCACCTTTATCCCAGATTTGTTCACTCACTGAACAGACCTCGCTCCCTGCCACACCTTTCCGAAAACGATATCATACCCTACCACCAAAACCTAGGTGACATAGCCATAGCTGCAACATATCAAACTTCGCATCCTTAATCACATCCCTGTAGGGCCTTTTCCAAAAAACAATCTTTCCCAGATGTATTGCCAGTATATCTGAAGCTTGGGCCCAAGCAAACAAATCTTTGAAATTCGAAGCGTAACTGTTTCCAAACCATCCCCCCGCCTTCTGATCCACCGTGAGACCACTAGATTCCTTGGCACCCCAGCTGCCAACTATCTAGGCAGACTGCTGCCCTTAATGCTGCCCAGAAGACAAATGAATGTCCCATAATCCACCAGCGCAGTGATCCATACTTAAACAAAATCAGTGCTGGGCCAACGTCCTATTAGAACCTCACAGACTCCCAACGACCTCGATCCTCTTCGTCACTTCCTAGCCTAAGCCTCTCCTGACTGTCTCTATGGCTGCTCCCATCCGAAGTTAATGTCCATTGTAATCCTCAGAAAGGATAACTTCCTAGTCCAAACACCTCTTTTTATTGCCTCATATTGAAAATGTGACAGAAAATAACCGTCCTTATGTATCAATAACAGGGCACCCAACGCGCCCATTATCCAAAGAAGGAAATCTTCATATAAATCCACTTAACATATAAGGAGAACTAACCACATCAAACAACCTTACCTTGCAACCTTTGCATACAACATCGTTTTTTTGAAAACGTGACAAAAACGAACCATTTTTTTATGTGCCAATAACAGTGCATCCAACGTGCCAATTATGCACAGAAAGAACTCTTCCTATAAATCCACTGGACATATAAGGAGAACCAACCACTTTAAACAACATTACTTTGCAACCTTTGCCTTCGACATCCGTTTTGGAGGTACGGATAAATGTCATCCCCCTGTTCTCAAACCCATTCGCATCCCATTTCCGCAGCATTCATTCCCGAAATCTAGAATGACTGACTAGCTCCCTCAATTGAAAAGAAAAAAAACAAAATAAGGTTGCCGGGAAAGCGCCCTGAAAAGGAGGTAACTCCCGTGAAGAGGAACAGACATCCACTAGCTGATTGACAAAATCAGTAAATACATGATAAAACACCGGCCAACTTCCATCCCATACCCTTAGACCAGAAGGATTTTTGCTAAATCCTAAATACCCCTGAACTTAAAAATTTCAAAAGCTATATCCGACATTAATTTATTCAATTTAGGAACAGACCAACTCTTCTCTCGACTATACCCAACCAATAACACCAAATTGCTCTCCTCCTCCAGCCCTTTGCCCAATGCCGACCTCCAATCCTCCCAATTACCACATGCCTAAACATATTATGTCCACATACATTAAAGACCTAGACATTAAATCCCTTACTGCCATTACTGCCTGATGGAAAGTTCCAGAACTCCACCGGACACATCCACCTTGTTAAACTTGCTCCTACTGTGTACCAGATAAAGCTTCAAGAATAGAATAGAGTAACTCACGCCACGCCCAATCTCAGCTGATAACCACAAGTCAAATTAGGCCCAACCAAGCCAAATGCTGTAACACCCAGTCCCAACGGCCGCTCGGGAGGAGGTAAGGAATTTTAGGGGCCTATCCTCCCAAACCTTTGAAATCTAAACCAAACCGAATCTTCCACCCTGAAAAGAGCTCCATTAACCTACAATGATAGTTCCACAATGATTGGGAATACCTGACACCAAACCCGATTATACGCCAGACCATTATTACTCCCAACATTTGGCCCTGACTATACCAACCACCATTACTAAACCAAACCTTTTGCCCTGACTCTACCAACCACCCAAACTGAAATGTACAAACCGAAACCATGCTGACCCGTCAAGACAACAAAAGGACCTAAATCCACCAGTGCAATCCAGATGGACCTGCTATTATACAACTCTCTTTTGAGGCAAACAAATGCGTAGACACTGTCGCCATAGATAGCCGACGGCAGAACGCTTTGCCCAACGACATAATCTTACCGGCAAAATTAGCTTGTCCAGTAGATATTGAGCCTCACGCAACATCAGCATCTACAAATCATTAATCCGACTCACTTCTGCCTTCATGTCAACCATCATTTTAACCGGCAACCTGCTGTCCAACGCAAATTGTATAAATTTGATACCCAAGAAAAACTCAATACTGTCACAGGACCCACCGTATTTTGGCCGCTAAAGGGGCCGAAACTTCCTGGCTATGCTCTCCATTGTCCATAATAGAATGAACAATCAGGATCCTGTGCTAAACCAGTGACCAAAAATTCATCCAATTAATGAAGAGGAATTGAAAACGAACATCTCTGTAAGCGACCATTCCAAAAAGCAAACCAAGCGCCACAAGAATGTGAAGATGAAAGGGGACACCCCATAAGTAGACGATGATCAACAAAGAGACCCAATCTCCAAAAGCAACCCAGCCAATGCATACTGTTTTGGCCTAGTTCCCTTTCAACACAAACGTACCCAATCCATTGCAGCAACAAAAGAAGTGTACAACACCAAACTCAACTGAGGGTCGATACCCTCAGTTACCGATGACCTTTATGTAAAAGAATGGTGATAAATTTCTTTAAATGTACTAGGCCCCTCCATTTACCACCACACAAATCATTGAAACCCTCAAATTATTGAAGGAGAGCCTATTTAAACAGTCCAGCCCTTTTACCGAAAGCCATATCTTTATAAAATTGTTTAGAAAGCAAAGCCCACTTCAAGTTTCGGTAGACAACCAAATTTTAACGTCAACAAGAGGAATCCTGAAAACCGTCCCTAAAACCCTCTCTTACCCGTGGGCTGCCGTCTTATTAAGACACCTATTTAGGAAGCCTCTCTTCCTGACACAATGACCTCGACCCTTTCTTCAATTCCTCAATTCCATCATTACCCAGTTTGCTTTCTTCCCATGAAACACTTTACCACCCCATGACCTACTTAAATAAAAAACACGACCCTTTCTCCATTGCCATCGAGTCTCCTGACCGCTACAAAGTCCCGGTGCATACAGGAAACGATTGTTTCCTATGCCCCAGACTACCCGGGGCCCTTATCCTGCTTTTCACTGTCGAAACTGCTCAACATATTTAGCCTAAAAAACCTCACCAAACACATTCATGTAACCACAAATCCCAAGCAGTTCTCTGGGGACCTTTCGTAAATAACCATAGCTAGTATAGTGGATTACTGTACCCATTAGAGAATATTCTCCAAATTAAATGAACCCTCTTTTTATCCTCACCTCACCTTGCCTAAATTAAAGCGTTCCACTTGAAGCAATGAAAATATCTCAACATATTGTCCTTTCCAAATCATGTCCCCTACCCCATGTTTCAAGTGCACCCCCAAAGTCCCCTCAAACACAAACCTCACCCTTAGCATACTCACCTATTAGCAATGAATCCACTCTTTCCTCCTCGCCTCCTGCCTTCACTAATGGGATGCACTTCATGCCGAACTGGATGTATGTATCTCACCCACTCATATCGCCTTAAAAAACACCTATCCTTAGCACTACCCAGCCTTGCTGCGGAAGGTGCTACCCTGCCTTGAGAGTTCTGGATCCCAATAACCCGTAGTGATCCCAGATCCCATAACCTGACTAAATACCGTATGGATCCCAGATCCCTATAACTGGACAAAATTCCGTAGCCCATGCAAAATAAACATTATGCCTCCGCTAGCCCCCCTTAATGAAACAAAATTTCTAACCCATACACTCACAAAAGGCTAGCAATGGGTTAAGAGTAAGGAAAAAATGATCAGTCTCACCTGGCTGCCTGGGTGCTGTGATCCCAGCAGCCGCAGATCCTGAATCCGGTTGAATCGATTTGTGCTGGTCCCCGAAATGTTGCGGTGTCCTAATGCTTCACGCCATCCTGGTGATCGATCTGCTGCCTGCATGTTCCATCGGGCTCCCCCTTGCTCCTTGCCCCCAGGCCAGCCTGTCACTGGCCGCCATCTTGTTGAAGCGCCGCTTCTGCCGCTGAATGGGCGGTGCCGGACGGCTGCCGCACGCAATGGTATCCTCGCTGAAGGGCCTGCGTACCAGTCCCCCGTCCTCTCACCATATCCTCCTGACCACGCTGAGCGGATCTGCCACCCGACAGGGTGTCCGCCGCACCCGGACCGTAAGCCTTTTGTGACGATGTAGAGAGGGAGGCCAACTCGTCCCTCGTTGCAGGCCCCACCGCCTAATCGGATTCCTCCCGATTCTCGTAACGTGAGCTGCCGGCTTACAGCTCACACTCCGAGCTGGAGGGTCCCAGTAGGGGCTCCTGATGTGGTGCCGAACCAGAAGGGGACCTGTGGACTAAGGTATGCTGTAGAATTAGCTCTCTGCGGCAATGTATAGTGTCAGTGTACAGGTAATACAGAGATCACCAGTGACATTCTACACTGGAGGTCTATATAGTGTACAGGTTATATAGTGATCACCAGTGATATTATACACTGGAGCTCTATATATAGTATACAGGTAATATAGCAGTTACCAATGACATTATACACTGAAGCTCTGTATATAGTGTATAGTATATGTGTAATGCAGAGACTCAGGAGTGACAGTATTAACAGGAATTTTGCATATAGTGTCAGTGTACAGGTAAAAAAAAGGGATCAACAGTGACATTAAGCACAGGAGCTTTGTATATAATGTCAATTTACAGGTAATACAGGGTTCACCAGTGACGCTATACACAGGAGCTCTGTATATAGTGTGCATGTAATACAGTGATCCCCAGTGACTTTATTCAAAGGAGATCCATATATAGCATCAGTGTACAGGTAAGGCTAGGTTCACATTGCTTTAAGCCAGCCCATTCAATGCATAGCATTGACGGGCTGCGTTAACTGTATAGCATAATGCGATCACGTTATGCTATACCCGCTAGGGCAGATGATTCATCTGCGCCAGCGGTGACGGAGCCTCCGACGCTGCAGCCCGCGTCCGAGGCTCCTTCAATGAATGACGGCACATTGCGAACACATGCCGCTTTACGGCATGCATCGCGATGCGCCCAACAATGGTGGTCAATTGCAGCTTTAACGGACTGCGTTACACCTCGTTATGCCGCAGTGTGACGCAGTCTGTCTAACGGACTGCCATAACGCAATGTGACCCCGGCCTAATACAGTGATCACTAGTGACATTATACGCAGGAGCTCTGTATTTATTATCAGTGTACAGATAATACTGGGATCACCAGTGACATTATACATAGGAGCTCTGTATATAGTGTAAGTGTACAGGCAATACAAGGATCACCAGTGACATTACACACAGAAGCTTCGCATATACTATACAGTGCATAGTGTACAGGCAATGCAGTGATCACCGGTTATATTATACACAGGAGCTCTGTATATAATTTCAGTGTACAGGTAATACAGTTATCACCAGTGACATTACACACAGGAGCTCTGTACATACACACGTGGTCAAAATTGTTGGTACCCCTCCTTTAATCACAGAAAAACCCATAATTGTCACAGAATCGACAAATCGACTAGATTTGTATGCTGTTCATGTTAGAAAAAAAAAAACTCCCGGAGGCTCACACAGGGAGAGCATGTGACTGTATTTCCTGTTTTTCCTGTATCTGTCTATGAGAGAAGCAGCCTGCTGTAGATGATGCACAGATAGAGACACACAAATGATTTACGCCAGATCTATTAAGCTTATCACATATTGTTCCTGTTTGTTCCTGAATAAAGAAGCTCTGTTGTCACACGCTTGGAGAGTATCCTGAATAATCCTCTGCCAACAGGTTATGGGCCCAATGTGACACAGAACCCCAGAGTAACACAGCAACAGAAGCCCAGATTAAAAGCAGCACAGCGTAACAGAGAAGATGTCCACTAGCAACAATCCTGTCAAGTTCTCAGTGCCCAGCATCAATAACCAGAACTACCAGTCCTGGAAATTCAAGGCGAACAGGGTCGGACTGGGGTGTCTGGGGCCCACCAGGAGAATGAACTCTAGGAGCCCACTGTACAGCTATATGCAAATATCTGTCAGTCGTTATCCCCATTATAGTGGAGCATCGGCCAGCGGCTGATAATCGTGGCATGGCAGCCATGCACAAAATGGAGGATGTCTGTTATAAACTGTAAAAGACTTGTGACTGTGATGTAGGTTCACGTTCCAGCGGGACAACAATCTTAAACATACTCCAACAGCTACAATGGAATAGTTTAGAGCAAAGCGTATTCATGTGCTTGAATGACCCAAAGTCCAGACATAATTCTCATTAAGAACATGTGACAAGACTTAAAAATTGCTGTTCACAGACACTCTCCATCCAATCTCACTGAGCTAGAGCTATTTTGCAAAGAAGAACAGACACTCTCCATCCAATCTCCTGAGCTAGAGCTATTTTGCAAAGAAGAATGGGCAAAAATGTCAGCCTCTAGGTGTGCAAAGCGGACATAGACAACCCAAAGGGGGCTAAATAAAAATGCACCTCACAATTTTCAGAATTATATTTTTAAAATATTTAGAAAACGATGTATCATTTCCTTTACAGTGCACAAATACTTCTTAGTGTTGGTATATCTCATAAAATCCCAATAAAATACATTTAAATTTATGGGGTTTTCAAGGCATCCTATCTATCTGTCCGTCCATCTGTCTATATCTATCTATCTGTCTGTCTGTCAGTCTGTCTGTCTATATCTATCTATCTATCTACAGTATCTATCCATCCATAGATACATATATCCTTATATCCACATATATACTATATCTCTCTGATCCCTTCAAATTTGCTTTTCTAGTTCCGTATTTCTAGGGCTAGATGGATGATCAATGTTCTAAGAACTTGGGAAAATTAGGGTGGTTTCACATTAGCGCTTTTTAAGCGCACGCACGGCCGGGGGTAGCTCCGCCCCTGAGCTGGCTCTCTGCCCGGCGTGACCGCCCCTTGCTTGTAGCGCCGCCTTTTGACGCGCCAAAATTAAACTTTTCGGATTTTGGCGCGCACGGCGCACCATCAAAAGTGCGCAGCGCAGGTCAAAGCGCAACTAGCGCACGGCCTGCGCACGATCTGCGCACCCTATGCTAAAGATAGGGTGCGCCGATCGCAGGCGCCGCTGTGCGCCAGGAGGCGGCGCTACAAGCAAGGGGCGGGCACGCCGGGCAGAGAGCCGGCTCGGGGGCGAAGCTACCCCCGGCCGTGCGTGCGCTTAAAAAGCGCTAATGTGAAACCACCCTTAGGTGAACGTTTTAATATCCATCTTAATTTAACCTACCAAGGCGAGTCTTATTATTATGTACTTTTGTTCAATCTGTTCACTCATTATGCCTTTTTTTTACATTGTCACCCGATTATGAATTTTTAATTTTTCCATTTTTTTTCCACCTTTTTCACTACTTTCACATTATGATATATTTGTGTTGTATTATTCTTTTTAATACATTTACTACTTGCGTGAACTGTACACCAGATGGCACTGTGGGTTACATAGTAAGTCATGGATTAAAAAGCTGATAGCTCTCTAACATTGACTTTTTTTGTTTTTACAGTGGGCGTGATTTTGTACTCAGCAGAGATCTCTACAAACACTAGTAGTATTCATATCACACACAGAACATACATGATGTGTTGGCTCAGAGCTTCAATTATCTTCATTCTCTGTGAGTAGAAAAGCAGACATACTATATATTTCTGTATATATAAGAAATTTCTCATATCTATGCTCCTGCTTCCAGGTTTTTTCGGCACCTCTGATATAATACAGATGCCCAAACAAGGATGTTTTGCTGGAGGAGCCTGTAACCTTACCTGCCACCATGAGTTTTCTACTACAAATTACTACACCAGTTGGTACAGAATGGTTCCTGGCCAAGGACTAGCCTTCTTAATCCGTGACTTCAAGAGCACTGACCTACAAGAAAACAAGGTCCAGCTTATCTTCAGCAATGACAGAAAGTACAGTGAGCTGTATATTCACAATGTAAATCCCGGAGACAGCGCAGTATATCTCTGTGCGCAGAGTGACACAAAGGCACAGACAGGTTTCCTGACTATACAAAATGTTACACTGACACAATATAGTACAATATGTATAGAGATGTAATGCAGGTGACTGGCTGCAACAAAAATTCTTCACTATGTAGTACTAATTTCCTCTTCATTAGGGATGAGCGAACCTTTCAAAGTTCGGTTCGACTCGATTCGAACATATTCGACCCCATTGAGCTCAATCGGATGCAAAACCAAACAAATATACAACACTTTCAGGGGGGCCAAAAGCTGCTAAAGCAGCTCAAATTAGGAGCAGATGCTAGAAAAAAGTGGCATCAATTGATCCACAGTAGAAATAGTACAATTGCGCAGCATGGATGCATTGGACAGGGCCTGGGAAAGGGCTTGGACCAGTATTTCTAGCTTAAACATTGATCAGTAGCAGGTGGATGAGTGACAGGTGCAGGCCTGGTGCTCTGAGAGGCTTGCCAAATTCAGGCAACACACATGAAGGAGATCCAACTTGGAGTCCAAACATTTCTAAAAATTAGGGGCAGACACCAGGAAAAGTGTCATTAATTGTCTCACAGTAAAAATTTTATAATGGCACACCAGCAGGTAGTCATGGGTCATACATGAGGTATCAAGGTCTGGGCCAGCATTTACAGCTTTTAGATTAATTTATCTCGGGTAGACCTGCTGTGCTGGGAGCCCTGGTAACTCGTGCAACAGCTCAAACTGCTTTTTTTCCAAGCCACACTCTGGTGGCACAAATATCAGCTTCGTAGACGACTATTGTTAGAAACATTTAAGGATAGTAACATAAGGTAAGGTAGTTGACTGACAGTTTGTGCAAGCCTGCTAAACTGGGAGCTCTATTGCTTAAGGCAACACACATAAAGGAGACCCACCTTGGACTCCAGACATTTTTTGCCACACACCACTAAAGTGGCATCAATTTCCACAAAGTGACACCCTTTCCACTATTGACAACCCACCAGATAGAGACCCAACTTGGAGTCTCCACATTTGAAAAAAAATTGTTTTTAACATCAGCAGCAATAGCAACTGCAGGTACAGAAGACACAACAAAGGTGTCACAATGACACCATCTCCTAGTCTGAAACACTTTTAGGGGACAGAATGATGCACTTATTCATCAGGACCCCACCAGCAGCTGAAGACACATCCTGAGAGAATGTTGGTTGCCAAGTAGGCGAGTTCACACCACTAAATCATTTTTGAAGACTAAAATGCAAAAGGTGTCCAAATTCCCCCAATGGCATTGATATTGAGCTCCTGCATTATCCTCTCCAGTCGTTCACAACGTGACATACTTGTACTCTGTTCTGCTGGTGTACGAGCTGGTCTAAAAAAATGTGTGAAACAACTCACAGAAATTGGTTATGCCACTTACACTGCTGCTGCTAATGTTTTTGTGTTAATGACTCGATGTTACCGGGGTTGGAAGTCTGTAACTGCAATGCACACTGTGTGCCTCAGTGCTGTCTTGGGGAAAACCATACTTAAGATTGTCTACATGCTTGTTTCGATACCGCAGCATGCGCGCGTCCCTTTCCAGGGGGGAAGCATCTGGCAAAATGTATTCTTGTACTTTGAATCTAACAGAGTGGCAACCAAGTAGTCAGCACAATTTCTAACCCTCAGAATACAGGCATCATGTTGCAGATAGAGCAGCAAGAAGCATGCGTTGGGTGCTTCCATAAGATCCAAGTCCATAGTGTGTTGGTTGCGGGGTAACACTCATGCCTGCTTCCTCCATCCTGTCACGATCAATTTTTGGATTCGTGGCAGCCCTGGTTCCACTATGATTTACTGTAAATGTTGCTTTTTTCCTTTCAAACCAGTGGGGGTTAATGTCAATTTCCCTTGCAGGCAACTTTCTGAAACTGCAGAGTTGCTAGGTCAGCTGATGTGGAAAAAACATCAGATGGAAGCACACTACTGGGACCTGGAGTTCTAGGGTGATTGGGCCATATCAGGTGTTGACCATTTTCAACCTGGGGACTTTCCAGCTGGAATTACCCCCATTAGTGCACATACACAACATATTCCACAGGTTGGTGCTCTGGAGTTTTGTTACACCTCTGGAGCCTAGATTATTGCCATCTCCATTGGGCTGCGTTTGAAATAATAATGGAGGATCAGGTGACGTGACTGCGGAGGTGAATCTTTGTGGATTGAGGCATCCTCACCGTACGTCGTTTCTGGTGAGGTACGGTGTTGAGGGTCCAGAGACCCCTCATTGAAAGGGGGATACTGTCATGATCCATTGGATTCATGGCAGCCCTGGTTCCACTATGATGAGTAAGTTGTAAAGTCAAGTGTGTTATTACCCCATCAGTCTCGTGTTTGTCCCTGTCCCCTGTGTTGTACTATCTGCAGTGTTGAGCCTAGCGCTCTTGCCGGTCAGTGCACTAGCCAGGGCAGTGTGAGGTGACAGCGAGTGACGTGATTCCTGATGGCGGTGGGGGGGAAGGACCCACTTAGGGCATTAGGGGAGTGCAAGGTAAGGTTCAGATTTGAGCAGGAGGTGACCATTCCTCATTTCCCTAACGGTAGGGCCTTCCTCATGCCTTTACCATCCCATTGTGTGTCATGCCATCCTCCGACAGACACCCGTTGGGTCATCATATATCTTGACACATTCCCTCCCACCAACCACGGACAATGGAGAGGAAAGCAATATACTTTGCATCTCCTGACTGTTGTGCACCCATCACAACTTCCTGCTCATCCTCCTCCATTTGTTCCTTCGACTCCGGCACCTTCAGTAACAGTTTGTCTGGTATCATGAGCCCCCCTTGATCACTGTAATCCACCCTCCCATGGCATGCACCTGTGTGGCAACAGTCCATAATGTAGAGATATTGTTATTCCTTCTTCATCTTCCTCTGCTTCCACCTCTTCATCTGGGACCACCACCTCCTCCTGCATTCCAATGTGTGCTCCAGTATTTAGTTGACCAGAACAGTGATGCTTATGATGGCATTGTCAGTGCTAACCATCTTAGCAGCCATTTCAAAACTGCAGAATGGTGCAGAGGTCCTTTATCTATGCCCACTTCCCAATTGCACCACATCTGTACTGCGTTGGCCCAGGCTATGCAAAAGGACATACTGCACCAGTGATGATCACTGCTGCCACAGTCACTGCAACATGTGCAGAGTGGAATTCCACAGTGTTGGCACATCGCACTTCCGGTAGGCCAAAAGACCTCTGTTGCGATGCAAGTCAATGACCTGCGGGGTGCAAACAGCGGAAGTGAGCACACAGCGACTCTGCTTTCTGCAGCAGCACATCCAGGCCATGAGAGTGCCTTAGAAATTGCTATACCACCAGGTTGAGGATGTGAGCCATGCAAGACACGTGTATGAGGTTACCCCGGCGTAGGAATGCCACCAGTTTCACACTAATATTGAACAATTGGTTTAGGGTGCAAGTGGAGGCCCTAGAGAAAGTGGAGGTAGAAGCAGTGAAGAAAACACAGAGGTTTGTTCCTCAAGCCCTGGGGATTCCAAGACTTGTGGAGCAGCCCCATGTCCACCTGCCCCACAGCCACCAGAGTAACCCAATGCCCATTTAGCAGGATGTAATGCCCTTGGCCTTGTTTTCTCATCCAGGTGTCAGTGGTGAAATGCACCCTGGCAGACATAGATTTTTTCAAGGAATGGGTAATGTTGTCTGCGACATGCTGGTCTAGTGCAGGCGCAGCTTTTTTAGAGAAGAAATGGTGACTGGGTAAGTGGTACAGAGGGAATGCAACTTCCATGAGCTTTCGGAAACCATCTGTGTCCACCAGGTGGAAAGGCAGAATTTTTATCGCCAATAGACTGGAGATGGTTAAGTTCAAGCTCTTTGGCATCTGTAGGAGAAAACATTCTTTTAAGTGACCACAGCTGCGGGACGGAGGGCTGGCTGCTGTGCTTAAAGAGGATGGAGTAGGGTGAATACGAGAAACTTCTGGACAGTGAGTTAGCTGTAGGCAGAGATGTTATGGTGGACTGAGAAGATGTGGTGTGCTCATTGAAATAAAAAAAGCAAGCATCTCCACTTTCATAATAACTGACGAGCTCTCACTCACGCCGACTGTAGGGTGTAAACAAATGGAGGCTCTGCTGCTGATACCTGTGTGAGAACACTTGGCACAATGACGGAGGAAGAAGAAGCACATGCGGTTGATAGGATGGCTGGTGGTTGCCAAGGCTCACTTGTCCACATTTTAGAACAGTGAGATTTCCATACTAACACATGTTGATTGCGCATGTGTGCCAGTTCATGTAAGTAGTAGTCAAATTATTGTAATTTTTGTCTCTACTAAGTCTTTTTTGCAAAGTTGGCAAATAAAGTGGGTAGATTCATCCTTTGCAGTCTCATAAAAGGCCCAGGCTTGGCAACCCTTACCGCCCCTGCGAACTATAGACCCTCAACCACTGCTGGCCACAGAAAGAGTTGTGGCTGAGGATGCAGTGCTTATCGTGGTTGCATCACTCCGTGCCTGTAATGTAACCTCCTCATCTTCCTCCTCCTCCACATCCACTGCTCAGCTACTTAACTGCATGCCTCTGGGTTCAAACCAAATGGGATGCAGAGCCTCATTGTCATCCTCTATGTTCTCCCATTCCTTGTCCCGACAGTCACCCTCCTCCTCTCATGCTCTGACAGCACAGTACAGTCCGCATACGCCTCAGGTATCTGAGTCTCATCAGGATAACCTCTACCCCTGTGAATTAACATCTGGTATTGAGGGTGTGGATTCTGATTAGACCCTACTTCGTCCGGCCCCAGATTATTATTACTATTTATTTATAAAGCACCATTGGTTCCATGGTGCTGTACATGAGAAGGGGTTACATACAGATTACAGATATCACTTACAGCAAACAAACTGACAATCACAGACTGATATAGAGGGGAGAGAGGACCTTGCCCTTTCGGGCTTACATGCTACAGGATGGTGGGGAAGGAGACAGTAGGTTGGGGGGTTGCAGCAGCTCCAGTGATGGTGAGGCGGTAGCTCCAGTAGTGGTGAGGAGGCAGCAGGGATCATTGCAGGCTGTAGGCTTTCCTGAAGAGGTGGGTTTTCAGGTTCCGTCTGAAGTATCCGAGTGTGGTTGATAGCCGGACATGTTGGGGCAGGGAATTCCAGAGGATGGGGGCTATTCAGGAGAAGTCTTGGAGGCAGTTGGATGAGGAGCGAATAAGTGTGGAGGAGAGAAGGAGGTCTTGGGAGGACCGGAGATTACGTGAGGGAAGGTATCAGGAGATTAGTTCAGAGATGTATGGAGGAGACAGGTTGTAGATGGCCTTGTAGGTCAGTATTAGTAATTTGAACTGGATACGCTGAGGGAATGGGAGCCAGTGAAGAGATTTGCAGAGGGGAGAAGTGGAGGAATAGCGAGGAGAGAGATGAATTAGATCCACTTGAAAAAATTATTTGCCATCGGTGCAGATGCTTTCCAACTCTTGCTTCTGTGAATCTTTGGAGCAGACCTCTGAGGTCCATGGAATAAAATGTGTGACCAGCTCTGCCAACTCGCCCAATCAATGGTTCCCGAGAGTCGTTTGGGTGTTTGGAGAATTGTGACACGAGGGGAAACAAGGGTGATTGGGGTGCCACCTCTGGGGATTGTACTGTGTGTGATGTTAAGCTGGAGGAAGAGGAGCAGAGGCCACTTGATGCAGCGCTTGCCATCCACTGGAGCAAATGCTCTTTCTGGCCCTCATCTACAAGGCATACTGCTGTGCGGCTGCCAATGAAAGGGAGTCGAGTAGCCCATCCAGTGACAGATGTTGTCATTTATCTTTAGATAGGACGAGACGGTATTTGTTCAGTAGAGGTTTCAGTAACATTACCACCTAACCTATGTATACATTGAACACCAAGCCTATTTCCCCTTCCACCATGACCTCGCTTTTACCCACTCATGTTGGATGGGCCCTTTCCCTCTTTTAACCAGCTGTTTCAGAACCCTAGGTTCACCTGTCAGTAAATTAAGAATCTGTATTTTTTGTGAGATAGTGTGGCTGCACAAGCGATTCTGAAATGTGACCTGATGTCTGGCCCACACTATTAGCACAAACTAGTTAGATTCTGAAATAAGTACTCCTGGCTGCAACACATTATTAGCACAAACTATTTAGATTCTGAAATGTGGACTCCTGGCTAGACCGCACTATTAGCAGAAAGAATTTAAATTAGAAAATGTGGCCTCTGGTCTACACCAAAATATTAGCCCAAACGATTTACACTAGAAAATATGGCCTCCTGAATGCACCACACTATTAGCACAAACGATTTAGATAAGAAAATGTGACCTCCGGACAGCATCAAAATATTATCACAAACAATTTGCATGAGGAAATGTGGCCTGAACTCTGGCCCACACTACCAGTACAAACTATTTAGATTCTGGAATGTGAACTCCTGGCTGTTCCACACTATTAACACTAGACCACACTATAAGCACAAAGGATTTAGATTGTGAAATATGGACTTTTGGCTGGGCCACGTTATTAGCACAAATGATTTACATTAGAGAATGTGGCCTGGTCTCTGGCCCACACTGTTACCACAAACTATTTAGATTCTGAACTGTGGACTCCAGGCTGTTCCACACTATTAGCACAAACTATTTAGATTCTTAAATGTGGACTCCTGGTTGTACCATACTAATAGCACAAACCATTTAGATTCTGAAATGTGGACTACTGGATGTACCACACTAATAGCACAAACTATTTAGTCTTAAATATGGACTCCTGACTGGACCACATTATTAGCAGAAAGGATACAGTTTCTAAAATATGGACTCCTGGTTGTGCCACACTAACAGCGCAAACTATTTTGATTCTGAAATGTGGACTCCTGGCTGTAGTACACTATTAGCAAAAACTGTTTAGATTCTGAAATGTGGACTGCTTGCTGTACCACACTATTGTCACAAACTATTTAGATTCTCCAATGTTGACTCCTGGTTGAACTACACTATTATTCGAAAGGATATAGATTCTGAAATGTGGACTCCTGGCTGTACCACGCTGAGAGCACAAACTATTTAGACTCTCTTTTGTGGAATACTGATAGTAACACTTTAAGATTTAGATTCAAATATGTGGACTCTTGGCTGTTTCACACTAACAGAACAAACATTTAGATTCTGAAATGTGGACTCCTGACTGTACCACACTATTAAGGTACTGTCACACTAAGAGATATCGCTAGCAATATCGCTATAACTTGAGACGTTACAGCAATATTGCTAGCGATATCGCTGTGTGTGATACTTACCTACAACCCGCTCCCCCGCTGCTTATCGCTGATCGCACGAGAACGTCCTGGACTGTTTCTCGTCATCAGCCTCCTGCGGCGCTTCCTGCTGTGACGACGAGCGACGCATGGAGCCGGGCGGGAGGACGCAGGATCGCCTGGTGTGACAGGTAAGTAGCGACCCCTGTCCCCAGCGATGTCGCTAGTGAGATCTGCCTGTGTGGCAGCTCACTAGCGACCACTTAGCGATGCATCAGCGATCCTGACTGTGTCATATTGCTGGTCGGGATCGCTGGTGCATCGCTAAGTGTGACAGTACCTTTAGACCAAACTATTTAGATTCAGAAATGTGGACTCCTGGTGTACCACACTAATAGCACAAATTACTTACATTCTGAATTGTGGACTCCTGGCTGCACAACATGATTAGTAGAAAGGATTTACCGTATATTAGAACATGAATGTGGCCTGCACCACAATATTAGCACAAGCGATTTAGATTAGAAAATGTGGCCTGGTCTCTGACCCACACTGTTAGTGCAAACGAGTTGGATGCTGTAAGGTCAATTTCACACAAGATCCAATCTAGCTGAACTAGCTGACAATAAACTGCCTATCTAACTATCTGACTACTTGCAGGAGCAGCCTCTCTGCACTGTTGCACTGACAAAATGGCACCACCAAAACCACATGTCCACTTTTTTTATGGACAGGGACATGTTAGTTTGGCAGCCAATGACAGAAGCCCTTGTGTCTGGACATTGTGGATGGTTTCTGCCTCCTGATTGGCTGAAAAAATCTCCACACACTAACCCCTCTTTGACATTGGACATGCTATCCTGTCCATGTGACCTGGGACTTAATTCCCATGGACGGGATAGTACGTCATACCCAATCAGCCGCGCTCACGGGGGAGAGCACTGCTGATCGCAGCCGGGTGGCAGCTGATTATCACAGCTGACACCCGACACTAAATGCCAGGACCGAGGAGTTAATAAACTTCTTGAATGTGGTTTTGAGCACCTTGAGGGGTGCAGGTTTTACAATGGCATCACTTTTGGGTATTTTCTATTATATAAACCCCTCAAAGTGACTTCAAATGTGATGTGGTCCCTAAAAAATGGTTTTGTAAATTTTGTTGTAAAAATGAGAAATCGCTGGTCAACTTTTAACCCTTATAACTTCTTAACAAAAAAAAAATTGTATCCAAAATTGTACTGATATAAAGTAGACATGTGGGAAATGTTATTTACTAACTATCTTGTGTGCACATTTCTCTGTTTTAAGGGCATACAAATTCAAAGTTTGAAAATTGTGAAATTTTCCAAATTTTCACCTAATTTCCATTTTTTACACAAATAAATGTAAGTTATATCGAAGAATTTTTACCACTAACATGAAGTACAATATGTCATGAAAAAACATTCTCAGAATCGCCAAGATCTGTTGAAGCATTCCACAGTTATTACCTCATAAATGGACAGTGGTCAGAATTGTAAAAATTGGCCTGGTCATTAACGTGCAAACCACCCTTGGGGGTAAAGGGGTTAATATAAGAAAAAAATTATTACGGTCCGCCGCTCTTCTGACCTGTCTCCACCCTCTTCCCTCATCAAACACTTCCCAACAGGCCCATCATACTGCAGGACTATCCTAGCCAAAGTCCTAACAAAAGCATTATTGCCCTAAAAATGCTCTGGATTCCAAACACGAATCCAAATGAGCTATGTTTGTGCTGAATTTGAAATTGATGAACGTTTCTGAAAAAGTTTGCTCATATTTCCTCTTCATGAAGGCGGTGCGCCCAATTCACAGGAGTTACCATGTAGGTTCTCTCTTTCTGTAGGTCCAGGTTTTCCTGCAAGGCCACAAGTCTTTCTGACGAAGTCTATTAAAATATGTTGATCCTCCCACACACCAACCGTCCCCCCTCTCAACCTCTTGTCCTGAACACGGCCGGCCCAGGTACCATAAGTTAATGGTACAAATATAAAGATATGGGCTGAAAGCCCTAACCAGCTCACCAACCAAACAGCCGGAGCACGGAACCTCGTCTGGATTTCAGCGAAGCATTGGTTGAAGAAAAAAAAAAGGGATCGTTCCAGCTACTAAAAAACTTGCTTTATTGAAAAAAAATTAAAATAACAGCTGTGAAAAAGATCCATGGTGGATCGAAATGTGTAGCTGTTTCTAGTGCCCCCCCAGCGCATCCTTTTGCTGGAGAGGAGAAAGCCGATATGCTGTTATTTTAAATTTTCTTCAATAAAGCAAGTTTTTTAGTAGCTGGAACGATCCCTTTTTTTCTTCAACCATATGTTAATACTGGATGTGACGGCCCTGATCACTTGCAAAGCCCCTTTGCAATCACAGGTGTGCCTCTTTAGTCATCATTAGTGTTGAGCGATACCATCCGATATCGTGAAATATCGGATCGGATTGGATCGGACCGATACCCAAAAAGTATCGGATATCGCCGATTCCGATACCGGAAACCAATGCAAGTCAATGGAACAGAAATATCGGAATTAAAATAAACCCTTTCTTTCCTTGTAGGTTTATTCTACATGAAGAAAAACAACTAATAATAATGTAGAATGTATTGGGGGAGGTGGAGGAGACATTTAAGGCATAGAGGTTTAGCCCAATCAAATGGAATAGCAGGAATTAATTTTCTTTTTTTAAGACGTTCGGAGTTACGAAGATATTAACTATGTTAACCATTTTTATATTTTGTCAGATATGTTTCACTACTTCCATGCTCTTCACCTTCTTTTTTACTTCTCCCACACTTTCTCCTTCATGATCCTCAGCAGCAGCAGCATCTTTTTCATCAACTTCTTCTTCACCTTATTCATCTTCTTCTTCTTCACCTTCTTCCTATTCTTTTTTTTTTCATTCTTCATATTCAACAATTATTCTTCTTCATATTCTTCTTCTTCATCTTCTTCCTATTCTTCTTCTTCTTCTTCATCATATTCTTATTTGTGACAGGCATTCCTGTAGTTGCTATCTATAAAAGTTTGAAGATTAGACCAGCCGTTCTGCCTGTCACAAAAGATTTACAACAGGATTTTTCCGCATTCAGTTTGGCCTGCAGCAAGCATTTTCCAGGGGCACCACGAGGAGGAACAGACTCACCCCCATACACTGCTTAGTCTTCATCTGCTTATAATTTAGATAATATATTTTGCTCTGATTTTTAGTCTTATGCTTAATGTTCTTCTGCTTTTTGATCTTCTGCTTTTTGTTCTTCTGCTTCTTGGTCTTCTGTCTCTTGTTGTTCTGTATCTTGGTGGTTGTCTTCATGTTCTTTGTCCTCTTGGTCATCTTCAGGGTCATCTTTTTGGTCTTCTTTGGGGTGGTCTTCAGGGTCGACATCAGGGAGATCCAGAGTGATTACCAAAAACCATTTCAAAAAGTTTGAACTTGGAAATGTAGCAGAAGGTACAAGAAGGGTGAGGAACTGCCGAGAACCAGCTGACGGTACTGGAACACGGTTTGGTAGCAGAAGGAACAAGAGCCAATGGCACTACCGAGGACCAGCTGATGATACTGGAACCCGGTTACTAAGCAGGAAGTACCTGTGCTAGAAATCACTACCAAGGACCAGCAGACGTTGCTGGAACTCGGATACCGAGAAGGAGGCAAATAAGCCAAAGGCACTGCCGAGAAACAGCTGACGTTGCTGGAACCCGGATGGGTAGCAGAAGGTACCCATGAAAAACAAAGTTGCAAGGCCGCGAGCCGGCCGCAGTTACCGAAACCCACAGTCCTACAGGGGGTGCTTGTCCTATTGGCACTACGGAGCCAGCCTTTATTGCCAGAACCCACAGCCAACATAGGAAGCACCTTAACTGCAGGCACCAAAGAGTTGGCTAACCCGAGCGCAACACGACAGGACAATGTATTGGTGCCAAAGTGACATTGACACTTCCCTGAAAAAGCTGACGGTGCTGGAACCCGGAGGGGCAGCAGAAGGAACAAGAGCCAATGGCACTACCGATGACCAGCTGATGGTACTGGAACCCGGTGACTAAGCAGGAGGTACCTGTGCTAGAAAGCACTACCAAGGACCAGCAGATGTTGCTGGAACTCGGATACCGAGATGGAGGCACCTAAGCCAAAGGCACTGCCAAGAACCAGCTGACGGTGCTGGAACCCGGAGGGGCAGCAGAAGAAACAAGAGGCAATGGAACTACCGAGGACCAGCTGACGGTGCTGGAACCCGGATGGGTAGCAGAAGGAACAAGAGCCAATGGCACTACCGAGGACCAGCTGATGGTACTGGAACCGGGTTACTAAGCAGGAGGTACCTGTGCCAGAAAGCACTACCAAGGACCAGCAGATGTTACTGGAACTTGGATACCGAGAAGGAGGCACCTAAGCCAAAGGCACTGCTGAGAACCAGCTGACGGTGCTGGAACCTGGATGGGTAGCAGAGGGTACCCATGAAAAACAAAGTTGCAAGGCCACGAGCCGGCCGCAGTTACCGAAAGCCACAGTCCTACAGGGGGTGCTTGTCCTATTGGCACTACGGAACCAGCCTTTATTGCCAGAACCCACAGCCCACATAGGAAGCACCTAAACTGCAGGCACCATAGAGTCGGCTAACGCAACCGCAACATGACAGGACAATGTATTGGTGCCAAAGTGATGTTGACACTTCCCTGAAACAGCTGACGGTGCTGGAACCCGGAGGGGCAGCAGAAGGAACAAGAGCCAATGGCACTAGCGAGGACCAGCTGATGGTACTGGAACCCAGTGCCTAAGCAGGAGGTACCTGTGCTAGAAAGCACTACCAAGGACCAGCAGATGTTGCTGGAACTCGGATACCGAGATGGAGGCACCTAAGCCAAAGGCACTGCCGAGAACCAGCTGACGGTGCTGGAACCCGGAGGGGCAGCAGAAGGAACAAGAGGCAATGGAACTAGCGAGGACCAGCTGACAGTGCTGGAACCTGGATGGGTAGCAGAAGGAACAAGAGCCAATGGCACTACCGAGGACCAGCTGACGGTACTGGAACCCGGTGCCTAAGCAGGAGGTACCTGTGCTAGAAAGCACTACCAAGGACCAGCAGACATTGCTGGAACTCGGATACCGAGATGAAGGCACCTAAGTCAAAGGCACTGCCAAGAACCAGCTGATGGTGCTGGAACCCGGATGGGTAGCAGAAGGAACAAGAGCCAAGGGCACTACCGAGGACCCGCTGACATTACTGGAACCCAGTGACTAAGCAGCAGGTACCTGTGCTAGAAAGCACTACCAAGGACCAGCAGACGTTGCTGGAACTCGGATACCGAGATGGAGGCACCTAAGCCAAAGACACTGCCGAGAACCAGCTGACGGTGCTGGAATCCAGATGGGTAGCAGAAGGAACAAGAGCCAATGGCACTACCGAGGACCAGCTGACAGTACTGGAACCCGGTGACTAAGCAGGAGGTACCTGTGCTAGAAAGCACTACCAAGGACCAGCAGACATTGCTGGAACTCGGATTCTGAGATGGAGGCACCTAAGCCAAAGGCACTGCCGAGAAACAGCTGACGGTGCTGGAACCCGGATGGGTAGCAGAAGGTACCCATGAAAAACAAAGTTGCAAGGCCGCGAGCCGGCCGCAGTTACCGAAACCCACAGTCCTACAGGGGATGCTTGTCCTATTGGCACTACGGAACCAGCCTTTATTGCCAGATCCCGCAGCCCACATAGGAAGCACCTAAACTGCAGTCACCATAGAGTCAACTAACCCGACCGCAACATGACAGGACAACGTATTGGTGGCAAAGTGATGTTGACACTACCCAGAAACAGCTGGCGTTCTGGAACAAGGCTGGGCAGGAGTGAGTACCTGTGCCAAAGACACTTCTGAGCATCAACTGGCGGTGTTGGAGCCCAGGAATTACAGTAGAAACATAGTGTTTCCAGAGGCCTAATTGGAGCAAAATTAAAATCTGGAGTAGTGTGAATGTGGACAGAGCAGGCGAAATTGCCGGACACACAGCAGGGGATCAGCTGACGTTACTGAACCCCACTAACACTGGAGCATGTGTTTTTCTCTGTGCAGAGGCACTTCTGAGCAACAACTGGCGGTGTTGGAGCCCAGGGTCATTCATGGAGTAGGCTAAGGCCTAATTGGATCAAGTTTAATATTTGGTGTTGGGATGAATGTGGAGGGAGCAGGAGATATTACCGGACACACAGCAGGGGAGCAGCTGACGTTACTGAACCCCACTAAAACACAGGAGCTAGTGTTTTTCTCTGTGCAGATGGCACTTCTGAGCAGCAACTGGCGGTGTTGGAGCCCAGGGATTACAGTAGAAACAGAGTGTAGCCAGCGGCCTAATTGGAGCAAGTTTAAAATCAGGAGTAGTGTGAATGTGGACAGAGCAGGCGACATTGCCGGCAACACAACAGGGGAGCAGCTGGCATTACTGAACCCCATTAACACAGGAGCTAGTGTTTTTTTCTGTGCAGACTGCACTTCTGAGCAACAACTGGCGGTGTTGGAGCCCAGGATCAATCATGGAGTAGGCTGAGGCCTACTTGGAGCAAGTTTAAAATCTGATGTAGTTTGAATGTGGAGGGAGCAGGAGATATTGCCGGACACACAGCAGGGGAGCAGCTGGCGTTACTGAACCCCACTAACACAGGAGCTAGTGTTTTTTTCTGTGCAGGCGGCACTTCCGAGCAACAACTGGTGGTGTTGGAGCCCAGGATCAATCATGGAGTAGGTGTGGCGCCCCTGAGGCTCAGTCGCCACAGAGGTACTGCACCTTCTCCTAAGGTGTAGTGCCCCACCATCTAGGTAGGTTGGGAGCTCCTTTCCACACTCCAACACTCGCATCCCACACAACAGGGTAGTTCTGCACATCTACAAGCGGCTTTGTACTTAGAGAGTAGCAGAGCACCTTTGGTGGTTCCCTGCTTGGAACACTGAATGTGCTGGGAGGTGGGTGGCGTTAAGATCCATATAAAAGGTTGGGAAGGTTTAGAATTACAGTTTCAGTGTGACAGAAGGTCAGAGGAGTGAGGACAGTCAGTCAGGAGAGTCTGAGGACGGGTCCGAGAGGAAGGAGATCCATAGAAGAGGGAGAAAAGAAGGAGTGCTGCAGCTGCCTCAGTGACCTGAGCCAGCTGGCACGGGAAAGGGAAGAGAAGGAGAAAGACGGAGAACTGTAACCTAAATTTCCATAGAGAGTGAGAAGAGTACGGAACGAAGGTGGATTAGAGAGAACAGAGAGGAGTCGTGGGTTGAAAGAGGAACCCTGCCTATAGGTTCTCGGCGCAAGGCCGGGGCCCGGTCCCCGAGGTTGTATGGACACCTATGGTTCTGCAGCAGACATCGGTGGAGTAGTTGGCTGTAAATGCACTACTCTCATCCAAGACTTGGGGCACAACAGCATCTGTATAGGGAGCCGGGACTCAGGAGAAGGGAGTCCCTGAAGCAGGCTACAGCTGTCTGCCGTACGAGTAGAGAACACAGGAACATCTGTCAAGAGGAACTCCAGCGTAACTTAGAGCTTGGAGATCTTCACACTTAAAGGTGCTATAGAGGAGACGTTCAGGAAAGGTACATGTTGGCGGAGTGTTGGAGAGGAGAGCCCTGACTTGCCCGGGAGGTTGACTGAGTCTCTGCCCCGGAGGACACGGCATGGAAGCAGACACCAGTGTGTATCACGAACTGTGAGTAAAGTGTTGAAGCTGCAAGCCCTGGTGTCCTCCATTCCTTCCTGTGTCCGCCAGTCTGGCACTGCTACATTCCCCTGCGCCGGACACTACACCATCTAAGTGTCACTTCACCTATACTGCTCTGGTACTACAGCTCCATCTGTGGGGAGCTACACCATCTTTGCGGCACCATCTCATCAGTCCCAGTGGATCTGCATGCAGCGTTGGCTTAACATCTTACTTGCCAAACACCACAGGTGGCGTCACGAACTATTCCATTTAAGCTACACTACAAACACCGCCATTGATTTGGGCGCCCAGGGCCACGGACCGGGTCACCGCTGCTGTGACACATTCCCCCTGACACCGGCCCAGTACCGAGTGCCCCCACTGCCCTGGGTGGGCGAGGGATACCCATAGGTTGAGGCCTACTAGGAGCAAGTTTAAAATCTGATGTAGTTTGAATGTGGAGGGAGCAGGAGACATTGCCGGAAACAAAGCAGGGGAGCAGCTGGCGTTACTGAACCCCACTAACACAGGAGCTAGTGTTTTTCTCTGTGCAGACGGCACTTCTGAGCAGCAACTGGCGGTGTCGGAGCCCAGAATCAATCATGGAGTAGGCTGAGGCCTACTTGGAGCAAGTTTAAAATCTGATATAGTTTGAATGTGGAGGGAGCAGGAGATATTGCTGGACGACAGCAGGAGAGCAGCAGGCGTTATTGAACCCCACTAACACAGGAGTTAGTGTTTTTTTCTGTGCAGACGGCACTTACGAGCAGCAACTGGTGGTGTTGTAGCCCAGGATCAATCATGGAGTAGGCTGAGGCCTACTTGGAGCAAGTTAAAAATCTGATGTAGTTTGAATGTGAAAGAGCAGGAGATATTGCCGGACACACAGCAGAGGAGCAGCTGGTGTTACTGAACCCCACTAACACAGGAGCTAGTGTTTTTTTCTGTGCAGGCGGCACTTCCGAGCAACAACTGGTGGTGTTGGAGCCCAGGATCAATCATGGAGTAGGTGTGGCGCCCCTGAGGCTCAGTCGCCACAGAGGTACTGCACCTTCTCCTAAGGTGTAGTGCCCCACCATCTAGGTAGGTTGGGAGCTCCTTTCCACACTCCAACACTCGCATCCCACACAACAGGGTAGTTCTGCACATCTACAAGCGGCTTTGTACTTAGAGAGTAGCAGAGCACCTTTGGTGGTTCCCTGCTTGGAACACTGAATGTGCTGGGAGGTGGGTGGCGTTAAGATCCATATAAAAGGTTGGGAAGGTTTAGAATTACAGTTTCAGTGTGACAGAAGGTCAGAGGAGTGAGGACAGTCAGTCAGGAGAGTCTGAGGACGGGTCCGAGAGGAAGGAGATCCATAGAAGAGGGAGAAAAGAAGGAGTGCTGCAGCTGCCTCAGTGACCTGAGCCAGCTGGCACGGGAAAGGGAAGAGAAGGAGAAAGACGGAGAACTGTAACCTAAATTTCCATAGAGAGTGAGAAGAGTACGGAACGAAGGCGGATTAGAGAGAACAGAGAGGAGTCGTGGGTTGAAAGAGGAACCCTGCCTATAGGTTCTCGGCGCAAGGCCGGGGCCCGGTCCCCGAGGTTGTATGGACACCTATGGTTCTGCAGCAGACATCGGTGGAGTAGTTGGCTGTAAATGCACTACTCTCATCCAAGACTTGGGGCACAACAGCATCTGTATAGGGAGCCGGGACTCAGGAGAAGGGAGTCCCTGAAGCAGGCTACAGCTGTCTGCCGTACGAGTAGAGAACACAGGAACATCTGTCAAGAGGAACTCCAGCGTAACTTAGAGCTTGGAGATCTTCACACTTAAAGGTGCTATAGAGGAGACGTTCAGGAAAGGTACATGTTGGCGGAGTGTTGGAGAGGAGAGCCCTGACTTGCCCGGGAGGTTGACTGAGTCTCTGCCCCGGAGGACACGGCATGGAAGCAGACACCAGTGTGTATCACGAACTGTGAGTAAAGTGTTGAAGCTGCAAGCCCTGGTGTCCTCCATTCCTTCCTGTGTCCGCCAGTCTGGCACTGCTACATTCCCCTGCGCCGGACACTACACCATCTAAGTGTCACTTCACCTATACTGCTCTGGTACTACAGCTCCATCTGTGGGGAGCTACACCATCTTTGCGGCACCATCTCATCAGTCCCAGTGGATCTGCATGCAGCGTTGGCTTAACATCTTACTTGCCAAACACCACAGGTGGCGTCACGAACTATTCCATTTAAGCTACACTACAAACACCGCCATTGATTTGGGCGCCCAGGGCCACGGACCGGGTCACCGCTGCTGTGACACATTCCCCCTGACACCGGCCCAGTACCGAGTGCCCCCACTGCCCTGGGTGGGCGAGGGATACCCATAGGTTGAGGCCTACTAGGAGCAAGTTTAAAATCTGATGTAGTTTGAATGTGGAGGGAGCAGGAGACATTGCCGGAAACAAAGCAGGGGAGCAGCTGGCGTTACTGAACCCCACTAACACAGGAGCTAGTGTTTTTCTCTGTGCAGACGGCACTTCTGAGCAGCAACTGGCGGTGTCGGAGCCCAGAATCAATCATGGAGTAGGCTGAGGCCTACTTGGAGCAAGTTTAAAATCTGATATAGTTTGAATGTGGAGGGAGCAGGAGATATTGCTGGACGACAGCAGGAGAGCAGCAGGCGTTATTGAACCCCACTAACACAGGAGTTAGTGTTTTTTTCTGTGCAGACGGCACTTACGAGCAGCAACTGGTGGTGTTGTAGCCCAGGATCAATCATGGAGTAGGCTGAGGCCTACTTGGAGCAAGTTAAAAATCTGATGTAGTTTGAATGTGAAAGAGCAGGAGATATTGCCGGACACACAGCAGAGGAGCAGCTGGTGTTACTGAACCCCACTAACACAGGAGCTAGTGTTTTTTTCTGTGCAGGCGGCACTTACGAGCAACAACTGGCATTGTTGTAGCCCAGGATCAATCATGGAGTAGGTTGAGGCCTACTTGGAGCAAGTTTAATATCTGATGTAGTTTGAATGTGGAGGGAGCAGGAGACATTGCCGGAAACAAAGCAGGGGAGCAGCTGGCATTACTGAACCCCACTAACACAGGAGCTAGTGTTTTTTTCTGTGCAGACGGCACTTCCGAGCAACAACTGGCGGTGTTGGAGCCCAGGATCAATCATTGAGTAGGCTGAGGCCTACTTGGAGCAAGTTTAAAATATGATGTAGTTTGAATGTGGAGGGAGCAGGAGATATTGCCGGACACACAGCAGGAGAGCATCTGGTGTTACTGAACCCCACTAACACAGAGGCTAGTGTTTTTTGCTGTGCAGGTGGCACTTACGAGCAGCAACTGGCGGTGTTGGAGCCCAGGATCAATCATGGAGTAGGCTGAGGTCTACTTGGAGCAAGGTTAATATCTGATGTAGTTTGAATGTGGAGGGAGCAGGAGACATTGCCGGACACACAGCAGGGGAGCAGATGGCATTACTGAACCCCACTAACACAGGAGCTAGTGTTTTTTTCTGTGCAGACGGCACTTCCGAGCAACAACTGGTGGTGTTGGAACCCAGGATCAATTATGGAGTAGGCTAAGGCCTACTTGGAGCAAGTTTAAAATTTGATGAAGTTTGAATGTGGAGGGAGCAGGAGATATTGCCGGACACACAGAAGGAGAGCAGCTGGCCTTACTGAACCCCACTAACACAGGAGCTAGTGTTTTTTTCTGTGCAGACGGCACTTACGAGCAGCAACTGGCGGTGTTGGAGCCCAGGATCAATCATGGAGTAGGCTGAGGCCTACTTGGAGCAAATTTAAAATCTGATGTAGTTTGAATGTGGAGGGAGCAGGAGACATTGCCGGACACACAGCAGGGGAGCAGCTGGCGTTACTGAACCCCACTAACACAGGAACAAGTTTTGATTGTGCAGACGCCACTTCTGAGCAGCAACTGGCGGTGTTGGAGGCCAGGGGAAATACTAGAAACAGAGTGGAGCCATAGGCCTAGTTGGAGCAAGTTTGAATTCAGTAGTAGTGTGAATGTGGAGGCAGCAGAAGACATTGCCGTCCACACAGCAGGGGAGCAGCTGGCGTTACTGAACCCCACTAACACAGGAGCTAGTGTTTTTCTCTGTGCAGACGGCACTTCTGAGCAACAACTGGCTGTGTTGAAGCCCAGGGATTACAGTTCAGGTGGTAGAAACATGAACACAACAGGAGACCTGGATACTGTTGCAGGCCAATTATTTATTCAGGAAGAGGACTGACAAATTCTGGCAAGATCCAGGCCTTGTTCATTTTCAGAAAAGTAAGCCGGTCAACGTTATCAGAGGATAGTCGCATGCGACGGTCTGTTAGTACACCACCTGCGGCACTAAAGACGCGTTCCGATAATACACTGGCAGCAGGGCAAGCCAGCACCTCCAATGCATACTGGCTAAGCTCTGGCCATGTATCCAGCTTAGAGACCCAAAACTTGAAGGGGGAAGAGCCATCTGGGAGTACACTGACAGGGCAAGACATGTAGTCTGTCACCATCTGACTGAAACGTTGCCTCCTGCTGACTGGAGCCGTCTGTGATGGTGTAGACATTTGTGGCGGGCACACAAAACTTTTCCACATTTGGGCCATACTGGTCTTGCCTTGTGCTGAGGTGCTGCCTTCCTCTTTGTGCAGAGCTTCCTCCACTGCCTCAATGCACAGAGCTGCTTTGTAAAGCACTAGCAGCACTGCTCTCGGGTGGAATGGAGAACATGATGGAATGCACCAGTGTCTCTTGGTACTCCCGCATTTTACGCTCCCGGTTCAACGGTGTTATGAGGCTTTGTAAGTTGTCCCGGTAGTGAGGATCTAGGAGGGTGTACACCCAATAATCAGCCGTGTTGAGAATGTGGGCGATGTGGCGGTTGTTTCTCAGGCACTGCAGCATGAAAACAACCATGTGCTGCAGACTCCCAACTGCCAAAGAAACGCTGTCCCCTGCTTGAGGCGTGATCTCTGTCTGCTCTGCATCACCCCACCCTCGCAGTACATACTGACTAGAGCATTGTGTACCTCCCTCCTCTGGAGAGATGTCTTCCTCCTCCATTGACTCCTCCTCATCCTCCTCACAAAGTGTCCCCTGCCTAGGCCTTTGTGACGAACCACGTAGCGCAGACTGTCCAGAAGCAGATGGCATTTGTGACTCCTCATCCTCCACCTCTTCCAAAATCTCCTCCCTTAGTGCTTGCAGTGTTTTTTGAAGCAGGCAGATAAGGGGGACAGTCATGCTGACTAGTGCATCAATGTCATGGTCACTGTGTGTCTGGGCGCAGGTGTTACCGCAAGGCGAACTCATAACACACGTGACCCTGGATACAGCGCCTCCAGTGGGGCGAATTTAAATAATAGTACGTGCAGGTGGATACGCCGCCTCCACCTGGCGAATTTAGGTATTACACGTTAATAAACATTCTGGAAACCCCGCCTCCAGTACGGCGAATTTAAATAATAAGGGGGACCTGGGAAACATTAACAGTGGTGGGCCCTGCGATAGGGAAAAGGGAATTGGAGACCTCCTGAGCTCCCCTGAGCCAGTGTCTCTGCACTCCTAACATTCCCTATGCCGGTTTCGCACCGGGCGCCGCACGCGTACCTCAACGCCCTAGCTCGCCCTGACCCTAAACCCTCACTAGGGAATAGGTCGGTGCGGAAACTAATCCCACCACTGCACTAATAACACACATGAGGGAAAGAGACAATACAGGGGGACACCACTTAGCTTTATGCTCTGTGCTTATGCTCCTGCAACAGAGCCCTCCACCTGCGTGCGTCTTCTCCTCCACCCGGATCCATCACCATAACAGGATCCTGCACCATAGTGCTGCCTAGGAGCAGAGTCCACCACCAGTTGCTGCAGCTTAATAACAGAGTCCCAAGGATAAGTTCAGCTTCTGCCACGAAGTCAAGCATGCTTGAGTCCAGCTCAGCAGCCAAGTCCCACATGGTGAGTGCCACTCTCCATAGTAGCCACTCCACCAGACCATGCAGACACTTCCCGCTGACACCATCACTGCGACTCCACCACGCCATGCCAGCCCTTCGTCCAGACACCATCGCTGACACACGTCCCCCCTGGCTAAGCTGCGCAGGACTCCTCCTCAGCTCCATCCTTTCACCAGGCTCTCACAAACTCAGAATAAATGAATCAGTATCACCAGCCGTGATTGCACACCCTGAGACTCCTTTATAGAGCCCCACACCTGATTCCTAATTACGTGCACATTAACTGAAACCTAAGGTGTGATACCACTAACCACCACCGGGGACAGTCAAGTCACCTTGGCAACTTGCCAAAAGGAAAAAAAGTTCACACAGTGCTTTTAAAACTGTCAGATCACTTCAGATCATGACAGTACCCCCTCCTTAATGAGGGGCCTCTGGACCCTCAAGACCACCCCTCAATAGGGAAACACCTACAGCGGGGACGCCCAGATCCTGAGTTCACTCACTACTACCTGACACTTCAGGTTTATGACAACACACCGCTGGTATCGGCAATAAAGTTCATTTTGGAGGCACCACTCATCTCCACAGCGCCGACCTGGGGAACGAGTTTATGTATGTGTATGTTTGTTTGTTATGAGCTGATCAGGCTCCACAACACACTTCCACAAGATGTTTTTTGGTGGCACACATACACGCTCGTTCACACACAGGTCCGGACCTGAACGTTTATTGCATACATTCGTTTGTCATAATTGGTGAACTCACTCTGAACTAGACAGCAGAGGCATCCCACTGCATCACCACACTCACACCCCCGCAAATCACCAAGGGGTCACCACCCTCCAACCCTCTTCACCATGAGGTCTGCACCTCCCAGGGTTGGTTAATGGCGAGGGTTGAGATTTGTCCCTACTCCCCCGCAGCACACCTGCTGCTCACACCAGGAGGAGAGGGACCGGATATGGAGGAAATATACACTCACTGGCCGCCTCCACACGGCCAGGAGGGGCGGCTTCTACGGTGGTATTTGAAGATTTGGCGTATACCCCGCGGACTCTACATCAGTCTGCTCATCACTGGAAAGCACCCCATCACCTCGGGGAACACCAAGCAGCTCCGTGGGGCACCATTCCTCCCACCTGCCTGGGTACGCCCACGTGCATGAGCAAGTCCCGCTCCCCAGCAGCGACTCCATGAGCTTTTAGCCAGATCACAGCCGCAGGAATATGGAGGAAAAATACACTCGCTGGTCGCCTCCACACGACCAGGAGGGGCGGCTTCTTCGGTGGTATTGAAGATTTGGCGTAAGCCCCGCAGACTCTACACCAGTCTGCTCATCACTGGAACGCACCCCTTCACCTCGGGGAACACCAAGCAGCTCCGTGGGGCACCATTCCTCCCACCTGCCTGGGTACGCCCACGTGCATGAGCAAGTCCCGCTCCCCAGCAGCGACTCCAGGGGCTTTTGCCAGACCCGCAATTTGCCAAAGCCGCCATTTTCATTTCCTGGTTACCTGAGCAGAGGCCCCAGACCGTGATAACTGCTGCTGCAGCGGCTCTAAACACCTTGCCGCTCCCAACTCACCTCAGTGAGGCCCGGCAGCAATAACTCAGCGGTCTCCACATGGCCAAAGCTCACCAGAAAAAAAAACTGTACGGCTGGTTATAATGTCATGGTCACTGTGTGTCTGGGCGCAGGTGTTACCGCAAGGCGAACCCATAACACACGTGACCCTGGATACAGCGCCTCCAGTGGGGCGAATTTAAATAATAGTACATGCAGGTGGATACGCCGCCTCCACCTGGCGAATTTAGGTATTACACGTTAATAAACATTCTGGAAACCCCGCCTCCAGTACGGCGAATTTAAATAATAAGGGGGACCTGGGAAACATTAACAGTGGTGGGCCCTGCGATAGGGAAAAGGGAATTGGAGACCTCCTGAGCTCCCCTGAGCCAGTGTCCCTGCACTCCTAACATTCCCTATGCCGGTTTCGCACCGGGCGCCGCACGCGTACCTCAACGCCCTAGCTAGCCCTGACCCTAAACCCTCACTAGGGAATAGGTCGGTGTGGAAACTAATCCCACCACTGCACTAATAACACACATGAGGGAAAGAGACAATACAGGGGGACACCACTTAGCTTTATGCTCTGTGCTTATGCTCCTGCAACAGAGCCCTCCACCTGCGTGCGTCTTCTCCTCCACCCGGATCCATCACCATAACAGGATCCTGCACCATAGTGCTGCCTAGGAGCAGAGTCCACCACCAGTTGCTGCAGCTTAATAACAGAGTCCCAAGGATAAGTTCAGCTTCTGCCACGAAGTCAAGCATGCTTGAGTCCAGCTCAGCAGCCAAGTCCCACATGGTGAGTGCCACTCTCCGTAGTAGCCACTCCACCAGACCATGCAGACACTTCCCGCTGACACCATCACTGCGACTCCACCACGCCATGCCAGCCCTTCGTCCAGACACCATTGCTGACACACGTCCCCCCTGGCTAAGCTGCGCAGGACTCCTCCTCAGCTCCATCCTTTCACCAGGCTCTCACAAACTCAGAATAAATGAATCAGTATCACCAGCCGTGATTGCACACCCTGAGACCCCTTTATAGAGCCCCACACCTGATTCCTAATTACATGCACATTAACTGAAACCTAAGGTGTGATACCACTAACCACCACCGGGGACAGTCAAGTCACCTTGGCAACTTGCCAAAAGGAAAAAAAGTTCACACAGTGCTTTTAAAACTGTCAGATCACTTCAGATCATGATAATCATCTGCACTCGCCATCCGCATGGAATCATCGAAGGCACGCAAAACGAGGCAGATGTCCTTCATAGAGGCCCACTCAGTGGTGCTGAAGTGTGACCGGCGCACAGTGCGACTTGTTTGCGCCTGATGCAGCTGGTACTCCGTTACTGCTGACTGCTGCTCACACAACCGCTCCAACAAATGTAACGTTGAATTGCACCTGGTGGGTAGGTCACATATGATGCGATGTTCCGGAAGGTGGAATCGGCGCTGCAGAGCTGCAATGCGCGATCTTGCCGTGCTGGAACGCCACAAGTGAGCGCACTCTATGCGGACCTTGTGCAGCAGTGCATCAAGATCCAGATAGTCCCTCAGAAAGCTCTGCATGACCAAGTTGAGCACATGTGCCAGACATGGGATGTGAGTGAGGTTGCCTAGGCCCAGAGCTGCCACCAGATTTCAGCCATTGTCACACACTATCAAGCCTGGCTGGAGATTCGCTGGCAGAATCCACACGTCGCTCTCCTGCTTGATGGCATTCCAGAGCTCCTGCGCTGTGTGGCTTCCATTCCCCAAAGAAATTAATTTCAGTAAGGCCTGTTGACGTTTGGCCACAGCTGTGCTCATATCGGTCGTAACAGGCTCCTGCAGCGCTAATTCTGAGGAACTGGAGTATGAGGAGTCAATGTGTACCGACTGGATTCCTGCAATCCTTGGAGTTGGCAGAACACGTAGAGTGCCACTCTCCAGATCTGTACCCGGCTCCACAACATTGACCAAATGGGCAGTGAGGGAAAGGTATCGTCCCTGTCCATGGTTACTGGTCCACGCATTGGTGGTCAGATGGACCTTGCTACTGACGGCGTTTAGTAGCGCATGTTTAATTTTTCCCTCCACATGCTTTTGCAGGGCAGGGATGGCTTGCCTGCTGAAATAAAAGCGGCTGAGCACCGTGTATTGTGGGACTGCCAATGCCATGAAGTTCCGGAAGGGTTCAGTCTCAACCAGCCTGAATGAGAGCATTTCAAGGGCCAGTAATTTGACAATGCCAGCATTCAGAGCCTGTGCTCGGGGATGGTTTGCCGAGTATGGCCGCCTTTTCTCCCATGCCTGTGCTACCGATGGCTGTAGAGTGGCCTGGGAGTGTGAGGATAAACAGGAACATGGTGCTTTGGGTGGAATGTCACTGGGTATCTCGACAACAGTGCCAGAGGTTCTTCAAGGGCGATCCTGTGAGGAAGCCGAACCAGCTGTGTGTGAGCTGGAGGAACAAGCTACAACACGAGCTGAAGAAGTGGTAGGTGGTGCTGTAGGTTGGCCTACGTCTTCAGTGTGTCTTTGTAACTCCACCACATGCTTGGTCCACACATGTTTCCACATATTTGTGGTATTGAGGTTGCTGACACTTTTCCCTCTTTTGACTTTCTGATGACACAACTTGCATTTGACAAAGCAAATGTCATCTGCAACTGTGTCAAAAAAGGACCACGCACTGCAAGTCTTGGGGGCACCCGTTTTGGCTTTTGGAAGAGGAATGCTCCTAACGGGTGCCGAAGTGGAGGCTACAGGCAACCAAGTCGGCCCCCTCCCTCTCCCTCCTGTTTTGGCCATTCAGGGAATCTCTTCCTCAGAGCTGCTCCCACCACCTTCCTGTTCCTCATGCCATGATAGGTCAAGGACCTCATCATCTACACTCCCCTCTTCAAACACTTGCTTCTCCTGGGTAGTCTCGCCAGCACCGTACGCACCAGAAAGTGGCACCTGAGTCTCGTCATCATCTGATGCGTACTGAGGTGTGCTGACTATAGGCACTGGCCCACCCACCTCTTCAGATTCAGGGGGACAAAGCAGTTGCGCATCATTGCATACTCCTTCTTCTTCACATTCTTGAATGCTGCTTGGCTAGCCCCCTCTTTCCAAGCTACCAGATTCAGAGAACAGAAGTAGAGACTGTGATGGCTCCTGTACAGGGCTCTCTGACTGCCTGGGAAATTTGGCAGGTGGTGAAGAGACAGATGGTTGCTCTTCAGTGCTCTGGCCCTGAGAGGACGTGGAAGTCATTGAAGTCGATGCGTTAGCTGCCATCCATCCGACAATGGCTTCAATTTGTTCCTCTCACAGCAGTGGGGTACGGCGAGGTCCTACAAAGCTGCGCATAAAGGACTGTTGCCTGGCAAAACTGCTGGATGCTGACTCACTGGTGCCCGCAGCAGGCACAGAATCCCCATGTCCTCTCCCTGCAGAATCCCCACGTCCTCTCCCTGCTGAAACTCCACGCCCACGCCCACATGCCTTACTCCCTGCCTTCTTTATCTTGGTAGACTGATAAAGATAGGCAGAAAAGTACAAACAGGTATAAGAAACGCTAATTTTATAAAGTGTGTGGACTACACTTTAATATGAGCTAATGTGGCCTACACAACTGTCAAATGGAGTGTTTCGTGAACTTTATTTTGTTTTTTTATCTTCAAAAAAAAAACAAAAAGGATGTGACCAAAGATTTGAAAGCGATAGTATCACAAACTTTTTGGAGCTATTACAATGCAGGAAGGTAACCTACAATGCAAAAGATGAGACTCCAAAAAATAGGGTAATACTGATCTGGCTGCGGCTGAAGGGCACAAGCCAGAAAAAAGGCTACTCTATCTACTCCTATATAGTGTTTGCAACCAACCAATGTAGATGGATATGGATGGATGCACACTAATAGGAGAATGAAAAATGAGCTGCAATAAAAGAAAAATATGTGTGAGGCAGTGACCCACGCTGAGCGGCCTACAAGCAGACGTGCCTGCTGGACACACTACACAGTGTGAGCTGCACTCACACAGACCTTGCAGACAGCTGTGAACAGCGCTGCAAGGCAAAAGAAAGCTACACTTATTGAGAATGTAGCCTGGGTAAAGCACAATATTATTTGGAAAATCATTATCTCTAACTGTCCCTCGGAGTCTTGAACAGCAGCCTGTCCCTAACTGAATTCACAGCAGAGAGAAACCTAAATGGCGGCGGCAGCGGCTTTTATAGTGCATCATGACATCATTTCAGCAGCCAATCACAGCCATGCCATTACTTAACATGCCTACAGGCCTAACAGGATGTGCCCACACTTCTGAGGATTGTCATTGGCTGAATCAAATCAAACTGGCTCATAGCATTATGGGAACTTCCGATTCCGGTATTCGATATGCTAAAAGTATCGGAACTCAGTATCGGAATTCCGATACCGCGAATATCGGCTGATACCCGATACTTGTCTGAAATTCCTTCAGCTCCTTTAATGTTGCTATAGGCCTCATGGTAGCCTGCTGAACCAGATTTCTTCTTGTCTTTTCAAAAATGTTTGAAGAACAACCAGTTCTATGTAATGACACTGTTGTGTCAAATTTAAGGCCCCTCTGAATGACTGTCTTCACACTTTTCCATGGCATATCTAATTATATTTTTGTACCATACTTCTGAAGAATAGCATTCAACAATGGGCTCCCTTTACTGTGTTGTAAGTTTGTTTATGGAACATGGCTTCAGCTAGAAAATGCAACAAAAAAATAAGAAAAATCCTACTAGAACAGCTAAACATTATATGAATTTAATCAGAATAATGGCATCTGTTTACTGACTACTATTTAACATGAGTTTAAATGTGATCGTCTAATTCTGAACACAACCACATTCCAAATTATAAGAGGTTGTCCACGTTTTTTTCAACCACATTTTTTTAGCTTTGTTATTTTTATTTTCCTCCTTATAACTATTTCAGTGTTTATTTCTCATTGAATTTATACAGATTATGGGTAGCATTAAAAGTGGAAATAGTTCTGAAATTATTCTTTTTAGTGTGATTTTTTTTACATGACAAAAACCTGGCATTTTAGGTATGTTTTCACTTTTTATATACACTGTATACGGTGTGTGGGGGCTGTTCACATTCTCTGTCCACTCTTGACAGTATGGTTCAGCTAAGCCTGCAACAGGTTCTTGCCAGTCC
Source organism: Dendrobates tinctorius (assembly GCF_039654945.1). Taxonomy (NCBI): domain Eukaryota; kingdom Metazoa; phylum Chordata; class Amphibia; order Anura; family Dendrobatidae; genus Dendrobates; species Dendrobates tinctorius. The sequence goes on along the minus strand of NW_027361712.1, from coordinate 28,598,646 downwards.
CCCATAACGATCTCATTCCTTTATCCACCTTTTTTGGGCACCTTTTTTGCCCAACAGAGTAAGGCCTTCTTTAGACCTGTAATAAAATACATATACCATAGGGTTAACTGGGACTTAGCTGGAGCTGCTCTGTTGATGAGAGTTGTAGGGTATAATACTTACCTTTCTTGTTTGTCCCATTGTCAGATATTATTATGTTATGTATATTTGTTATTCTATAATGGTACTGCTTCACGATTATGTGTATTACCGTTTCTTGCTAAATGTATATATTTGTATAATATTATACTTTGTAATGCTGCTATATATTAATAGGGTAATTACATTTATAAGATTGGCCACTAGATGGGGGGCACAGATTTCATGGGATTGTATATAGTAAAATAGGAATAGGAAACCAGCATGTGAATAGTTAAACTGTAGGCGGGGCTGCTGTGTGGTAAGGAAGAAGAGATGTTAGGTTTAGTCAGAAGGGCCCGGGTGCCCAAACCGTCCACATGGGTTATATGCCCTGGACGCCTCAGCAGACCAGTAACATTGATAAAGCAGTGAAGTCCAGATATTCGGGGGTCCTTAGGACAGAAGAACAGTATTAAGTATCAGTGTTGCAGCAGTTTTGGAAGAGAAGAAAGAAGGTGGTCCGGGAAGAGTATAGGGAGCAGATTGTCTAAGATGTGGCAGGTCATTGTGTGGGCTGATGCCCTTCGATCCAGGGTGAAACGGACGAGGGGATCCCCATATACAGTGAGTCTGGACAAGGAGGATGCTGCGGTACCGCCAAAGGTGCTATTACCCCATAATATACTGGAGGACGTGGCAAGTAGTGCAGGGAAAGATGAAGATACATGTGATATGCAACCTGTGGTTAATGCTGTGAAATACTTGGATGTGCTGAGAAATCAAAACAGTAAAGTTGATCAGTTTCAAGTTGAAATGGACTGTGTCTCTTTTCTTGCAAAATTGCCTGCAGGCAGCCTTCAGTGGCGCAGAAGAGAACCTGACGATGCTGGACGGGAAGACACAGGTATGCTGACTAAGGGACAGTATGTTTATGTGAGGGGAGGCCAGGGTGTGATGGAGAGGAGTCCTCAGCCTCGACTACCACCCTGGCTGACCCTTACACAATGAAGAAGGGGAAATGCCTGTCAGCAACTACATGCCTGTTAGTACTTAGCCACATACACAAAAATAATAAACGTTTTGGATAACCCCTTTAATCATGGTAGAAGAGATATATGCACCAATCTTGGCCACGTTTATAAAATAAACCTTAGTTATATCCTGTCTTCTCAGTCCATGTATCCTGAGCAAGTGATGCACATAGCATTCAAATATTTCTGCTGCCAGTGCAGTTATAACACTCTGGAGGTACAAAGCAAAATATTCATAACACACAGTAGTCTTATTTTATTAAATTGACTTTTTAATAAAAATATAGACCCCTCAGCAATATATAGATTTTAATGCTGTGTTTACAATTTTAATGGGTTTCTTTTTGTTTTGTTTATTTTTTTTAAACTAGACCTAGGTTGGGTCTGGGACCTAAAGACATGAATGGGGCTTCATTGCGCAGTCAGGTATATGGAGAACTCCAAACTAGGGATACATTGAGGTTTGTACTTGTTTCCTTTGGGTCCCAGTTCACTCATTACTACTAGTATCAGAAGTTTTACCCCTCTGAAGCTACAATGTAAATTTATTAACAACACAGAATCCTTATTTATTAAATTGACTTTTAATTATTGAAATCTAGAGTCTGTAGCAAAATACAGTCCTTAATGCAGTTCTTGCAGTTTCAATGCTATATATATATATTTTTTTTTTTTAAGCTAGGATTAAGAATAGTAAACTGGGACAGGAACATTTCCCACCGACGCTTTCATGATAACATCTTTTGTACATCACAACTCCCCATAACCCACTTCCTGCAGTCAGAGCCTTTTATAAATTCTCTGTGTTTCTTCATCATCATTACCCAAGACAACAGCAAACATGTCCAGCTCTACGTGCCTATATCCTCTTCTTTTATCATCTTTACTATGTAAGTTTTTTCATATGTCACCATTGAATGTCCAGGCTGCATGTCCCATGTCCTATATTTATAGGACTTATTTTAGTTTTATTGATACTACAGTATACTGTACATTGGATGTTTATTGCATTTGAAGATGTTTTTACTAGAACAATTTTCTACATTTTTTCTTTCAGACTGTACTTTGGGCCAGACGGTGATGCAGTCGCCCCTAAACATATTAATCAGTGAAGGAATGGAGGTCCAATTGAGTTGCAGCTATGATCAGACAGCTAATGCTATATTTTGGTACATTCAGAAGCCTGGTCATGCTATTAAGCTTTTACTCAACGGTTTTAGTATAAACTCAGATCTGGGAGAAGAATACAGGGGTCGTATATTTCATTTCTTCGATAAGACAAACAAAAAGCTCCCTCTAAATATTACCAAGATAAGGATCTCTGATACTGGGACCTATTACTGTGCGTTCAGTGCCACATTGTGCTAAGTACATGAGCAGGATGCACAATAGCCTGCAGTGTCTGACTCCTGACACATTACTACGTTAGGCTAGATACATGCTTACTGTCATAGAAAAATAAAGATACATAAAAACTCCATAAACCCTTTTGGAAGTAGGACCACATGTTTAATATATTGGAAGAAAGTAAATTATGTATAGCTAAGAAGAGACAAGAAACAACTCCCTGCAGTGCCCAGGTGACTTAAACATGACATACAGTATATAGGCTAAGATTTGTGGATTCAAGAGGCAGAAGCTGCTATTATGAAAATATCTCCCCAGCCGTAGTGTCTCAATTGGTCAGATGCGATTGCTGGAGTTTCGTTGATCCAATATTTCTGAGATATAGATTTTCAGTGTTGTAGCGAAGAGATGGACGTGATGGACTTGCTCACATCAGTGCAGTGCAGAGCCACTAGAATCCATCCAATTTTATAACGACCTGATAGATAATGCTACATCTGTCGTATTTAGGGTCTATGTAATGGTAAAATTATGATAAAAAATATGACAGCAATGTCTAATGCCAGGAACCTTCAGAGATGAAGATATCTCATAAATTGGGGATTTCATAAAATCCTGATTGGGTGGAGAATGTCCTACAATAAGATATACATAAGGTCATCAAGGGGAGATGTGCGGGTGTAATGGGAATAGACCACACAAAAAAAAACCACTGGATTTGAGTTTATTTTCCGCTGCTGTCATCCGGTGGTGTACAGAAGTATGGCCCAATCCAGCCCTTGTTCATTTTAATAAGAGTCATCTTGTCAGCATCTTCAGTTGACAAGTAGATGCACCTAAAAACCTGCTCCGACAAATTGCTAGCAGCAGGGCAGGCCAGGACCTCCAAAGCATACAGAGACAGTTCATACCACATGTTTAGCTTGGATACCCAATAGTTATAAGGCACAGAGGAATCATGAAGGATGCTGATACAGTCGGAAAGGTACTCCTTCAGTATCTTCCAAAACTTTTCCCTCCTTGTCAGAGTACCCCATGCATCAGGGCCTGAGCAATGGGAGGGTCTGAAAAAACTGTCCCAAACCTGTGAGAGTGTTCCACTGCTTCTGCTGCATCTGGTGTGTGTCTCCCTAGTCTCCACTCCAAGGCACTGTGACCTTGTCAGATGATAACTTTTTAAATAATTGTTCAACTAGGGTCTTCTGGTACTGCAACATTTTATTAGACCTATACGCCACAGGAAGGAGAAATGTGACGGTTTCCTGGTAGCATGGGTCTAGAAGGGTGACCAACTAGTAATTAGTGTTGGTAAAAGACGTACAACACAAGGGTATTGGAAAAGGTAGTGGAACATAAACTCAGCCATGTATGCCAGACTGCCAACAGACAAGACTTTCATGTCCCCACCATGAGTGCAACTGTCCATGTCCTCTTCCTCGTCCTCCTTATCATCCAACCTCCCCTCCTCATTTTCAGGCCATCCACGCTGAACAGGCGGGATGAAGTGGTGTAGGTACTACCATCTGTAGAACAGGAAATTAAATGAGGCTGGGCTGTGTAGCATCACCCAGTATAGTTTCTTGCTCCATATCAACGTACTCCGCCTTCAAAGCCTTCTTCTATTTATTTGTGAGCAGCGAGCATTTCAATAGACAGAGAACAATGATTATGGTGCAATCGTCACTCACAATCTTGGTCGAGTCCAGAAAGTTTTGGAGAACCGCCCATAAGTCAGATATACATGCCCACTCATCAGCTCCTATGTGTGTAGGCTGACTGGAATACTGACATGCATGGTGTAGCTGGTATTCAACTACTGCACTCTGCTGCTCACAAAGCCTTGTCAACATATGTAACATTGAGTTCCATAATGTTATGACATGGCACATCTGTCGGTGAGCTGGAAGTTGCAAACGCTGCTGTAGCCGACTTGCAGAAACGGACACATGTGGCATACTTTTCACATGTAGCTCAGTTAAATCTCAAGCCTGGCTGTAGGTTCAGGGGTGTTAGCCACAGGTCACTCTGCTATGTTAGACCTTTCAACAACTCCACGGTGATATGCTGTTTGTCACCTAAACAGATTACCTTCAGCAAACTTTGTTGCTGCTTGGTTGAGGCAGTGCTACAGTGCTTCCAGCTGGCGACTGATGTTGATGTTTGTGAAATGGAGGGTGAGAAGGAGGAGGTGCAATAATTGCTGTAGAAAATAGGGGCAACTCCAATTCAAAAAGGGCTCACAATCCTCGGTGTGGGTAGCACATGTTGCGTCCCAGGGTGAGACTGCATCCTGGCTTCCACAATGTTCACCCAGTGTGCCAGTGCCTTCAGGGAAATGCACTGGCCCTCACCACAAGCACTTGTCCAGGTGTCCGTGGTTAAGTGGACCTTCCCAACTACAGCATTGGTCAGGGTACGGCTGTTGTTATAGGACACGTGCTTGAATAAGGTGGGGATGACACACCGTGAGAAATAGTGGCAGCTGGGAACCGAATACCGAGGGATGGTCGCTGCTATGAGGTTGCAGAAAGGTTCCATCTCCACAAGCCTAAATGGCAACATTTACAGGGCAAGCAGTCTGTAAATGTGGCCATTTGGTGTTTTAGCATGCGGGCGGGTGGCTGCATATTTACACTTGCGTTCCAAGGACTGAGGTAAGGACAACTGAATGCTGCACTGTTATAAAAATGTGGACATGGTTGCTAATGGTGGTTGGAAGCGAGCAACAACAGGTGCAGGGTGGGAGGCATCTTCGCCTATGTCATGGATAGTGGATTGGCGTGCATGTAGAACAGTGGAAGAGGCAGTAGTTTCAAAGAAGACACAATTTCTGTACCCTGGCATTTGGCCCAAATAGTTGGTTGCTTTGCTTGCATGTTCCTGAGGATGCTGAAATGGCAGATGTTGCAAATGGCCTTTTTCAGGTTAACTGGACTGTCTTTAAAAAGTGCCAGACTCATAAACACCCAAACCTTGGCTAGACAACTTCACCCTTGTTGGTTCGGTGGGGAACAGTTGGCCCGCCTTGTGTCTCTGGCCACCCTTTTGCCTCTTTCTGCCTTTTGTGGTGCTGCGGATCCCTCCCCCTGTGCACTGCTGTCCTTGCTCAGCATGTCACCTTCCCAGGTGTGGTCAGTGACTCCATTGTCCACCACCTTGTCTTCCACTTCTGCACCCTGGTCCTCCTCCTGATTTGCTGACGTAACAACACCACTTGTTGGCCATTGTGTCTCATCTTCACCCTTTAACTATTGCAACAGTAATTGCATTTTCCCACTGACATCTTGTGAGTGTGGCTGCTCAAACATTTGGACATCGTGACATACGATCTCCTTATGTCTTGCTTGATACGGGCAGGGTGATAGGCCAGACTCTATAAATGGAAATTTGAACAGGTCTTCGGAGTGTCCTAGTGTGGGATCACTTGTCTCTGGGCACTCGGCATGGAGGGACGAAGGAGGATCAGGGTGAGGATTATGTGGTACAGAATCATGGTTACTGAGACTGGCCCATGTGGTGGACAGGGTGGTGCCTTCAAAGTGACTGGAAGCATTACCTGCTGTCCATCCAACAACCTTTTAACTCTGGTCTGGCTTCAAGAGTGGTGTTCTGCGCCTCCTTACAAAAAGTGGGACTGGAAGCTAGATCGACATGATGTCTGTGTTTGTTGTGCTTCCACGGCAGGCAGTTTCACCTTGCCCATGGCTTCGGCCTCTGTGCTCACCATCAGCATCACATCCACTTCCTCATCCCTTACCACTTGCCTTGCCCATTTTAAATTACATCGGATATATCCCTGTTGAGAAAATCTTGCAGACAGTATTACAACGCTAGCAAAAATTTTGGGGGTCTTTGAGGCCTAACTATAGCACGATAAATGCTGTACAAAATTTCACTGCTGAAAAAGATTGCAGTATTACAATGCCAGGAAAATTTGCCCAATTCAGATGAACATATAAGACTGCAGTATCAATATAGAAATGCAATTTTTTATAGCAAACAATTTTTTTAATTGGGTTTTTAGGCCCAACTGTAGCACGATAAATGCCATATAAAATTTCACTGCTCAAAAAAATGCAGTATTGCAATGCCAGCAAAATTTGCCCAATTCAGATGGACATATAAGACTGCAGTATCAATATACTGATGGAATTTTTTTTTAACAAATTATTTTTTTTTGTTTTGGGTTATGAGGCCCAACTCAAGCTCAATAAATGCCATGTAAATTTGACAGCTCAAAAAAAATGCAGTATTACACAGCCAGGAAAATTTACACTCCTCAGATCGACGTATAAGACTGCAGTATTAATATAGCAATGCTATTGAGATCCAATCAAGTCTGGCTGAAAGCTTTTGACGTACAACTTCCACAATAAAAGTGGTGTATAATATTTCCTTGCTCAGGACAATTTGCAGGATTAAGAGCAAAAAGAATATTATTAGCCCTGAGAAGGTGTTTTGGTATGAGTTGCAGTATGTAACATAAAGGATGTGCAATTCACCCTATCCTGTCCTTCAGCACAATCTCTCCCTTACTGCTGCTAACAGCAGTATTACAATTTATTATAATTATCTCTAAAGAAGTGCTGTTGTTGTACTTAAAAGAAATATAATTGTGGTTGAATCCCTGGCTAATATGAAGGTACAATTCTGTTCCACTCTCACCAGCATCTCTCCCTACTCTGCCTGTGTCTGGGGTACAGTGTGATGAGCATAGCGTTACTGGTCTTATATAGACCTGATGACGCTATGCGGCCAGCCAATCACAGTAATGCCACAACCAAGATGGCATTACAGTGACTGGCAGGCAATCCCCACATGTTCATTGGCTGTCTAAAAAGTGCCAAACATGCGGGCCAGGGTCTCGAGCTCCCGCTGAAGCATTAAAAAATACTTGCCAAGTAATGAGCATCTGGAGCACACTGATGCTTGAGCGAGTAACAAGTAGTGATGAGCACGCTTGCTCATCACTAACAGTTAATTAATTTAAACCATTCTGAATGACATTTTAAAAAAGTAAGTGGGGTTCAGCTTGGTAGGAGGGAGTAGTGAGTGGAGGATTGGAGGACGAAACATCTGAGTAGGTCCTTAACTATGTAACCATGTTTACAACTATGGTGGCGACCTCTAATAGTGAATATAGGGGAACCTTAGCAGATGATCATGCTATTACTGGAAATAAATCTTTATACAAAGAATAACACTGATATTACCACCATATGATGTCCATGTAGTGGTAGATACCAAACCTGCAGAACATATACAGTGGGGCAAAAAAGTATTTAGTCAGTCAGCAATAGTGCAAGTTCCACCACTTAAAAAGATGAGAGGCGTCTGTAATTTACATCATAGGTAGACCTCAACTATGGGAGACAAACTGAGAAAAAAAAATCCAGAAAATCACAATGTCTGTTTTTTTTTTCATTTTATTTGCATATTATGGTGGAAAATAAGTATTTGGTCAGAAACAAAATTTCATCTCAATACTTTGTGATATATCCTTTGTTGGCAATGACAGAGGTCAAACGTTTTCTGTAAGTCTTCACAAGGTTGCCACACACTGTTGTTGGTATGTTGGCCCATTCCTCCATGCAGATCTCCTCTAGAGAAGTGATGTTTTTGGCTTTTCGCTTGGCAACACGGACTTTCAACTCCCTCCAAAGGTTTTCTATAGGGTTGATATCTGAAGACTGGCTAGGCCACTCCAGGACCTTGAAATGCTTCTTACGAAGCCACTCCTTCGTTGCCCTGGAGGTGTGCTTTGGATCATTGTCATGTTGAAAGACCCAGCCACGTTTCATCTTCAATGCCCTTGCTGATGGAAGGAGGTTTGCACTCAAAATCTCACGATACATGGCCCCATTCATTCTTTCATGTACCCGGATCAGTCGTCCTGGCCCCTTTGCAGAGAAAGAGCCCCAAAGCATGATGTTTCCACCACCATGCTTTACAGTAGGTATGGTGTTTGATGGATGCAACTCAGTATTCTTTTTCCTCCAAACACGACAAGTTGTGTTTCTACCAAACAGTTCCAGTTTGGTTTCATCAGACCATAGGACATTCTCCCAAAACTCCTCTGGATCATCCAAATGCTCTCTAGCAAACTTCAGACGGGCCCGGACATGTACAGGCTTAAGCAGTGGGACACGTCTGGCACTGCAGGATCTGAGTCCATGGTGGCGTAGTGTGTTACTTATGGTAGGCCTTGTTACATTGGTCCCAGCTCTCTGCAGTTCATTCACTAGGTCCCCCCGCGTGGTTCTGGGATTTTTGCTCACCGTTCTTGTGATCATTCTGACCCCACGGGGTGGGATTTTGCGTGGAGCACCAGATCGAGGGAGATTATCAGTGGTCTTGTATGTCTTCCATTTTCTAATTATTGCTCCCACAGTTGATTTCTTCACTCCAAGCTGGTTGGCTATTGCAGATTCAGTCTTCCCAGCCTGGTGCAGGGCTACAATTTTGTTTCTGGTGTCCTTTGACAGCTCTTTGGTCTTCACCATAGTGGAGTTTGGAGTCAGACTGTTTGAGGGTGTGCACAGGTGTCTTTTTATACTGATAGCAAGTTTAAACAGGTGCCATTGCTACAGGTAATGAGTGGAGGAAAGAGGAGACTCTTAAAGAAGAAGTTACAGGTCTGTGAGAGCCAGAAATCTTGATTGCTTGTTTCTGACCAAATACTTATTTTCCACCATAATATGCAAATAAAATGAAAAAAAAGCAGACAATGTGATTTTCTGGATTTTTTTTTCTCAGTTTGTCTCCCATAGTTGAGGTCTACCTATGATGTAAATTACAGACGCCTCTCGTCTTTTTAAGTGGTGGAACTTGCACTATTGCTGACTGACTAAATACTTTTTTGCCCCACTGTAAGAGATTACAATACAGTTATAGATGGTGATTTACAGCTGATGTTCTTTCTGATGAAGTCGTTTACTTTTCCCATTTTTTTTTACCTTGCCCTAACCGACAAACGTGAACACTTCTTCCATCCAGACCACGATTCGTCTGTAGAGTTTACAATAAAGTCACATAAGACTTCCCACATTTCCAGCTTCGACCCCATTTATCCCAACCTGCACAAATTTGTCATCCTATTGTCACCCCAATACTGAGCAGCTGCTACCATATGTGTCCTTATATCTACACCTGCTGTGTGGTACTAAAACAGTGCTCTTCAGATGGCCACATAATGCCTACCACTGTCCCCCTTACAAAGTAAAATGCCTCCTTAGTGCCCTCTCAATAGTAAAAATTGTCCTTATAAGATATTAATGCCCTGTGCAAGTGCTTTAGAACAGTGTCCACATTTTTCTCCCTTGAAAGTAAGAATGCCCCATGTGCACCTTTGACAGTCACAATACACTGAGTGCCCATATAACAATAATGCTTCCTAAGTGCCAATTAACATTTAATAATGTCCCGAGTCCCCCTACATTCAGCTATTATATACAGTCTGATGCCTCCACAGCTCCCTATACACAGTATGATGTCCCGACAGCTCCCCTATGTATAGTATGATTTCCCTACTGTTTTCCCCTAACACAGTATAATGACTCCACAGTAGTCTTATCACTGTATAAAAAAAACAACACTGTATAATGGCCCCCTCACATGCACTCTGCCTGTATAAATGCCCACGTGCTGTATAATGGCCCCCTCAGTAGCCCCCATAATACAGTGAAGGAAATAATTATTTGATCACTTGCTGATTTTATAGGTTTGCCCACTGACAAAGACATGACCAGTCTATAATTTTAAGGTTAAATTAATTTTAACATTGAGCGATAGAATATCAAAAATAAAATCCAGAAAATTACATTGTATAAATTATATACATTTATTTGCATTTTGCAGTGAGAAATAAGTATTTGATCTCCTTCCTACCATTAAGAGTTCTGGATCCTACAGACCAGTTAGACGCTCCTAATCAACTCGTTACCTGAATTAAAGACAGCTGTCTTACATAGTCACCTTTATAAAAGACTCCTGTCCACAGACTCAATTAATCAGTCAGACTCTAACCTCTACAACATGGGCAAGACCAAAGAGCTTTAGAAGGATGTCAGGGTCAAGATCATAGACCTGCACAAAGCCGGAAGGGGCTATAAAACCATAAGTAAGACGTTGGGCGAGAAGGAGACAACTGTTGGTGCAATAGTAAGAAAAAGAGAAAGAACTGCAAAATGACTGTCAAATGACATCGATCTGGGCCACGATGCAAAATCTCAACTCGTGAGGTATCCTTGATTTTGAGGAAGGTGAGAGATCAGCCTAAAACTACACGGGGGGGACTTGTTAATGATCTCAATGCAGTTAGGACCACAGTCACCAAGAAAACCATTGGTAACACATTGTGCCGTAAAGATATAAAATCCTGCAGTTGCTGCAAGGTCCTCCTGCTCAAGAAGGCATATGTGCAGGCCCATCTGAAGGTTGCCCATGAACACCTGGATGATTCTGTGAGTGATTGGGAGAATGTGCTGTGGTCAGATGACTAAAAAAATTGAGCTCTTTGGCATTAACTCAATGCACTGTGTTTGGAGGAAGAGAAATGATGCCTATGATCCAAAGAACACCATCCCCACTGTCAAGCATGGAGGTGGAAACATGATCTTTTGGGGGTTTTTCTCTGCTAAGGGCACTGGACTACTTCACCACATCAATGCGAGAATGGATGTAGCCATGTACAATAAAATCCTGAGTGACAACCTCCTTCCCTTCACCAGGACATTAAAAATGAGTCATGACTGGGTCTTCCAGCAAGACAATGACCCAAAACATACAGCCAAGGCAACAAAAGAGTTGCTCAAAAAGAAGCAGATAAAGGGCATGGAGTGGCCTAGCCAGTCTCAAGACCTTAATCCCATAGAAAACTTATGGAGGGAGTTGAATCTCCGAGTTGACAAGCGATAGCTTCAAAATCTTAATGATTTAGAGATGATCTGCAAAGAGGAGTGGACCAAAATTCCTCCTGACATGTGCGCAAACCTCATCAACTACAAAAAAGTCTGACTGCTGTGCTTGCCAAGAAGGGTTTTGCCACCAAGTATTAAGTCTTGTTTGCCAGTGAGATCAAATACTTATTTCTCACTGTAAAATGCATATAAATTTATGTAATTTAAACAATGTGATTTTCTGGGTTTTATTTGTGATATTCTATCTCTCAATGCTAAAATTAACCTACCCTTAAAATTATAGACTGTTCATTACTTTATCAGTGAGCAAACTTACAAAATCAGCAAAGGATCAAATAATTATTTCCTTACACTGAATATTGGCCCACACAGTAATTAACACACTGTATGATGGCCCCCAAGCTGTATAATGGTCCAAACATTAACCCCCATGGTGTATAAAGGTCCCTACAATAGTCAACACTCTTTATGAGAATCCCATACTGTATAAGGCCCCCACAGTAGTCCCCACTCTATATGATGGCCCCCACAGTAGTCATTTTGACCCTTTTGCTATTTCTTTTTCCTATAATTTCTAAAATTTTAACAAATGAGTTCTGACATCTTGTGACTTTTATTTATTCATGGTAGTGTATATTTTAGGACACAAAAATGAATTGTAACTTTTTCCAGGGCCCGGATTTTACAATTCATACCTATAAGTACTGAAGGGGTCAATTTGACCCCATACATAAAAGTAGTAGTAGGCAGGGCACCTAATATTACAGAGTACAGAAAATCACAGTGCTTCTCCCTAGTTGTAGAGTGTAATTGTATCTTTGCATATCAGGGATGATACAGCATTTTGTTTTGTCTAAACTTGTCTGAACATGTTTGATCCATGTCTCTTGTAGCGATTTCTGTCTGCACTTCAGTAGCAAACATTACAGTTGAAGCTACAACTCTGCATGTTTGTACAGTGTCGTTTTATTACTTCTGCGATCTTACAAGTCCCTTTTTGCGACGTATATTTGAAGCATGAGCAAGCAGAGGGGTCTGACAAGGTATGAAATTTTGAAATGTCTTCAGAATTTATCTGAAAATGAGTCAGAAGAAGTGGCCCATCTTCCGCAATGTCTGAACCACAAACAAAAGGACAAGAAATCCGCAAGTGTCGAAAATGTGGAGTTGGAAGATACAACGAAAGCAAAACAACCAAAACTTGCGCAAGCTGTAACAAACGAGTTTGTGGAAAACGCACTGGGAAAGTGGAAGAAAGTACTGCTTGTGTTAACTGTTGGACACCGCATGCTATGACCATGGAAAAGGAAAATGCGTGCTGTACTTGATCTTAACACTGTTCCTACTAAGTTAAAATAAATGTTCTTTAATTTGTTGGCAACAAAAAAGTTATTTTTACTCCAGAGTCAGTACTTTTGAATGGGGGTCAAAATGATCCCTAATGGTAGTTACAGGTATTATGAAGCATGCGGTAGTTCTAGTGTTAAACATATTTATGTTTTCTTGTTTTTTTCCTCCTTTTTTTCTTGTTTTCTTTGATGCTTGCTAATGGTTCTTTGCTTTTTAGCAGTCTACACTCAAATTACATAAAATTACATACAAATCATCGCGAAAATTTGACCCTAATGAAAGGCATGTTTTTAAAGACCGTTTGATGCTTTCTAAATACATACATTTCTTGTTGTATTCAGTTTAATTATTGTAGAACCATCTCTAATGTTTTAATCACAAGTCCAATGGGCGGACACTGGTCATACAACTTGAACATTGAATATAAAGCACTTAGGCAGTACAAGATACAGGTTGTTGAGAATTAATTATAATATTTAGAATATTTTTTTTTTAAATATTAACATTTGTGGATGTTGCCCAACCATCTTTCTTTTCATTTGCTGTTTGCAGCCAAGCACAATTCCAGATTCCTACCACTAGATGGAAGCAACACCTCCTTTCTCCACGTTCTCTCCATTATTGCTCATTTTGTTATGTAAAAGAGCGATCTACAGCATTAAAAGTATTTTAAAAATAATACAATGATCATAATAGAACAGCGAAAAACAGCTCTCATAAAGCAATCATAATGTGACTTTTTTAAAAGAGTATATATATAAGATTTTAGGGCACATTTTGAAAAAAGTGTAACTTTGGCAAATATGTACAATTCACTATAATCTTAAATAATTGTCATGCTATGTTAAACCATGTTGAGAAACCATATATATTATACAACCAGCACCCGCTTCTTACTGCAACAATGGAAGATAGCTTCGTTCACTGGTGTTTAACTACTTAATGGGAATCCAACAGCAACATTTCACTCACCAAACTATTTATATGTGCATGTACCTCTTTCAAAGACAAGTCTAGTAATACCTTCACATGGATAAATTGTTCCTGCTTTATTGAGAATTCAGCATTTTATTTGATATGCAAATGGCTATCAGAAATCTGAATCCTCTCTCACTCCAGGTTTATTCTCCACTTAGTGTCGCCTTCTCCCACTTTGCCTGAAGTCACACAACACAGAGGTGTGAGTCAAGCAGGAGGAGGCAACGCGGGGTGGGGAATACAGCTGGAGTGACAGAGGCGAATTACACAACTCCTACGAAAAAAGCCATGCTATTGCTAATAACTATTACCCCACCTATATTAAAAGATGGAAATCATGGTCCAACTTGGCTCCCTGATGCATACTGTGCTTTGCTCTCTCTCTTAGGCTGAGCTCACACGTGGCGTTTTTTTCACGTTTCCACGGCGGTTTTAACCGTGTGATTTTGCCACGAAAACGCGAAAAATAAGCATCCCATGCATTCTTATGGGATTCCGCAATGCTGTGCTAATGCTGCTGTTTTTACCGCGGCGGAATCGCTTCGCGGTAAAAAACGCAGCATGCTCATTAATTTTGCGGAATCGCGGCGATCCCGCACCCATAGGAATGCATTGTTCTGCTTACTTTCCGCATGTGGCTGTGCACACCATGCGAAAAGTAAGCAGAACATTTGCGGATGGTACCCACGGTCCGGAGGAGGAGGAGACTGTCCTCCGGGCTTTGGGTATCATATCCCTGTAAAAAATAGAATTTAAAATAAAAAATATTGTTATTCTCACCTTCCGATGTCCCGCGCAGCCTTCCCGCCTCTCTCCACGCTCCCGTTCCCAGTAATCCTTTGCGAAAATGCCCGCGATGACGTCCGTTCTCGTGGGATCGCGAAGTCTCGCGGTCATTCGCGCGACATCATCACGAATTACCGCGAGATGTTGCGATCCCGTGAGAACGTACGTCATCGCGGGTATTTTCGCAAAGGATTACTGGGAACGAGAGCGTGGAGAGAGGCGGGAAGGCTGCGCGGGACGTCGGAAGGAAAGAATAACACCATTTTTTATTTTTTTTTATTATTTTTTACATTTTATCTTTTACTACTGATGCTGCATAGGCGGCCTCAGTAGTAAAAAGTTGGTGACACTTGTCAAACATTATGTTTGACGAGTGTGACCAACCTGTCAATCAGTTCTCCAAGCAATGCTACAGATCGCTTGGAAAACGCTAGCATTTTGCAAGCTAATTACGCTTGCAAAATGCTAGTTTTTCCGCAAGAAAATCGCGGGAATTTAAAATGCGATTTTCCCGCGGAATAGAATTCCGGAACTCTCGCGGTAATTTCCGCGAGAGTTCCGCTATGTGTGAACTTAGCCTAATACTCTGATTTGTACTGTTTTATCAAAATGTAGCGACTAAGTCCCTAACTGCAAACTTAGTTGTAAAAATAACTGTTAAGTTTAGTAATGTATTGTGTGTATTTTATTCTAACATAATGCACCATGCTACTGTTAATTTTTTTATTTTATTAATATAGGTGGTTTTTATGACTACTAAAGATACATTTATACTTTTAAAAATTATATAAATGTAGACTCTACATTTACTTATCTGTGTAAAATATTACTGTTTTTGTTTTTTTTAAATTTAATAAAGTTATTTGGAAAATGGAGTGACAGAGGCTTCAGATCTACAGCCTAATTTGCATATCAATTCAAATTATGTGCAAATCACCCAGAGTAGAAATTCGATAATGGCATAGCAGCAGTCAGCCATGGGCCATGCATAAGGTATCAGGGTCTGGGCCAGCATTTAGAGCTTTGAATTGAAGTTTAAATTAAGACAAGGTGGGTAAGGGAGCGGTGTAAGCCTTCTTTTCTAAAATCCCCGATATCTCATGCAACAGGTGAAACAAATTTTCTGCTCAGCCAAACTCAGGTGGCACAAATTTCAGCTTCATAGACTACTATTATGAAAAACATTTAAAGATAGTAGCACGGGTTGTTGAGTAAAAGAGTGGGAGCCCTACTGCTACAGGCAACACACATGAAGGAGACCCAACTTGGAGTTTCCACATTTCCAAAAATAATTGTCACACTCCACTAAACTGGTATCAATTTCCCCAGAGTAAAAATAGTATAATGGGGCTCTGACACCCGTTCCACTACAGGCAACCCACCAGATGGGGACCCAACTTGAAGTCTCCACATTTCCAAAAATTATTGTCACATACCATTAAAGTGGCATCAATTTCCCCACAGTAGAAATAACAGAGGGGAAAATGAAACCAGAAAAACAATCTTATAGTCCATATGTATAAACGCAAATCTTTTTATTAATCATATAAATAAGCATGGATAGGCATGGGAAAAAAGTGGGCAACCATACAGCCATGCAAGTGAGACCATATATACATACAATACAGTTATTAAACAATCAAATGTATAGCTACATTATAGGTAAGATCCACTGTATGGATTTTTCATGATTGTATAGTATCAGAAAAGGTTTAATCTGCATAAAAATGTCAGGGCGAAACACCAGAGTATGCTAAATTGGAATACCAAATAATTGAGTAATATACCTTTAAATCCGAGGTATAAGAATATATTATCTGGCAGAGGCGGGTGGACTATATGAGACTCTGCTGCTAAACTCTGCTAGGTTTTAAACAACACCCCTTCCACTTCAAGAAACCCACCAGATGGAGACGCAACTTGGAGTCTCATATGAGAGAGAGAGTTTTTTTATGTGCCAGAATGGAAACCGCAGCTGCGGATCCGCAAAAAGAATTGACATGCTGCGGAAAATAAAACACTGCGATTCCGCTCAGAATTTTCCACAGCATGTGCGCAGTGTTTTTGCATTTCCCATTCATTAATATTGTGTGCACTGCGGATTTGAGGCAATTCCTCGTGTCCAAAAGCGCTGCAGAAACGCATCAAAATCTGCAACGTGTGCACATAACCTAAAAACTACACCATGGCTTAATCTGCCTAGTCTGTGACAGGGGTGGAAAGGTATTCGGCTTCTATGACTTGTTCTTCTTGATGAAAGTTAGGTGGCCTACCCTTTCAGAGGACAGCGCTGTAGACGCTTTCGGAGAAAACACTGGCTGCCGGCCATGACAGCTCGGGCCCCTTTTCCATTTTTGAAGACTAAAATGCATAAAGGTCCAACCATATGGATGTGATGACATTTGACATTAAGCTCAAGATACTCCTGCACCATCCTCTCCAGTCATTCATAACGCGTCAGGTTAAAAAAATCCTGGCAATCACGTATTGTATACTTGCTGTTTTATTGCAATCAAAGCAAATCCATAGATGTTTCAGCCCATTCTGGGCTTTTATCAATTCCTCCGCGAGCACCACACCAGAACATGGAATTTCGACCACTTCTTGCTTGTTCACAAAGTGCTCTGCTCTGTTGGTGCACGGGCTGGTCTAAAAAATGTGTGAAACGACTCGCAGAAATTGCTTCTGCTACTTACACTGCTTCTGCTAATGTTTTTGCATTGACGACTTGACGTTCTCGGGGTTGGAGGTCTAGAACTGGGATGCACACTGTGTGCCTCACTGCTGTCTTGGGGAAAACCACTCTTAAGATTGTCTACAAGCGTATTTCGACCTTACAGCATGAGCATCCCTTTACAGGGTGGGAAGCATCTGGTACAATATATTCTTGTACCGTGGATCTGAGCGGCACTCCAGCAGTCGGCACTATTTCTAATCCTAACTATATGGGCATCATGTGGTGGATAGTGCAGTAAGAAGACGCTCATGTGTTGGGCGCTTACGTGAAGTTCATATCCATGGTGTGTTGGTGGCGGGGTAACACTCAAGCTTGATTCCTCCTTTCCTTCCTGCCAACCACAGACAACAGAGAGGGGTTCATTATTCTCTTCATCTACTGACAATTGCATGCCCATCACCTTTTCCTCCTCATACTCGTCCATTTGTTTTTCGGCTCCTGCACCTTCATTAACAGTTTGTCTGGTACCATGAGCCACCCTTGATCGCTGTAATCTACCCTCCCATGGCACCTACATGTGCGATAACAGTCCGGAACTTTGAGATATTGTTATTCCTTCCTCATCCTCCTCTGCTTATACCTCTTTCTCTGGGACCACCACCTCCTCACTCAGACTATACACAGACAATTCAAAATGTGTTCCAGCATGGAGCTGACTAGAATAGTGATGCTGATGATGGTATCATCAGCATTAACCATCTCGGTAGCCATTTTGAAACTGTGCAGAAAGGTGAAGAGCTCCTTCATCTGTGCCCACTCCGCAAGCGTGATTTGCATCATATCCATACTGCATTGGCTTAGGTTATGCAAAACAATATACTGCACTACAGAGTGGAATTTTACTACACTGCAGAGTGGAATTCCACAATGTCGGCATGTCACATATCAAATGATTAACCAGTAGGCCGAAATACCTCTGTAGCACGCAGAGTGCAAAAGGCAGAAATGAGCACTCAGTGGCCATGCTTTCTTCTGCAGTGCATCCAGGCTGGGATAGTGGCAGAGAACTTGTGGTTCCAGGTATCAGGTTGAGGACATGAGGCATGCAAGGCACGTGTGTGATGTTGTAATGGTGTAGGGCCGCCAACAGATTTGCACTGTTATCGCACACAGCCTTCCGTGGAGACAGCCATTGCTCAAACCTGGATAGCTGTCCATAACTCTTGAGCTGTATGACTGCGATCTCTAATGCATTTTAATTTAACCACTGCCTGATTGCGGTGAACTCTGGTTGTGCAGTACAAAGGTGGGGGGGATTGTCTCTGCACTGTTGGAATGTGTGACTTAATAGTGGAGAGGTTGAGGGTGTGGGTGGAGGCCGTAGAGGATGTGGGGGAGGCAGGAGCAGTAGAGAAAGTGCTACATACAGAGGTTTGTCCCACAAGCCTTGGAGATTCCAAGTTGTGTTGAGCGGCCCCTTGCCTGCCTGCCCCCACAGCCACCAGAGTCACCCCATGCCCAGACAGTGAGATATAATGCCCATGGCCATGTTTGCTCATCCTGTTGTCATGAAAGAACCAAAAAAAGGAACTACAAAACTGTCATGGTCTGCTGAGTTTCTGGGATTAGGTGGTTTTAGGGTTAACCTGGATGTGTTTTAACGATGACATCCTCGTTATCTGGCAAGGTTCTGAAAGTGACTTGTCTTTTTCTCGACATCTGAATGACACTATGTAAAAATCACATTGACCTGTAAATATAGCCAGACCAGTATTAATTTTCTAGATACCAGAATCTATAAAGGTGAGGATGGTTTTTTTACAAACGGAGGTCTTTAGAAAACAAACTGCAGTCAATGCAGTACTACATGCAACTTCATCACATCCTGGACCTCTGAAGAGCAGCATTCCATATGGTCAGTTCTTGAGAACCAGGAGAATCTGTTCTAGTGAATGTTCTTTTTTAAAACAGTCTACTGAATTAGCACAACAATTCTCACAGAGGGGTTACTCTAACGGTGACATTCGCCAAGGTTGGACCAAAGCACGGAAACAGCATAAAACAGATTTACTCAAACCAAAGACACATCCATCCATGCCAAATGAAGTAAGGTTAATTTCTGCATACAATGAAAATTAGAAATTCTATGAGATGTGCTCTTAAAAAATTTTGGCCAATCCTTCTGAGTGACTCAGAGTTAGCTAGCAATATTGCCACAATGCCAGCCATTACCTATAGAAGAAGTCAGAACCTGAGGGACATGTTGGTCCACAGCCATCAAAGGGGTACCACCAATGAAAATTGTTTTGGCTCTAAGGAACCAAAATGGGGATTTTTTTATGGACAGGGCTGTGGATTTCAAGACTGCACATGGTGATAGAACTTTCCATATGACACAACATGACCTGTGGCATGGACCATGTCATCTACTACGCTACCTGTTCATGCCCTTTAGTATACGTAGGCATGACTACCAGACAATTAAAGAGGTGTACTAGAGAACATGTCCGTGACATTACCAATGCATGTGACATAACTGATGTGACTCTGTTGAAACCAATACCCCGTCACTTTAAGACAGCTTATGGATGTAATCCAAACCTATTGAGAGTAATCGGTATTAATCGTATCATCAGGGACTCTAGAGGTGGTGATTTGAAGACCAAACTGGCTCAATTAGAAACAGGATGGATTTCCATGATTGGTTCACTCCAACCTCATGGATTGAATGATGTTATTAGTTTTGCTCCCTTTCTTTGAATATATTGTGGATCTGAAGGTGCCTTGATTCAGTTTTATCATATTTAATATGTTTTTATGTTTGTCTGTGCTTACTCTAATTGTATATATATTGTTTCTGGTTACAATATCTATCTTATGCATTCAGCCCTGATGTCCTGTGACTTATACCTATACTCTTTTTCTCCCCTGGTGATGAAGAGGACCGTTTCCAATACATCGAGCCAGCCTACTCACAGTATACCATATAAATAACTTTTCTATCTTGGAGAAGACATAATGACATAAAATCTTTCCTTTAATTACTTTTTACTATTATTTTTCTATTTTTATTTTTTTTATTATCATTTTTTTTTGTCTTAGTACACACCTATTTGGTATTTTATAGATTTTTTCTCACTACACCTTCACTATTTTTTTTTGTTCTCTTTCTCTTTCAGTATTTAGCTCATTCGGCAATATTTTCACATGGCCATATAGTTTTTTGTTTCATTTAGCGCCATACTTTATGTCCTCCACTCCTCTTTGATATGTACCCTCCTTACACAGGTCTCCTTATTCCCTTTTGCAGTGGTGTGTGCTTGCGTCGGATGCCCTGACAGGGTTGCAGTGGTAATGTGTCCCTAAGCGTCATCCTCCCATCCCTCCTTTTGATGTGTTGGAGGTGGGCAGGGACTGGTGATGTGGAATGCTGGACCTGCCGCTTCAGGTGTCTCGCACAGCTGATTCAAGCGTCACATTTCTGTGCATTTAAAAAGCCGGCACCTCTGTCCCTTCACACTCACGGCCCCCTTGGAAGAAGCAGCAAGCGAAACCTGCGTCGGGTTTTTTCCTCCCAAGCAAGCTCTGTATCACGGTAATGGCTACATTATATTCACTTACTGGGATATGGCTTTTTATCTGTCCATGGTCTTGTGACATTTAGGTGGTATTATCCCCCATGCAATTGCACCTTGATTTTCTTTTTTGTCACTTATAGGAATATCTTCTTACACGAGAGT
Organism: Dendrobates tinctorius; assembly: GCF_039654945.1. NCBI lineage: Eukaryota > Metazoa > Chordata > Amphibia > Anura > Dendrobatidae > Dendrobates > Dendrobates tinctorius. The sequence goes on along the minus strand of NW_027361712.1, from coordinate 28,577,699 downwards.
TCAAGAAAAAAATGATCCAGCTTAAGGCAAAGTGGCTAAAATCTCAATAAATCTTTATTGGACAATTTTAAAATTCCATGAAAAATTGTTCCTGCAGACACCTATATACACGTGTGTATAGGTGTCTGCATGAACAATTTTTCATGGATTTTTAAAATTGTCCAATAAAGATTTATTGAGACTTTAGCCACTTTGCCTTATGCTGGATCATTTTTTTTTCTTCCACTCTGAAGTTCTCTGTGGCAACTCACCACAATCCATGCTGGGTGTTAGCTGGCTTGGGAATTGGACTACAGACCGGTAAGCTGACTTTCATCTCCTTTTTATCTCCTTATATGACCCTTTATAATTTTTATATTCTGGTCTTTGCATGCAAGCACTTTATTATTATAAAACCTACTGCTTCTCATACTTAGATTTTGTAAGTCAATCTTATTCATGCATACATATTGTATGTTCATTGATATCCACTCTATTGCATGTGGTTTTCATTGTGGAATTTGCTATTACTTGTACTTGACTCCATTATTTACTATTGGTGTAGACTGCTTGGGGGTCACTCTGCTTTGTTTCATGTTCCCCTATTATATGTGATCACATCTGTGTTTTATTCTTTATGAATAAATACAATTGTTTAATTTTCTTTTGGGTTTTTGTCAGGAACACCGCACTGCACTTGTTCACTGAGCCAGTGCGTATGTCCTGAGTAAAAAAAACTGTGCCCAAAGACACCTGTGGAGCGGGGCAGCAGCGGTGAAGATGCATGCTTCAGACAAACAGGACCTGAAGCACCTGACTGCTGGGGGCATGGCCTAAGCTCCGGAGAGCTAGGAGCTGATGGAAAACTCCTAGAAGCATAACTATGGGACAAAGTTCCCAAAGGACATAGACAGGGACATAAACCAGATCAGGCCAGGGTCAAAGCAAGAGATAGCACGACAGTACCAAAGGAACAGACAGAATGGATAGTCAGGATGTAGGAAAGGGGTCATAAACAGAGAGGGCAGCGCAGTACAAGAGAAGCAGGCAGAGGGTAGTCAGGACATAGCCAAGGGGTCATACACAGAGAGGGCAGCACAGTACTAAAGGGGAAAACTCGTAATAGGGACACAGCCAAATGAGAACCAGACAGACGTAACATAGCACAGGCACAAAGCACTGGCACAATAGGGTCAAACACACTTGGCATAGGGTCAGAAAGTATAAGCGACAGGGAATGGCCCCACAATGAGGCTATAAGAAGCCTCCCAGAATCCCAGAGTGAGGCCATCCATGTTGACACAAGTTCAATAAAAGGGGTAGTGTTGGTCAGAAAGAGGGTTCTTTCCCAAGATCCCAAAAATAAATTTGCATATGACGGTGCAAAAGCAGCCCCCATAGCAGTCTCTTGAAGTTGAAGGTACAGTGTTTCTTTAAAGATGAAAAAATTGTGCCTTAGAGCATATTCAAGCAACACCAAAAGAAACTCAGCAAGATTATTTTCAATGGAAGACATGTGGAGGAAAGTCCTAATGGCTTCAATGCCGTCGTTATGTTGAATTGAAGTATATAAAGATTCAACGTCAAAATTCACTAACCACATGTCAGCTTCATAGGGTGTGCCATCCAATTTCCTGAGTACATCACTGGTGTCCTTGATATATGGCGGAAGAGCTTCAACCATGGGTTTCAAGTGGAAGACAAGGAAGTTGTTAATTCGTTCACAAAGACCACCCCCACCCGAAACAATTGGACAGCCTGGCAGACATAGATTTTTTTCAAGGAATGGGTGATGCTGTCTGCGACATGCTATTGTAGCGCAGGCACAGCTTGTTTAGAAAAGTAATGGCGACTGGGCAACTGGTACTGGGGGAATGCAGTGACCATTAGCTTTTGGAAACCTTCTATATCCACCAGGTGGAAAGGCAGCACTTCTGTGGCCAACAGATTGGAGATGGTGTAGTTCAAGCTCTTAACTTTGGCATGTGTAGGAGGAAACATTCTTTTACGTGGCCACAGCTGTTGAGACCAAGGGCTGGCTGCTGTGTTGAGAGAGTAGAGTGAACACTACAAACTCCTGGAATGTGAGTGAAGTGCAGGCAGAGATGTTATAGTGGATTGAGAAAGATGTGGTGTGCTTGGTGAAACAAAAACAGCAGGCATCTCCACTTCCGTCAAAGCTGACAGGCTCTCACTCACCCTGACTGTAGGGGGTAAACACGTGGAGGTTCTCCTGCCAGAGACCTGTGTGAGATCACTTGCGATGGTGATGGAGGAGGAAGAAGCAGCAGATGCGGTTGATGAGAGGGCCAGTGGTGAGCGATGCCCGCTTGTCGACATTTTAACACAGTAAGATTCCCAGACTAATGCATGCTGCATGTACTGTACATGTGCTTGCTCATGCATGTAGTAGTAAAATTATTGCCATTTTTGCCTCTAATGAGTCATTTGCTGCAAAGCTGACAGATAACGTGAGTTGGGTCATCCTTTGCAGTCTCAAAAAAGATCCAGGCTAGGCAACCCTTTTCTCGCATGTGTGATCCCGGCCTATGGCTGAGTGTTTGTAACGTATGGATATTTGTCATGAATCTTTAGGGTAAGTTCACACGAGGCGTTTTTTTCAGTTTTTTTTTTCTGCAGCAAAACCTAATCTCTTGGCGGGAAAGAAGCAGGTTTTTCTTGGTTTTTCTTGCTGCGTTTTTTGTGCATGCTAGATTTGTCTCTTGTGCATGCTGATAAAGTTTAGTGCAAAAAAAAAAGTCTTCTTCTACAGAATCAGGTTTTGGCACAAAAAATGCAGCAAAACATGACACTTGCATTCCTGCTGCAGATTTTCTGAATTTTTTTATCACCCATTTTTGTCAATGGGTGAAAAACCTGAAAAAAATATGAAAGAAGTGACTTGCCCTATTGTGCAAAACAACATGCAAAGCACAAAATACTGATGACATAAAAAAAACAAATTGTGTGCATGAGATTTCTGAAATCTAGACATAGCTGGTACTGTAAAACACAACTGAAAATTAGCTTAACAGATGCATTAAAAAAATAAACACCTTGTGTGAACTTGCCCTTATATGGGAGACTTGATCATGACTTATTCATATTTGTATATAATATATCTATTATATAGGTTTTCACTTTATATAGTATTTACTTTTACTGGTATATATTTCAGCATATACAATATTATTTTTTCCATTTTTATTAAGTTACAGTTGCTTTTGGTCAGCTTTTTGTGTATTCTTCTATACTTACCTGATATCGAATATAATGCTGGCACTGGACACGGGTCTTTTCTTGCAGTTGCCATTTATGCTCTATTATACTGTATATCCTGTGATGTCTCTCCCTATTTAGGTGATTTATCTTTATTTTAACCAGTAATAAAATCATTGTAACTTAGGTATCTATAGATTTATCCCATAATGGCTCTTATTATATGGGAGACTTGATCACGACTTGATCATATTTGTATATAATAGATCTATAATGTAGGTTTTCACATCATATGTTATTTATTTTTAATAGTATGTATATATTTTTCAGTATATACAATATTATTTTTTCCACTTTTATTAAGTTACAGTTGCTTTTGGTCAGCTTTTTGTATATTCTTCTATACCTGTTATATGATAATGCTGGCACTGGACACGGGTCTTTTCTTGCAGTTGCCGTTTATGCTCTATTAAATATCCTGTGATGGCACATGTCCATTGCGTTGCACGCATTCACATTTGAACTACGATCTTGCTCAGTGGTGTATTTGTTTATTTCCCTGAGGCGATATGCACATGTGCACCTTTATGTTGCTTCTTGTATTTGGTGCATGCGCTATATACAGTATACTATCATTTCCGTGCTCGGCTTTTGGCGCCTGCACAATAATGGTATGTGATCTATGTTCCTCATGCATTCAGTTATTATATTCACATCTCTGGCATGATGTAGTGCCCTACGTTTGTACAATCTCACATAAGGATCTCTGTTAAAAGAAATCTGTCACCTATTTTTTTGCATATAAGCTGCGGCCACCGCGATCAGGGGCTTATCTACAGCATTCTGTAATGCTGTAGATAAGCCCCCGATGTAACCTGAAAGATAAGAAAAACAAGTTGGATTATACTCGCCCAAGGGCGGTCCGGTCCGGGTCCGATGAGTGTCGTCGTCCGGGTCCGGCGCCACCCCATCTTCTAGCGATGATGTCCTCTTCCTTCCTATCATTTATTGTTTTCCCACCTTTGATTGTAGGGTGAGATAGGGGAGAGAGGGTCAGTCTACGTTGAGTGGGGGTGCCAAAAAATAGTTCTTTCTAGGGTGCCAACCTCCACAGCAAGGTAGGTTTTCAGACAGTATTATTGCAGGGTATTGCAGGACTTTATGGTCTTTAAAATTGCATTGAGTGAGGTTGCACACGTTTAGTTGGCTTGTGACCACATGTAGGTAAATAACATACAGTACTTGCGGCATCCAGTGCTTGCGCCAGAGAATTTTGTGTCTACTGTGAGGATTGAGCCCCAAACCTGGATTACTCCTTTAATACAGTTTTCTTTAAGCTATGTTTAAGAATAGTAAACTGGGACAGGAACATTTCCCACCGACGCTTTCATGATAGCATCTTTTGTGCATCACATCTCCCCATAACCCACTTCCTGCAGTCAGAGCCTTTTATAAATTCTCTATGTTTCTTCATCATCATTACCCAAGACAACAGCAAACATGTCCAGCTCTACGTGCCTATATCCTCTTCTTTTATCATCTTTACTATGTAAGTTTTTTCATATATCACCATTGAATGTCCAGGCTGCATGTTCCAGGTCCTACATTTACAGGTCTTATTATAGTTTTATTGATACTACAGAATATTGTACGTTGGATGTTTATTACATTTGAAGATGCTTCTACTATAACAATTTTCTACATTTTTTCTTTCAGACTGTACTTTGGGCCAGACGGTGATGCAGTCACCCCTGAATGTAGTAATCGGTGAAGGAATGGAGGTCCCATTGAGCTGTAGCTATGATCAGACGGCTTCTGTTATGTTTTGGTACATTCAGAAGCCCGGTCATGCTATTAAGATGTTACTCAGCGGTTTTAATAAGGACACAGATCTGGGAGAAGAATACAGGGGTCGTATATTTCATTTCTTCGATAAGACGAGCAAAAGGTTCCCTCTGAATATTACCAAAATAAGGATGTCTGACACCGGGACCTATTACTGTGTGTTCAGTGCCACATTGTGCTAAGTACATGAGCAGGATGCACAATAACCTGCAGTGTCTGACTCCTGACAACCTGCAAGGCTAGATACATGCTTACCTTCTAGACACGCATTTACACTGAAATATAAGGTTATGTCCACATGTTGTGCTTTTTCACCATTTTTATAATGCTTTTTTTATGCAAATTTTCAACTGCATTTTACAGTAACAGCAAAGTCTATGAGATTTCAGAAATCTCATGCACACAGCTTGTTTTTTTTTTGTCCTCGGTATTTTGTGTGAAAACTTGGGTTTTCCAGAATGCAACATGTCACTACTTTAAACCCTTAAAGGGAATCTGTCACACTTTTTTTGCCCTATTGGCTGCAGGCATAGACATCGGGGGCTTATCTACAGCATTCTGTAATGCTGTAGATAAGCCTCCGATGTAACCTGAAAGAGAAGAAAAACACGTTATATTATACTCACGGAGGTGGGCGGTCCGGTCCGATGGGTGTCGCCGTCCCGTCCGGCGCCTCCCTTCTTCATGCGATGACGTCCTCTTCTCCCATCCTGTAATGGCTCCGGCGCAAGCGCACTCCTCTGCCCTGTTGAGGGCAAAGCAGGGTCCTGCAGTGCGCAGGCGTCAGGAGAGGTCTGGTGCCTGCGCACTGCAGAATTATGCTCTGCCCTCAACAGGGCAGAGCAATGCGCCTGCGCCGGAGCCATTACAGGATGGGAGAAGAGGACGTCATTGCATGAAGAAGGGAGGCGCCGGACGGGACGGCGACACCCATCGGACCGGACCGCCCACCTCCGTGAGTATAATATAACATGCTTTTCTTCTCTTTCAGGTTACATCGGAGGCTTATCTACAGTATTACAGAATGCTGTCGATAAGCCCCCGATGTCTATGCCGGCAGCCAATAGGGCAAAAAAAAAGCGTGACAGATTCCCTTTAACCCCAGGAGGTATTTTAATTTTTGCGTTTTTTGCTCTACTCCTTCCCAGAGCCATAACTTTTTTAATTTTCCATCAATATGGCCATCTGAGGGCTTATTTCTTGCTGGATAAGTTGTACTTTTGAATGACACCATTGGTTTTATCATGTCATGCACTAGAAAATGGGAAAAAAATTCCAAGTGCGGTGAAATTGCAAAAAAAAGTGCACTCCCACACTTGTTTTTTGTTTGGCTTTTTTAATAGGTTCACTAAATGGTAAAACTGACCTGCCATTATGATTATCCAGGTCATTACGAGTTCATAGACACCAAACATGTCTAGGTTCTTTTTTATCTAAGTGGTGAAAAAAAATTCCAAACTTTGCTAAAAAAAAAAACAAATAAATAAATTGCGTCATATTCCAAGACTCCATTTTTCATGATCCCGGGTTGGGTGAGGGATTACTTTTTGTTTGCCAGGCTGACATTTTTAATGTTACCATTTTGGTGGACATACGGTCTTTTTATCACCCGTTATTGCATTTTAATGCAATGTCACAGTGACCAAAAAAACGTAATTCTGGTGTTTAGACTTTTTTTTCCTCACTACGCTGTTCAGCGATCAGGTTAAACCTTTTTTTTATTGATAGACCGGGTGATTCTGAACGCAGCGATAACAAATATGTGCATGTTTAATTTTTATTGTTTTATTTTGAATGGGGCGAAAGGGGATGATTTGCATTTTTTTATTTTTTTTTTTATATATTTTTAAGGCATGCTTCAATAGTCTCCATTGGACACTAGAAGCTGCCATAACCCGACAGGCTCTGCTACAAAGAGGCGATGGTCAGATCGCCTCTATGTAGTAGAATTGCTCACTTGCTATGAGCACCGACCACTGGGTGGCGCTCACAATAATCCGGCACTGACAACCATAGAGGTCTCCAGGAGACCTCCGGTTGTCATGCTGACACACTGGTGACCCGCGATCATGTGACGTGGGTCACCGGTGTGCGTATTTCCGGTGCGATTGCTGGAAGGGCTTGTTAAATGCCGATGTCAGAGTTTCACAGCGGCATTTAACAGGTTAATTATCGCAGGTGGATCGCGATTCCACCCGCGGCTATTGTGGGCACATGTCAGCTGTTCAAAACCCAATGTCGGAGAGGAGTTAAGCGTTTTTTCAGCATGTTACACCCATTGAAAGCAATGGATGTTGAAAAAATGCTGGCATCAGGTTTTGTGCATTTGTAGTGCAGAAACGTGATGAAGTAGAAACAAATTTTTTTATGCACTAAACTTTATCAGCATGCCTAAGAAGCAAATGTTCTACGGCAAAAACGCAGCAAGAAACGCAACAAAAACTAAGCAAAACCTGCTTTTTTTTAGCAAGTCTCTTACTGCCAAGAGAGCAGGTTTTGCTTGTGGAAAAAAAACGCATCAAAAATGCAATGTGTCAACATAGCCTAATCAGGAATGAGTGTTCTTAAAGGGAATCTGTCCAAAAAATTTTTAGTACGATATTAACGGTATCCTGTCCTGAAATAGGGCTTGGGCAACCCTTTCAGAACATGTAAAATTAAAACCTGGCACTCAACTTAATGCTTAGTGTAACAGTTTATTGTAGTACCAAAAAACGTTTCGGTCAGTGTTGACCTTCATCAGTTACGTGCTTAGAAATTGAGTGTAGTATTAATGGAGGGCGCTTTATAAATGTCCCTGCAAAGCCATTAATCAGTGTGCTGCTGAAACGCAGATAAATCTTAATCTATGGTAGAGAGAGCGTGAGCCTGGTCCTCCTGGACACGGATTTCCACCGTTTGTCCAAACGTGTCCAGGAGGACCAGGCTCGCCCTCTCACTGCCATAGATTAAGATTTATCTGTGTTTCAGCAGCACACTGATTAATGGCTTTACAGGGACATTTATAAAGCGCCTTCCATTAATACTACACTCAATTTCTAAGCACATAACTGATGAAGGTCTACATTGACAGAAACGTTTTTTGGTACTACAATAAACTGTTCCACTAAGCATTAAGTTGAGTGGCAGGTTTTCATTTTACTATATACGGTTTGGGAACCTACCTCGGCACCACCACAGTTGTGCACACGGTGTTTTATCCTTTCAGAACATGTAACTTTTATTACTGTAGCTTCTCCAGTTTTTTTGCTGTAAGCACAGGAGAATATACAGCCTGCTGATCAAGCATATGTAAATCCAAAATGATATGCATTGTTCCCCGGGCCCATAATCCCGCTCACTTCTCTACTCTGGTGTTAGTGATATTCATTTTGGATTTACTGTGCACTCCTCCCCACATCCATAATCCCGGAGAAGCTACAGCAATAAATGTTACATATTCTGAAATTGCTGCCCAAGTCCTATTCCAGGATAACATTTGTATTGTACTAAAAAAATCGCCTGATAGATTCCCTTTAAACTGTTTGTTTTATAATTATCATTCAATGCTAAAAAACAGGCTGACGAGCCAAACGCTGTTCGGGTGAAATGATCTTTTGTGTAGCAAAATAGATCATTGTTCTCAAATGTGGATCTAAGGCCGGCGTCACACTAGAGAGAAATACGGACGAGTGAGAGGCGCAAAAACAACGCATTGCACGTGGACCAATGATTCTCTATGAGGCAGCTCCCATCAGCCGCATATTTCTCAGCCATAATGCTGCGATTGTCAGGGTATTCCTCCAAAAATACGCTAATGCAAGCCTATGGGAGAGAGAAAACTACGGATTACACACGGACCAGACGTGTGACTTGCGAGAAATATGCACCGGTGTCCTTTAACAAAAGCCGGCAATTAATTTTGCCATACAGTAAAATCACACTGGCATGTTTAATAAAGAATAGAAAGAATAGATATAGACACATAGAGTATATATATATATATATATACAATATATATGTATATATATATACACACATACATGTCATTGAGACATACATATATATATAACATTTCATAGAGTTCTACATAGCATAATAGCCGCTAAATCAATTGCCGGCTTCTGTAAAATCAATACAAAACCCGACATGAAATGACTAGAGTTGAGCGACTTTTGGTTTTTTAGGGTCGCGTTTCGTTTCGTGAAACCCGACTTTTCCAAAAGTCGGGTCGAGCAAGATCGTCCGATTATAGGGAAAAGTCGGGGTCGTCCCGAAACACGAAACCCAATGTAAGTCAATGGGGAATAAAAGTCGGCAGTGAGAGGAGGACAGGAAACACACCAACAGTGCCCATTTGAATGCCAAAAGCATCAATTCTTCTTACTTAAGCTTGTCAACCTTAATTAACTTCATAATACAAGTTACGCACTGAAAAATGGGGGTTATTTGGCTACAGACTGTGGGGGGGAGGGCTGGCTCCAGGTTTTCATGTGCCCTGGGCGAAAGAGCGCCCCTTTAACACAAACCACAACTCATCATGCTCCGATACGGCAGAGAAATAGCGGTATAGTACAATGAAAAATACCTCACTTTTTACATCTCATGACGAGGCCCATCTATTTCTCCATACAGAATCATTGGTCCCATATAATGTTTGAAACAGTATATGATGAGCTCCACATAATGCTACAGTATATGTTGGTCCCCATGGATGAAGCTCTACTGTCTTATGGGCCCAAATAATGCTCCAAACATAATGGGCCCCATTTCTAATGCTCTAGTGTATAATGGGCCCGGTAAATGCTGCTCCAGTGTCTGATGTCCACCTTTGGAATGTTCCAGTGTATGGTGGGCCCCATCTATCATTCTCAGACGGTGTTAGGCCCAGTATGGATTGCACGTGATTGCACAAAGGTTAGAAAGGGTACCGTATCCCCAGATAACATGTATGGATAGCATACACATTCAAAATATATGTCTCAGGAGGCAGGCTCAGACGGTGTTAGGCCCAGTATGGATTGCACGTGATTGCACAAAGGTTAGAAAGGGTACCGTATCCCCGGATAACATGTATGGATAGCGTACACATTCAAAATATATGTCTCAGGAGGCAGGCTCAGATGGTGTTAGGCCCAGTATGGATTGCACGTGATTGCACAAAGGTTAGAAAGGGTACCGTATCCCCAGATAACATGTATGGATAGCGTACACATTCAAAATATATGTCTCAGGAGGCAGGCTCAGACGGTGTTAGGCCCAGTATGGATTGCACGTGATTGCACAAAGGTTAGAAAGGGTACCGTATCCCCGGATAACATGTATGGATAGCGTACACATTCAAAATATATGTCTCAGGAGGCAGGCTCAGACGGTGTTAGGCCCAGTATGGATTGCATGTGATTGCACAAAGGTTAGAAAGGGTACCGTATCCCCGGATAACATGTATGGATAGCGTACACATTCAAAATATATGTCTCAGGAGGCAGGCTCAGACGGTGTTAGGCCCAGTATGGATTGCACGTGATTGCACAAAGGTTAGAAAGGGTACCGTATCCCCGGATAACATGTATGGATAGCGTACACATTCAAAATATATGTCTCAGGAGGCAGGCTCAGACGGTGTTAGGCCCAGTATGGATTGCACGTGATTGCACAAAGGTTAGAAAGGGTACCGTATCCCCGGATAACATGTATGGATAGCGTACACATTCAAAATATATGTCTCAGGAGGCAGGCTCAGACGGTGTTAGGCCCAGTATGGATTGCACGTGATTGCACAAAGGTTAGAAAGGGTACCGTATCCCCGGATAACATGTATGGATAGCGTACACATTCAAAATATATGTCTATACATCAGGAGGCAGGCTCAGACGGTGTCAGGCAAAGTATGGATTTGACGGCCCAGATTACACAGCGGAGGAGCAGGGAGAGGTAAAGATTGCAAATGCTGGGGCCCTGCCCAAGCAAGGGGGGCCCACTCGTGGGCGTCGGTACTGGCACTGGGCCCCTCATAGTACAGCGGTGTGTCTGACGGCGGGTGTGCACCACCACCGTCAGAGACACTTGATTGCATTATGAGGGACCCTGTGCCAGTGCCCGCACCCAAGAGTCGGCCTACCCACCTGTCCAGGGCAACGGCACTCGCACGGTGTCGTGCGCTAGGTGGTGACCCCGGCCATGGGGGGGGAGGCAGCACAGTTAGGGAGTTTTAGAAAGTGGCATATGTTGATGTTGGACATTCAGCTGATGCAAAAGGCGAAATAGGTGAAGTACCAGGAAGAGGTGGACCAAAGCAAGCCATTTTTCTGTCACCCTATGTGTCATCAGGGGAAGGTGGGACAAAATCCTTGGAAACCCATGCGTGGTTCATTTTAATGAAGGCTAGATCATCCACATTTTGGGTTGACAGACGGGTCCTTTTTTCTGTCAGGATTGATCCAGCTGCACTGAAGACTCTTTCCGATAGCACACTTGCAGCTGGGCAAGCGAGCTCCTGTAAGGCATATTGGGCCAATTCAGGCCAGGTGTCCAGTTTAGCGGCCCAATAGTCAAAGGGGAATGACCTGTGTGGGAGAACATCGATATGGGAGGAAAAGTAGTTTGTAACCATAGTTGACAACTGCTGTCTCCTGTCACTTTCCATCGATGCAGTATTACCAGTTGTGTGAGCGGTATTTGAAAAATCAGTCCACAACATTGTCATGAAACCCCTGTCTCCAATGCCACTTCTGCTGTGTGCACCACGAACACCTCTGCCAAGCTGCCCCCGGCCCGTACGGCTCATGTGAGAACCATCACCGCTGCTGTGTGCTGGGAATGCCTCAAGCAACCGATTTACCAGAGTTGCTTGTTTATTAGCCAATATTAGGTCAAGGTTCTCCTGTGGCATGATGTTTTGTAATTTGCCTTTATAGCATGGATCCAGGATGCTGGCCAACCAGTAGTCGTCATCGTTCATCATTTTGGCAATGCGGGGGTCCCTTTTTAGGATCCGCAAGGCATAATCTGACATGTGGGCCAATGTTCCCGGTGTCAATGATGCACTGCGAGTGCTGGGTGGAGGAGCACTTTCTGGCAAATCCACATCCCACCAGTCACGCACAAACCCTGTACCAGACCTTGCCACGCCAACATTTTCACTTGCCCCACGAGATGCATCCTCCTCCCCTAAGTAATCATCCCCATCATCATCCTCCTCCTCCTCTTCTTCCTCCACCTCGTCCAGGAGAGGTCCCTGAGCAGACAATGGCTGAATGTCATCAAGGATTCCCTCCTCCTCTTCCTCCTCATCAACATTGGCTGCAGACGCCTGCTCCTTAAGGTGCGTCAAAGTTTGCATGAGCAGACGCATAAGTGGGATGCTCATGCTTAGGATGGCGTCGTCTGCGCTTACCAGCCGTGTGCATTCCTCAAAACACTGAAGGACTTTACAAAGGTCTTTCAGCTTCGACCACTGCACACCTGTCAACTCCATGTCTGCTCTCAAAGTGCCTGGCCGTGTATCCTCCCACAAATGCATTATGGCCTGCCTCTGCTCGCACAGCCGCTCCACCATGTGCAGGGTGGAGTTCCACCTTGTTGCAATGTCGATAATGAGGCGGTGGTTGGGAAGGTGGAGCAATCGCTGCAGCTTCTGCATACGAACAGAGTGTACAGGCGACCGGCGGATGTGCGCGCACAGTCTTCGCACCTTCTGGAGCAGGGCTGTTAACTCCGGATAATTTTTGAGGAAGCACTGCACCACCAGGTTCAAGGTGTGAGCCAAGCAAGGTATGTGGCTGAGTTTTGAAAGGGCTATGGCTGCCACAAAATTACAGCCGTTATCACTAACTACCTTGCCTGCCTCAAGATGTACACTGCCCAGCCATGACTCAGTTTGTCGCTTCAAGTACTCGGCCAGCACCTCGGCGGTGTGTCTGTCGCCCAAACACATCATCTGCAACACAGCCTGCTGACGCTTTCCACTAGCTGCTCGATAGGGGGACACATCATGTGCAACAGTGGCAGCTGCAGATGGAGTGCTCGTATGACTGCGCTCTGTGGACGAGCTTTCGCTTCTGGAGGAGGAGGGTCGAACGCCTACAGCCAACTGTTTCCTATACCGTGGGCTAGGCAGCACTGTCCCACCACCGCTGTCCCCTGTGGACCCTGCATCCACCACATTAACCCAGTGCGCAGTGATGGACACGTAACGGCCCTGGCCATGCCGACTGGACCATGCATCAGTTGTGAGGTGCACCTTTCCGCTCACTGACTGCTTGAGTGCATGGACAATGCGGTCTTTCACATGATGGTGGAGGGCTGGGATGGCTTTGCGAGAGAAGAAGTGGCGACTGGGTAGGTCATAGCGTGGTACTGCATAGGCCATGAGTTCGCGGAAAGCTGTGCTTTCCACCAACCGAAAGGGCATCATCTCAAACGAGATTAGTTTGGCAATGTGGGCGTTCAAACCCAGTGTACGCGGATGAGAGACTGAGTACTTTCTTGACCTACTCATAGTGTCTGGGAGGGTGAGCTGGACTTGAGAGCTGCATATGGTGGAAGTAGCGGTGGACAGGGCGGACTGAGAGAGGGTTGATGATGGTGATGGAGTTGGTGTTCTTTCTGATGGCCTAGAATCAGTCTTTCATTGATATAACAGTGGGATTCCCTGACTGCTGTGGTCTTGCAACGACACCTCAACATTTGCTGCTGTGCTAACCGGTGGGCTTACAGTGGGGGAAACAATGTAGCGTTGCTGACTACCTTCGTTGTGATCAGTTGCACATGTGGCACTTGAGGTTTGGTGTTGTGTCCACGCTTGCAAGTGCATGCTGGTTAAATGTCTAAGCATGCAACTGGTATTCAAATTTTTCAGATTTTTCCCTCGACTAAAGGTCTTTGCGCACTTCTTACAGATAACCTTGGCCTGATCATGAGGATTTTGTTCAAAAAAGTGCCACACTGCACTCTTCCTACTTTGGCAGACATTTTGCGGCCTAGCACGCTGTGATCTTTTGACCCTCTGGACAAGCTGTCCAGCAACTCTTTTGATGTTTGGAACCTGTCTTTGGAGGGCTCCGGGCCTGCCAGATAACAGCTGTTGCGATGTCGATGTCTGCTGTGGATGCTCCTCATCTGAGCTATTGGAAGCAGCACCCTCTTCCCCCAATGGATGCCAATCTGGGTCAACAACTGGGTCATCCATCACCTCCTCTTCTATGTCATGTGCACCTTCCTCTGTGTCTCCGTGTATGGTGGTATAGTGTGCGGGAAGGGGCACCTGAGTCTCATCAGGGTCAGAATCTGGCTCTGTACACTGCGAGGACAATGTAGTGCTCTGAGTGAATGTACCAGCAGAATCATCCATCAGCGGCTGTGCATCAGTGCACTCCATGTCAGATTCATCTTGGCCTGGGTAATTCACCATTTCACTTGATAATCCAGGCATGGTATGTGAAAACAGGTCCATGGAGTAATCAGTAGTATGGCCTGCGTCATCCTTCAATCTTGGTTGGGGTGAAGGACACAAGGAAAGGTGTGGTTCATGAACATGAGCCTCCAATGACGACTCAGTGCTTTTACTTTTTACAACTGAAGAAGAGGAGGCGATAGAGCTGGAGGCTGAGTCAGCAATGTAAGACAAAACTTTTTCCTGATGCTCTGGCTTTAAAAGCGGTTTGCCAACTCCTAGAAAACTAAGCGTTCGAGGCCTTATGTAGCCAGACGATGACGCAGGGTCAGCACCTCCTGCATTCGGTCCTATTTTGCTCTTGCCACTACCATCAGATCCACCACCAACACCATCATTACCAGCTGCCAACCCCCGCCCAATTCCACGGCCTCTTCCACCAGCCTTCCTCATTTTTGGTAGAAATGTAGACAAAATCCAACAAACTATATAGTAATGTAAAACAAGGTACAAGGTGTCTATAGGACAGGGGAGATTTTGAATTTCTGCAGACACTTGTGGACACTGGACACTTTGGATTGTGTGAGGCCCAATGAATATCTGAGCGCTATGTGACAGGCTCGATGGCACAGCTGTGACCAAAGTGACTAGAGGATAAGGGAGATTTTGAATCTCTGCACACACTTTTGGACACTGGACACTTTTGGATTGTGTGAGGCCCAATGAATATCTGAGCGCTATGTGACAGGCTCGATGGCACAGCTGTGACAAAAGTGACTAGAGGATAAGGGAGATTTTGAATCTCTGCACACACTTTTGGACACTGGACACTTTTGGATTGTGTGAGGCCCAATGAATATCTGAGCGCTATGTGACAGGCTCGATGGCACAGCTGTGACAAAAGTGACTAGAGGATAAGGGAGATTTTGAATCTCTGCACACACTTTTGGACACTGGACACTTTTGGATTGTGTGAGGCCCAATGAATATCTGAGCGCTATGTGACAGGCTCGATGGCACAGCTGTGACAAAAGTGACTAGAGGATAAGGGAGATTTTGAATCTCTGCAGACACTTTTGGACACTGGACACTTTTGGATTGTGTGAGGCCCAATGAATATCTGAGCGCTATGTGACAGGCTTGATGGCACAGCTGTGACAAAAGTGACTAGAGGATAAGGGAGATTTTGAATCTCTGCACACACTTTTGGACACTGGATGGACACTTTTGGATTGTGTGAGGCCCACTGATATCTGAGCGCTATGTGACATGCTCGATGGCACAGCTGTGACCAAAGTGACTAGAGGATAAGGGAGATTTTGAATCTCTGCACACACTTTTGGACACTGGACACATTTGGATTGTGTGAGGCCCAATGAATATCTGAGCGCTATGTGACAGGCTCGATGGCACAGCTGTGACAAAAGTGACTAGAGGATAAGGGAGATTGGATTGCTTTTAAAAAAGCAGTTTGCGGAGCAGTGGGTAAACAGCAATGCAGGAATGTCAGGAAGCCTTAGAAGGCAGCCCAACAACCAACACCACTGATACACCACTATATAGCCTCCCCTTGCACTGCACACACAGTGACTGGTGTGTTGTGCAGGCCAAATTGCTAGCAGCAGAAGCAGTTTTTTTGTCTTCTCAGCAGGACAAAAAAAAAAATTGGGATTGCTTTTAAAAAAGCAGTTTGCGGAGCAGTGGGTAAACAGCAATGCAGGAATGTCAGGAAGCCTTAGAAGGCAGCCCAACAACCAACACCACTGATACACCACTATATAGCCTCCCCTTGCACTGCACACACAGTGACTGGTGTGTTGTGCAGGCCAAATCGCTAGCAGCAGAAGCAGTTTTTTTGTCTTCTTCCCTGCCTAACGCTCTCCCTACAGAATCAGCAGCAACCTCTCCCTATACTAAGATCGGCAGAAGTAAGATGGCGGTCGGCGTGCACGCCCTTTTATACCCCCTGTGACGCCCACCAAAGCAAGCCAATCACTTGCATGCCCTTCTGAAAGATGGTGGTGACCCGTGCCTATGTCATCACGTTGCCCACAGTGTCCGAGGATCCTGATTGGCTGAAAAAGAGCGCAAAACAAACTTTTGAAACGCGACTTTGGCGCGTAAGTCGCCGACCTCATGGCCGACCTCATCCTAGGGTCGGGTTTCGTTTCATGAAACCCGACTTTGCCAAAAGTCGGCGACTTTTGAAATTTTTCGACCCGTTTCGCTCAACTCTAGAAATGACACATGGTTTACATACAGTAAACCATTTAATTTCATTTAGTTTATTTAAATGTCTAATTAGATTAGGGTATGTGTGTAAAATTTGGGACATGTAGGTGTTAAATTAAGGGGTTAATTCATTGAAAACAATTGCGTGGGATCCCGCGGTAATTTCTCCACCAGTTAGGCTGGTTTCACATTCGCGCTTTTTAAGCGCATGCACGGCCGGGGGTAGCTCTGCCCCCGAGCCGGCTCTCTGCCCGGCGTGCCCGCCCCTTCCTTGTAGCGCCGCCTCCTAGCGCACAGCGGCGCCTGCGATCGGCGCACCCTATCTTTAGCATAGGGTGCGCAGATCGTGCGCAGGCCGTGCGCTAGTTGCGCTTTGACCTGCGCTGCACACTTTTGACAGTGCGCCGTGCGTGCCAAAATCCGAAAAGTTTGATTTTGGCGCGCACGGCGCACCGTCAAAAGTGCGCAGCGCAGGTCAAAGCGCAACTAGCGCACGGCCTGCGCACGATCTGCGCACCCTATGCTAAAGATAGGGTGCGCCGATCGCAGGCGCCGCTGTGCGCTAGGAGGCGGCGCTACAAGGAAGGGGCGGGCACGCCGGGCA
The DNA here is from genome assembly GCF_039654945.1 of Dendrobates tinctorius. Taxonomy (NCBI): domain Eukaryota; kingdom Metazoa; phylum Chordata; class Amphibia; order Anura; family Dendrobatidae; genus Dendrobates; species Dendrobates tinctorius. The sequence goes on along the minus strand of NW_027361712.1, from coordinate 28,560,447 downwards.
GAGAGCCGGCTCGGGGGCGGAGCTACCCCCGGCCGTGCGTGCGCTTAAAAAGCGCGAATGTGAAACCAGCCTTAGTGAGGGAAAATATTAATAGCCTAGAGAGGGACCATTGTTTTTGCCCCCCCCAGCTAAAAAAATCTGCCCATGTAAACCATGTGTCATTGCATGTCGGGTTTTGTAGTGATTTTACAGAAGCCGGCAATTGACTTAGTGGCTATTCTGCTATATAGAACTCTATGAAATATATATCTAATATATAAAGCTCAAAGTGTGTATGTATGTATGTGTGTATGTATGTGTGTATGTCCGGGATAGGCATCCGCACCGTCGCAGCTACAGCCACAAAATTTGGCATAGTCACACGTCTGGACCCCGAGAGCGTCCTAAGCTATGTTGTGAGGCGAAATTTTAACCCCGCGCATTCCAATTCACCAAACAATTTTGCCCCTATCTACATAGTGGGGGAAAAAGTGTGTGCGTGTCAAGCCCCGCCTCTCATTATGATGTCATAATGCCCCTATTTGCATACTGGGGAAACAGTGTGTGCGTATCAAGCCCCGCCCCTCGTTATGATGTCACAATGGTTGCCATGGCGATGCTGATGTCATCATAGGTTGCAAGCCCCGCCGCCGCTCATTATGATGTCATAATGGTTGACTATGGGATGGAGGATGTGTGATGGGTATATGGGCACTGGACTATGGGATGGAGGATATGTATGATGGGTATATGGGCACGGGACTATGGGATGGCGGATATGTATATGGGAACAGGACTATGGGATGGAGGATGTGTGATGGGTATATGGGCACTTGACTATGCGATGGAGGATATGTATGACGGGTATATGGGCACGGGACTATGAGATGGCGGATATGTATGATGAGTATATGGGCACGGGACTATGGGATGGAGGATATGTATGATGGGTACATGGGCAAGGGACTATGGGATGGAGGATGTGTGATGGGTATATGGGCACCCAACTATGGGATGGAGGATATGTATGATGGGTATATGGGCACGGGCCTATGGGATCGTGGATATGTATGATGGGTTTATGGGCATGGGACTCTGGGATGGAGGATGTGTGATGGGTATATGGGCACTGGACTATGGGATGAGGATATGTATGTTGGGTATATGGGCACGGGACTATGGGATGGCGGACATGTATGATGGGTATATGGGCACGGGACTATGGGATGGAGGATGTGTGATGGGTATATGGGCACTCAACTATGGGATGGAGGATATGTATGATGGGTATATGGGCACGGGCCTATGGGATGGTGAATATGTATGATGGGTTTATGGGCATGGGACTCTGGGATGGAGGATGTGTGATGGGTATATGGGCACTGGACTATGGGATGAGGATATGTATGATGGGTATATGGGCACGGGACTATGGGATGGCGGATATGTATGATGGGTATATGGGCACGGGACTATGGGATGGAGGATATGTATGATGGGTATATGGGCATGGGACTATGAGATGAAGGATGTGTGATGGGTATATGGGCACGGGACTATGGGATGGAGAATATGCATGATGGGTATATGGGCATGGGACTATGGGATGGAGGATGTGTGATGGTTATATGGGCACTCGACTATGGGATGGAGGATATGTATGATGGGTATATGGGCACGGGACTATGGGATGGCGGATATGTATGATGGGTATATGGGCACGGGACTATGGGATGGAGGATATGTATGATGGGTATATGGGCATGGGACTATGAGATGAAGGATGTGTGATGGGTATATGGGCACGGGACTATGGGATGGAGAATATGCATGATGGGTATATGGGCATGGGACTATGGGATGGAGGATGTGTGATGGTTATATGGGCACTCGACTATGGGATGGAGGATATGTATGATGGGTATATGGTCACGGGCCTATGGGATCGTGGAAATGTTTGATGGGTATATGGGCACGGGACTATGGGATGGAGGATAATTATAATTTGCTATAACTAACCACAGTTAGTTACTATGCCTGGGCAGCGCCGGGCTCTTCAGCTAGTGTATATATATATATATATAGAGAGAGAGAGAGTTGAGCGACTTTGGTCGGATCAGGTTTCATGAAACAAAATTTGTTTCAGATGAAACTGGTCTGACTAGGGCAAAAAAAAGTCGGAGTTTCGTCCGAAGCCCGACCTCAATGCAAGTCAATGGGGACTAAAAACCGGCATTGAGTGGATGAATGTCATCCACTCAATGCCGACTTTTATTTCCCATTGACTTGCATTGGGGTCGGTTTCGGACGAAACTCCGACTTTTTTTGCCCTAGTCAGACCAGTTTCATCTGAAACAAATTTTGTTTCATGAAACCTGATCCAACCAAAGTCGCTCAGCTCTTTCTCTATATATATACAGTCATGGCCAAAAGTATTGACACCCTTGCAATTGTGTCAGATAATATTCAGTTTCTTCCTGAAAATGATTGCAAACACAAATTCTTTGGTATTATTATCTTCATTTAATTTGTCTTAAATGAAAAAACACAAAAGAGAATGAAGCAAAAAGCAAAACATTGATCATTTCACACAAAACTTCAAAAATGGGCAGGACAAAAGTATTGGCACCCTCAGCCTAATACTTGGTTGCACAACCTTTAGCCAAAATAACTGCGACCAACTGCTTCCGGTAACCATCAATGAGTTTCTTACAATGCTCTGCTGGAATTTTAGACCATTCTTCTTTGGCAAACTACTCCAGGTCCCTGATATTTGAAGGGTGCCTTCTCCAAACTGCCATTTTTAGATCTCTCCACAGGTGTTCTATGGGATTCAGGTCTGGACTCATTGCTGGCCACCTTAGAAGTCTCCAGTGCTTTCTCTCAAACCATTTTCTAGTGCTTTTTGAAGTGTGTTTTGGGTTATTGTCCTGCTGGAAGACCCATGACCTCTGAGGTAGACCCAGCTTTCTCACACTGGGCCCTATATTATGCTGCAAAATTTGTTGGTAGTCTTCTGACTTCATAATGCCAAGCACACGGTCAAGCAGTCCAGTGCCAGAGGCAGCAAAGCAACCCCAAAACATCAGGGAACCTCCGCCATGTTTGACTGTAGGGACCGTGTACTTTTCTTTGAATGCCTCTTTTTTCTCCTGTAAACTCTATGTTGATGCTTTTGCCCTAAAAGCTCTACTTTTGTCTCATCTGACCAGAGAACATTCTTCCAAAATGTTTTAGGCTTTTTCAGGTAAGTTTTGGCAAACTCCAGCCTGGCTTTTTTATGTCTCGGGGTAAGAAGTGGAGTCTTCCTGGGTCTCCTACCATACAGTCCCTTTTCATTCAGATGCCGACGGATAGTACGGGTTGACACCGTTGTACCATTGGACTGCAGGGCAGCTTGAACTTGTTTGGATGTTAGTGGAGGTTCTTTATCCAACATCCGCACAATCTTGCATTGAAATCTCTTGTCAATTTTTCTTTTCCGGCCACATCTAGAGAGGTTATCCACAGTGCCATGGGCTTTAAACTTCTTGATGACACTGCGCACGGTAGACACAGGAACATTCAGGTCTTTGGAGATGGACTTGTAGCCTTGATATTGCTCATGCTTCCTCACAATTTGGTTTCTCAAGTCCTCAGACAGTTCTTTGGTCTTCTTTCTTTTCTCCATGCTCAATGTGGTACACACAAGGACGCAGGACAGAGGTTGAGTCAACTTTAATCCATGTCAACTGGCTACAAATGTGATTTAGTTATTGCCAACACCTGTTAGGTGCCACAGGTAAGTTATAGGTGCTGTTAATTACACAAATTAGAGAAGCATCACATGATTTTTCGAACAGTGCCAATACTTTTGTCCACCCTCTTTGTTATGTTTGGTGTGGAATTATATCCAATTTGGCTTTAGGACAATTCTTTTTGTGTTTTTTCATTTAAGACAAAGTAAATGAAGATAATAATACCAAAGAATTTGTGTTTGCAATCATTTTCAGGAAGAAACTGAGTATTATCTGACAGAATTGCAGGGGTGTCAATACTTTTGGCCATGACTGTATATATATATATATATATATATATATACGTATGTCTCAATGACTTGTGTGTGTGTCTGTGTGTATATATATATATATATATATATATATATATATATATATAATGTATATATGCTTGTGTTTTAACCTGTCATAGGGCTCCATTATATGTCCATTTTGCAAGGCGGCGAGAAAATCTCGGCATACGGATGCCATATGAATGTCATACAGATGCTTACATGCGCAAAAAATGCAGCCACGCCTTGCCAACAGATGACATATGAATCACTGTTCAGGGAGCATTTCTGCGTATTACGACCGTAAAATACGGTCCGTATTTTATACGCTGTGTCTGACTCCAGCCTACCTAGTATAAACAGGACTCGCACTGCCAAGAACCGTGAATGCCTATGTACAATGAGCGATCTATTATAGATCTCTCAGTGTGCACCAATTACTTCAGTCTGCTTGTGTAAGAAGATGGACATACTGCCCACGTTCCCCCTTGAAGACTTGTATTATAGCAATGTGTTATGATGTTTGTACGATCTGTATTTTTAGTGATGAAGCATTATTATGCCCAGCAACAGGTAATTAACAGGGATAGTTAAGGTTAACAGTTGGGACTGGACCAGAGTGGGAGGGGCTAAAGGGAAGGGAAAGAGAGTTTTCCTGTCAGGAGTTAGAAAAGGCACACTCTGCATAGAAAGAAGACCTAAGGTCTGGTGTGAGCACTGCCACATGATGTGGGTGTCCTTAAAGAGAGAGGAGACAGAGGATTCTGAAACGCTAGCCAAGAGCGAAGTAACCAAAAGAACAGAGTGCTTAATCAGAGATAGACAACTTATGGAGGTAATAGGCCTAGACAGGACAGAGTACGTAAGACAAAGAGAGTGCTCCAGGCAGGCGTTCCAGAGCATCAGAGACAGAGAAGATAAATACCGGCCATATTGTCAACATAGTTCTCTAGAGAGGAAAAAAGATGCAAAACCATGGGTAAAGAATATCACTCTTGTAACCTGGACTGTAGTGCTGAGTTGTGATGAAGTAGAGAGGAACATTAAAGATAGCGGACAAGTGAACAAAGAGGAAGGAATTGAAACTGTGTGGAAAAGTGCATATTCTCTGCTCAATAATGTAATGGAAATGTTCATCAATGTGTGTACCCACTATCTACTGTATATAATCCCCTCCAAGTTATGCTTGAGTAAAAAGTGACATATACAATTAGTACAGTGTGTGCAGCTTACTGTACATGTATTTAATTAATAAACATTTATTTTCTGAAAAAAATTGTGTGGACTCTTGCGTAATTTTCTTAACCAGCAGAGGGAAAGCCGAACACTGGGGGCCAATGTTTATAGCCTGGGAAGGGGGTAATACCCATGGAGCTTCTCAGGCTATTAATATCATCTCACAGGTGTATACTTAGCCTCTACTGGCTATTAAAATGGGGGACCCTAATAAAAAAATGATGTAGGGGAGCCTGATAATTAATAACCAGCCAAAGTCTAAACAGACAGCTGCGGGCTGATATTAGAAAACTAGGAAGGGGCCATGGACATAGGCCTCCCTAGGCTAAAAACATCAGCTCTCAGCCACCCCTGAAGAGCCCATCTCTAAGATGTGCCAATTCTGGCACATAACCTCGCTCTTCCCACTTGCCCTGTAGAGGTGGCAAGTGGAGCGATAGTTGGGAGGGTTGATGTCAACTTTGTACTGTCAGGTGACATCAAGCCCTGAGGTTAGTAATGCAGAGGCATCTATAAGACACCCTACTTACCCCATAGTCATGTTGTACAAAAACACACACCCAGAAGTTGTTTAATTGAAAGAATGGCACAGACATAATTAAACAAATACTTATTACCTCACTGACGCAATTGTCGTCTGCAAAATAGTTAAAAAACAAATAACCATATTCCTCACTTTTCCTCAGAGATGATAATCCATCTGTCCCATGACGGGTCCAGCTCTGCTACATCTAAAAGGCAAACTGCATGGTTGCATGATGCAACCATACAGCCTGTCATGTAGCAGAGACACTGAGCAGCATGTGCTCAGTGTCTTACTGTGTACTCCTATTCCCTTTCTGAGGGCACCGCGAGAATGAGAAAGTTCTCCTGCTTGCGCTGCCATTAGACAGATCCTGAGACTTCACAGCCAATTAATTCACTTCACCCTTCTGACGTCAGCACGAGCGCTGTGGGAAAATTTCTAACAACAGCCCCTGAGGAAGCCCACGTGAAACGCGCATTGGGGCATTGTGTGCGACAAAACAGTGTCAGATATGGGTAAGAGCCATTCTATGTGAGACTCTTGCTGCTGCAATCAGTGTCATTACGTTTACGGCCTCTTTCACACTTCCGTTTTTTACAATCAGTCACAATCCGCCAGGTTTTGAAAAAAAACGGATCCTCAATTTTTTTTTGAGGATCCGTTTTTTTCCCATTGACTTGCATTAATGGCGGATTGTGACGGATTGCTGTCCGTTGCATCCGTTTTTTGTGAGGATCCGCCAAAAGTTGCTGTCTGTCACCATCCTCAAAGATTTCAAAACGGAGCTTGTAACGTTTTTTTCTCTGGCGGATCCTCCAGACACTCATTTAACCCGAAATTCTTTCTGGGTGCCGGACAAAATAAAAAAAAAAAACATTCTCTCTCTCTCTCTCTCTCTCTCTCTCTCTCTCTCTCTCTCTCTCTCTCCCCGGCCAGCGATTCCTTTAAATTTCTTCATTTTCAGGATCCGTCTGAAAACGGATCCTGCCCCATCCGTTCACATCAGTTGAGAACGGATCCGCTTGTCTGCCTTTTTGGCGGATTATAACTGATGCAAAAAACTGAAGTGTGAAAGAGGCCTACTACAGTGATTTATGTATTTACAACTTTCTTTCATTGATGTGGCCACATGAGTCTCAGAATACTTTTAATTAATTTGGTGCACCGTCACTTTATGCATATGCAGACGTGAGGGAGAGCCAGGGCCGTAGTCGTGGCCGAGGACACCGGTGCATTTGTGCCCTGGCCTCCCATCACATGAAAATAGTGTCCATTACTCTGCATACCTGTGGCTCCATCTTCTGCACCATCAGAGTCCTCTCTGCTTTGCTGAAGGCTCCCTATAGATGGTTCCGCATAAATAGAGTCAAGGTCCATTTCAATTTTCATGAGAACAACTTTACTGGTTTCTTTACGCAGCACATCCATATTATTCACAGGATTAACAACAGGTTCCACATTTCTTCCTCTTTCCCTGCACTTTTCTCTCTGTCACACAGCACGTACCCAGGTCGGACCGTATGGTATGGTTCCTCAGCATCATCCCTGTTCAGCTCTGCTACGGTTAGATGCTCCCTAGTCTGTTTCACCCCAGACATGCATCACGAAACAATCGCTGACCTCAGGGAGACCAGTCAAGGAAAACACTGCAGCAGCCGGCAAAGGCGCACAATCACAGTTGTTTCGTGATGTTGGTCTATCTGTAAACTCGTAAAGAGCTGGATATTGACTTAAAGGGCCACTTAATATGGTAGTAATGGTGGTTTCCGAAAGGAGCCACCCCTTGGCTGGGTCCTTCCCTGGAGGAAGATCTGGCTAGTCACATGTTTGAGACTCTTAAATGAGGCTCCACGGACTTTATTTGCATATTCACCCCAGGCATGAGAATATTAGCCTCCGAAGTCAGCTGCCACATGGTGAGTGACCTGCCCTTCTGTACTGTTTCCTGCGGTGATGCAGAATCCTCCTGGTACAAACTCATTGTATCTGGGGGTTTCCTCACCCATTTCACCCAGATCAGAGGGCATCAGCCCATGCGATAAGTTGCCATATTCTGGAGCCACCTGCGTCCCCATACTGCCACTGTTTCTGTCTTAAGCTGTTCTGGCCTGCTGCTGTTCTAACCTGGTGCTGCAGATGACTGGGCTTCTCCCTTAAACCCTTAATGACCGGAGCTTTTTTCGGTTTTACATTTTCATTTTTCACTCCCCTTCTTCCCAGAGCTATAATTTTTTTATTTTTCTGTCCATATGGCCATGTGAGGGTTTATTTTTTGGGGGACGAGTTGTACTTTTGAACGACATCATTGGTTTTACCATGTCGTGTACTGTAAAATGGGAAAAAAAAATCCAAGTGGGGTGAAATTGTAAAAAAAAAGTGCAATCCCACACTTGTTCTTTGTTTGGCTTTTTTGCTAGGTTCACTAAATGCTAAAACTGACCTGTCATTATGATTCTCCAGGTCATTACAAGTTCATAGGCACCAAACATGTCTAGGTTCTTTTTTATCTAAACAAAGGGCACCACTGAATGGTATATAAAATAAAAATATTCTTTATTATAATAATAATTAAAAACACATGTAAAGACAAGGTGCTGAATGAATGATGATGACTCCCGAAGAAGCTGTGTGAAACGCGCATCTGGGCAGAGGGTCGTCCAGGGATCACCACTGTTCTACCGCTGGTATGTACACTAACACATCTTTTCATTAAGATTTATTCACAGTATTGTATTGGCACAGGCCAGCATTTAATTGGTGATAAGTGGATGCCCAGTCCTTTTTATATGTATGCCTTCTTTTGGTTCATTATTTATTCATAACAGGACGTTGTGGTCCTTTGTGGATTTAATCACATTGTGAAATTTGTTAAATTGCGGTAAGACAGTATTGTTTTGTGGTGATTCCATGGCTATTGTGTCACTCTTCATTCATTCAACACCTTGTCTTTACATGTGTTTTTAATTATTATTAATAAAGAATATTTTTATTTTATATACCATTTATTGGTGCCCTGTGTTTACTACATGGTCATCATAATTGTGATTTATTTTGTTTGTGGTATATAGTAGCCACTATTGTTATGGGAATATTAGATTTTTGGGCATTTCTGTGAATTAATCTTTTTTATCTGAGTGGTGAAAAAAAATTACAAAGTTCGCTAAAAAAAAAAAATTGCGCCATATTCCGATACCCGTAGCGTCTCCACTTTTCGTGATCTGGGACTGGGTGAGACCTTATTTTTTGCGTGCTAAGCTTACGTTTTTAAAGATACCATTTATGTAGAGATACAATCTTTTGATCGCCCATTATTATATTTTAATGTAATGTCGTGGCAACCAAAAAGCCATAATTCTGGCGTTTCAATTTTTTTCTCGCTACGCCGTTTAGCGATCTGGTTAGTACTTTTTTTTATTTATAGATCGGGTGATTCTGAATGCGGCGATGTCTAATATGTGTATGTGTGAATTTTTTTTATTGTTTTATTTTGAATGGGACGAAAGGGGGGTGATTTAAACTTTTATATTTTTTTCATATTTTTTAAAATATTTTTTTTTATTTTGGCATGCTTCAATAGCCTCCATGGGAGGGTAGAAGCATCCACAACTCGATCGGCTCTGCTACATATAGGCGATGAGCAGATCGCCTATATGTAGCATAACTACAGCATTGCTATGAGCGCCGACCACCGGTTGGCGCTCATAGCAATGCCTCATCAACAACCATAGAGGTCTCTAGGAGACCTCAGGTTGTTATGGCAACGCATCGTGGCCGGAAGTGCTGGATAAATCCCGCTATCAGCGTTTGACAGGGGGATTTAACTAGTTAATAGGTGCGGGTGGATCGCGATTCCACCTGCACCTATTGCGAGCTTTGATGCGGGCTCACCGCTGGAGCCCTCATCAAAGCAGGGAATCTGACCTTGAACATACTATTGTGTCCATGGTCAGAAAGGGGTTTAATAAACATTGCGTGGTAACTGCTATCATTCCGGGCTCTTACACCCGTGCAGGCGGTTTGGGCACCCTGGCCTGTGTGACCCACTTGAGGAAGTTCTCCCTCTCTTAGCTACAGCTGACCCCTGCTATGTTTAACTGCTTTCTAACTGGTTTTACTATACTATATTACTTCTACCATAGTGCCCGAATTTAGTGGCCAGAAATGGGTAGTACACTTTCCATAATAGCAGGTACAAGAAATAACAAATATATACATTATGAACATAGCAGCATTGTTATAACACTAAGGAAGAGAGTGGGGTATTACACGGTCCCGGTACACCCCTTACACAGGCTCTTTCACTAGGCTCAGCCTGACTACACTATATAGGAGGTGTCGTACCATATTACTCTTTGCACCTGACTTTTGTTGAAAATGGTTCTGTCATTGATAGGCTGTTTCATTCTGTATTGCCTTACATGTACTGACTTAAATAAATTCTCTTTTCACTTTACTTTGGATCTTACACTCCATTCTTTCATGCAAGCGTCTCTGTTGGGTGTAATCCATGGCTATTGCCTTTAGGGGTCCAGACACATAGGCTTGGGACAGTTCCATATACTATGGTTTCGGTCTTAGTGATTTTGTATTACGAGAGCTGGAAGTGCAGTGTCCGCCCATATTAAAAGTTCAAAGATGGATTGTTCTACAATTTCCAAACTGAATACCACAAGAATGATATGCATTTAATAAGCATTAAGGGCATTTACAAATATGCAGTCAGTTAGGGGTCTAACTTCCTGATGACAAGTTCCCTTTAAAGAACCCAAAGGCAGCTATGTTCAAACAACTTGCTATATGTTGAAAGTATAGTATTTAGGCAGTGTAAGATACAGGTTGTTGAGAGCCTAGGGTTTAGGGCATCCCATCTGTTTTTTAAAATATTTAAATTTGGTGATAATGCCCACCCATTTTTCTTTACATTTGTAATTTGCAGTCATGGATAGTTCCAGGTTCTCACCACAAGATGGAAGCAACACCTCCTTTCTCAACATGCTCTCCATTATAATCCATTTTATTTAAAGCTTAATGTCTTTAAAAAAGTAATACAAAGTCCATAAGAACACAAAAAAAGTTCTCAAAACTCAATCATATGACTTGTGTGAAATAGCCTACATACAATTATGGTCAATTATGGCCAAAAGTGTTGGTACCCTTGGAATCGTTCCAGAAAGTGAAGTATTTCTCCCAGATAATTATTGAAATTACACATTTTGTTATACACATGCTGTTTTTCTTTATGTGCATTGGAACAACACAAAAAACAGAGAAAAATAGGCAAATTGGACACAATTTCACACACTCCCCTTCTCACCTCTTACCCCACAATGGGATAGACAAAATTGTTGGCATCTTTCCAAAATGTGGGTAAATAACTTTCCAAAAAATAAGGAAAAAAGCAGCACACTCCGTTAACCGGATCATAAAAAACCTAAGTCCTTTATTTCAGAAAAGCATACATGGACAAGATTTATGAGGGCAGGATAAGTGCAGGCATGCAGGCAAGAAACAGGATCCAGATGGACCCGTGGAAGCGTGTTTAACGCAAAACGGCCGTAGTACTGTTTCTTGCCTGCACTTATCCTGCCCTCATAAACCTTGTCCATGTATGCTTTTCTGAAATAAAGGACTTAGGATTTTTATGATATGGTAAACGGAGTGTGCTGCTTTTTTCCTTATTTTTTGGATTGCCTCATGTGTGCTTCTTCAAGCAAGCACCTTCACTACCGTGCTTTCACCCTGCAAAGTGTTGCTGACTCAAAGTCCACCCACTCCACCAGTAAGTAGACTGTTTCTTAGTGCCATTCTATTTTTTTCTTTTTTGGGTAAATAACTTTGTTTCAGGTATGTGATGTTCATTCAAACTCACCATGGCAAGTAACAGGTGTCGGCAATATGAAAATCACATCTGGAACCAGATAAAAAAAAGGGAGAAGTTGACTTAATCTTTGCATTGTGTCTATGTATGCCACACTAAGCATGGAGAACAGAAAGAGGAGAAGAGAACTTTCTGAGGTCTTCAGATCTAAAATTGTTGAAAAATATCAGGGTTCTCACAGTTACAAGTCCATGTCCAGAGATCTTGATGTTCCTATGTCCACGATATGCAACAAAATCAAGAAGTTTACAATCTGTGACACTGTAGATAATCTCCCTGGACCTGGATGGCAGAGAAAAATTGAAGAAAGGTTGTAACACAGGATAGACCAGATGGTAGATAAGCTGCCCCAATCAAGTTTCAAAGAAATGCAATATGCCCTGCAGGCTCAAGTGCATTAAAGTCAGTGTGAACTATATAACAACATTTAAATTAAATAAAACGCTATGGCAGGAGACCAAAGAGGACCCCACTGCTGACACAGAGACATAAAAAAGCTAAACTTCAGTTTGCTAAAATGTACATGAGTAAGCAAAAATCCTTCTGGGAAAGCGTTTTGTGGCTGGGCGAGAACAAGATAGAGCTTTTTAATAAAGCACATCCTTCTACTGATTACCAAAAACAGAATGAGGCCTAAAAAGAAAAGAACACAATACTTACAGTGAAATATGGTAGGGGTACAAAGATGTTCTGGGGTTGTTTGATTATTTGCTGCCTCTGGGACTGAGGTCCTCGACTGTGTACAAGGCATCATGAATATGGATATTTCAGCAAGACAATGATCCAAAACACTGCTCCAAATCTACTCAAGCATTCATGCAGAGGAACAATTACAATGTCCTGGAATGGCCATCCCAGTCCCCAGACCTGAATATCATTGAACATCTGTGGGATGATTTCAAGCGGGCTGTCCATGCTCGGCAACCATCAAACTTAACTGAACTGGAATTGTTTTGTAAACAGGAATGGTCACAAATACCTTCATCCAGGATCCAGGAACTCATTAATAGCTACAGGAAGGGACTAGAGGCTGTTATTTTTGCAAAAGGAGAATCAACAAAATATTAATGTCACTTTTATGTTGAGGTGCCCATACTTTTGCACCGGTCAAATTTTGTTATAATGCAGATTGCACATTTTCTGTTAGTACAATAAACCTCATTTGAATCCAGAAATATAACTGAGTCCATCAGTTATTAGATATATGAAACTGAAATAGCTGTTGCAAAAACCAAAATAGTTATAAAGACAAAAGGTTAACATTAATAGTGGTGCCCAAACTTTAACATATGACTGTATCTTCATATTGTCAGTCTGCCACCAATTCATGACTGTCTCCTTGATCCTGAAAAATTGCTTTGCAGGTGTGAATAGCCATACCTGCAAGAAAACCACATACAAATACTTGGACATATATCCTAACTTGCTTGTATCACCACCATACCTGAACTCCACAAGTCAGCAAGTTACTAAAGTAAATTTTCATGAATTTGACCTGTGGTGTGTAACCATACCCAGTCTGCGCTATGCCATATTGCGAGTTGCACAAAAATATTGTGACTTAATATGTTTACACCAGAATTTTAGCATGAACACCTTGATAAATCAGTGTCTTAGTCTTGAGAACCTACAGTATGAGTAGATTTTCACATTAGCTAATTATTTTTTCCAGTATGCCAATGATTATTTACAGCATGAATGTTCTAGGGCAGGGGTCCCCAACCTCTAGCTCGGGAACCACATGTGGCCCGCGGTCCCATGAATTGTGGCACGCGGCTGTTTGCCAGCTTGTTGCATAAGATCCAGGTCTAGCAAACAGGTATGAGGAGCACATCTCAAAATGGTGAATTTTGTGAGTAGCCCTGCACATAAAAGCAGATCTGGATGCACATATACTGGTCTTAGGGGTTTAGAGATAATTTAAGTATGGTATGCTGGAGACAGGATGATACTACCCATCGGAGAAGGTGCCTGGAGCTGGATGTCACAGTGTGTTGGGAGTGCTGGATGGGAGAAAACTGAATGGGGGAATTGTGGGGACCGCTGGATCTTGGTATAATGTTTCAGGGTGAATTCTGTGGAAAAGCTTTGGTTACCATTATACCCGTAATGAGGGATCTGGTTGCCACTACTGTGAGGAGGGCAGGAGCTGGATGTGGCTTGCGAACCTCTCTCAGAGATGAATGTAGCTCTCTAGGTCAGAAAAGTTGGGGACCAGTGTTCTAGGGAGTATATTTTAAGGGTTAGCTCTAGAGTTATTCATGATATTGATTAAAAGCTCTAGAGCAAGGATTTTTTTGGGAATATGCCAATTTTCGGCTCAATAATCTAGACTTTGTACATTGTTAGGGCATGGAATGTTTGTTGCAGTGACCCAAATTCATTGTCCTCTTACTTCTTCATGCATCTTCCCAATTTAAGTTTCAATCAGGTAGAAAGTTCATTTTGAAGTGAGGTAGCAGCAAAAAGTATTAAAACGTTAAAGAAAGAAACAAAAGAAATACATGATCCATGGATCTGCTCCTATTTTAGAGACAGAATAGAAGAATATGAACCAATGGCCCCCAAATTGGGCTTTTAATAGTATTTGTTGGCAATTTGAAAAGAAATAGCCTCCTTAAAAACCATTGGCAAATTGAGAAAAATACATAGGTACATTGAATCATAGAATGTTGGAGGTGTAGAAGGGACCTCCAGGGTCATCATTTCCAACCCCCTCCTCAATGCAGCGCAGGATTCACTAAACCATCTCAGACAGATGTCTGTCCAACCTCTGTTTGAAGGAGAACTCATCACCTCTGTGGAAGCCTGTTCCACTCATTGATCACCCTCACTGTAAAGAAGCTTTTTCTAATGTCTAATCTGTGTCATCTCCCTCTCAGATTCATTCCATTGCTTCTCATATTTCTATGTGCAAATGAGAATAAGGATGATCCATCTACACTGTTACATCCCTTCAGGTATTTGTAGACAGCTATTAAGTCTCCTCTTAGCCTTATTTTTTGCAAGCTGAACAATCCCAAATCCTTTAACAGTTCCTCGTAGGATGTACTTTGCAGTGCGCTCACCATCCTGGTAGCTCTTCACAGAACTTGCTCCAGTTTTTCAATTTTTTTTAAAAAAATTTGGTGCCCAGAAATGTTTTGATTTAACTTTAATTAACTCAAGGATTATTTGTACCCAACATGAACCTTGTCCATTCTCATACTAATAACCAAGTCAGTACTGACAGCCAGCAGCCTGGTCTCAGATGTGAAAGTCTTGACAGGCTGGCACCTAGATTCCTTTTTAGGAAATTCTAACAAAAACATCTTTTTGTAAGACAGAGAAATGTAATATACATACATATACTAATAGAAATATAATATAGAAATTGATTTATTCAGTTAAAGCAATATGATCAGTTAAAGAATAATTTACCAATTTTCCTTAACACCACCAAAGAACCTACTAGAACAAGTTGAAAGGAGAACAACAGCAAGACTGTCCTGTTACAGGTGGAATACTAGGAAATGTACCCCTGAACTATTGCACTTTGGGGTCACTTTATTCTATGTACCCTTCTGTAGTTCAGACATTTTTCATATGTTGCCACTACTAGTGTAAAATGATGTGCAGTGAATATCCCACCGTGACAACAATGAAGCATTGTGGATGAAGATGCTTAAAGGGTTTTTTTTTCCATTTGGTTCAATTAAGGAATATTGCAATGATTCCTTGAACTTCCACCCATTATAAGTATGGGAGGGCAGTAACACTAATTTAGCGTATTGCTCCCTTCCAAACTTTCCCTCTACTTTAGCACTCCTATTTTCTATTTCTGCAGCACAGCAACAGTGAAGGTGCTCTTCATGCTCAGTATCAATAGAGGTCCTGCAAGTTGGACCTCTATCTTTCAAAAGTGATGGCATATCTTAGACATTGAAAACCGCATTTATAAGTAAGACCAAAAAAATTGTAATCATTCTAAATATTATTGGACAGGATAGTAGTCTAATGACAGTACCCCCACTTTGATGTGGGCTCCGGCGGTGAGCTCGCTTCAAAGCTGGGACATGTGAGCTATTTTGAACAGCTGACATGTGCCCAAACTAGGCACGGGTGGAATCGCGATCCATCCGTGCCTATTAACTAGTTAAATGCCATTGTCAAACTCTGACAGCAGCATTTAACAAGCGCCCCTGGCCATCTGGCCAGAAATGCGCTCATCGGTGACCCCGTCACGTGATCGGGGGTCATCGGTTTGTCGGCATAACAACCAGAGGTCTCCTGGAGACCTCTATGGTTGTTGATGCCGGATTGCTATGAGCGCCACCCTGTGGTCAGCGCTCATAGCAATGCAGTAAGGCTAGTTTCACACTAGCGTTTCATTGACCTGCGTCGGTCTGCGCACAGCCGCCAATAAGCTCCACCCCTGGCCGTTTCTCCTCCAGACCGCGCCACCTATGGGCACATGATGCTGCTTGCTACCTGCGTACCCTATCTTTAGCATTGGGTATGCAGGCCATGCGCAGGTATGCGTTTGCCGGCGCATGTGTCCTTTTAACGGTGCACCAACCTGCGCCAAAGGCACCGTGTTGCATTTTGGTGCGCTCGGCGCACCGGCAAAAGGACGCATGCGACGGCAAATGCATACCTGTGCACGGCCTGCGTACTCAATGCTAAAGATAGGGTACACAGGTCGCATGCAGCGTCATGCGCCCATAGGCGGAGCTGACAGGAGGAGGCATGGCTGTGGGTGGAGCTTAGTGGCAGCTGTGCGCAGCCCGACGCAGCTCCAGGAAACACTAGTGTCAAACTAGTCTTATTTTGCCGCATAGAGGCAATCTGAGTATCGCATGTATGTAGCAGAGCCAATCAAGTTGTGGCAGCTTCTAGCCTCTCATAGAGACTATTGAAGCATGCCAAAACTTAAAGAAAAATAGTTTTAAAAATATTAAAAAATATATAAAAGTTTAAATCACCCTCTTTCGCCCCAAGCAAAAAAAAACAATAAAAAAATCAAACATCCACATATTTGGTATCGTCAAGTTCAGAATCGCCCGATCTATCAATAAAAAAAGGATTAGGCTACTTTCACACATCAGGTTTTCGGCGTCAGGCGCGATCCGGCGTCGTGCCGGAATGCCGGATCCGGCAAATGTTTTGTAAAACCTGATGTGCCGGATCCGGTTTTCTGCCGGATCCGTCTTTTTCTTGACAGACAAAACCGGATCCGTCTCATCCGGTTCATCCGTTTTTCTATCCGTTTTTCGACGGATTACGCCGGATCCGGTTTTTAAAATTGACCCTTGTGGCCTTCCGAACGGGATTGGCTACTGGAAAACTATATATAGCATGTTCCTACAGCCCTTCTTTGACAGGTTGTAGAGGAGAAAGTGCAGGTTGGAGAGAAGAGCAAGTTACTGGCGAAGATGGATGTTGTCATTGGAAATATTTTGAAGAATTTGGCGGATTTTATAGCGGAGGCGAATCGTTTGAGGGTGATTGTTCTGGAGAAGGAGAGAGCGAGACAGCAGCGCATCAGGCATCGTAGACGACGTTTGTGGATCCACCCTATCACAGCCAAGAGAATGACGCGTGGGGTCTATTCTACACTCTGCATGGACCTTTGACGAAACCCGGATAAATTTTTTGGATATGTTCGGATGAACATGGAGAATTTTGATTACTTGGTGGAGCGCATTGCACACCTCATAAGAAAAGCGGACACCTATTGCCGCTTCTCTGTTTCACCCGCAGAGCGTCTGATGGTGACTTTAAGGTAAGCCACATTTATTGGATGTGATCGCATCAGAGCACACTTTCACTGCAATCTTGTTGGTGGTAGTTTGTATCTCCAAGTGTTATAGCTCAGTTTTGGTATGTAATGCTGTGATTTAAAACTAATTGATTGTTTTTTAATTCCCCACAGATTTCTTGCAACTGGAGAATCCCTTTCGTCACTGCATTTCCAGTACAGACTCGGGATTTCCACCATATCTGGAATTGTGAAGTACACATGCCTTGCACTGTGGGACTCCTTAGCTGAAGAGTTTTTACCAGAGCCCACAACAGAGAGGTGGATTGAAATTGCTGACAAGTTTCAACAGATATGTCAGTTTCCCAACTGCTTGGGCGCTGTGGACGGGAAACATATCCGCATTGTAAAGCCAGCTGGATCGGGATCGGAATATTTCAATTACAAGAAATATTTTTCAATTGTCCTCATGGCCATCGCTGACGCGGAATACAAATTTATTGCGGTTGATATTGGGGCCTATGGCCGCTCCAATGACTCTCAAGTTTTCAAACTGTCTGCCATGGGGCGTAAACTGTATGGAAACACCTTCCAGTTCCCACCACCTAGACCGCTGCCGCAAACATCTGGTCCACCTATGCCATTTGTCTGTGTAGGGGATGAAGCCTTCCAGCTGTCAGAACACCTTTTGAAACCGTACTCTAGCAGAGGATTGACAAGACCAAAACGCATTTTTAATTACCGCCTCACAAGAGCAAGAAGAATGGTTGAATGTACCTTTGGTATTCTGACAGCCAAATGGCGGGTCCTATTGACTGCGATCAACCTCAAGACAGAAACTGTTGACGAGGTGATCAAAGCTTGCGTGGTCCTGCACAATTTTGTTATCTGCAAGGAACCCATTTCCATTGAGGACACCTCTGAAGAAACCACCTTGCAAGATTACCATGACATTACCACTAGAAGTTCTGTGACGGTTTCAGTAATGAGGGACAATTTTGCACTATACTTTATGTCACCTCAAGGCAGAGTACACTGGCAGGATGACACAGTGTGAAAGATTTGTGCCCTTAACCAAAATTATGTACCTTCTGTACCAACAGTATATACCTTTGCCAACCAAAGTTGGCTATCTTGTCATGGTCTTACTATTTTTAGCTTTAGGCCACAGGTGTGTACCTGGTTGTGTTTTATGCAAAGTATTTCACCTTTTAACAAAAGTTGTGTACATTGTTAGGAAATCACCAACAATAAACACAACTTTTTAGGTGAAATACTTTGCTTCAAACACAACCAGGAACACAACTGTGGCAAAAAGCTAAAATTTACCCACAGTTATATACCTAGTTTTGAATACCATTTTACTTTTTAAATACCCTGTATTTAACCTTTTTGGCCGCAGAAAGAAATGACAGACAACCAGTGTAAAATAATTTAACTTTTATTGAAAAATGTTTTTTTTAGTAAACTGTTTTTAAATTTTAATAAACTTTTTTAATAAAGCTTTGAAACCATAAAACTGGTCATTTTTATTAAAATACACACATATTATAAATCTGTGTAGTGTGGGGTGGAAATACTGCTGGAGGGGCTGCGGGACACTTCGACACTGGGAGTGTGGAGAGAGGACTGGGATCGTGGTGGGGAAGGAACAGTTAGAGGTGAAGGTGTGGAAAAAGCTACAGAATGGGTGGACATGTGGGAGGCAGAAGAGGTGGTGGGCGGTAGAGTGGAGGGTTGGGCAGGGACTGTAGGAGCAGATGATTTTGATGGCAAGTTGTATGGGGAAGGAGTTTGGTACGGGGAAGGAGTTTGGTACGGGGCAGGTGGCTGGAAGTGGGGAGATGTCTGGTACTGGGGAGGTTGCTGGTACTGGGGAGTTTGCAGGTACTGGGGAGGTTGCTGGTACTGGGGAGGTTGCTGGTACTGGGGAGGTTGCTGGTGCTGGGGAGGTTGCTGGTGCTGGGGAGGTTGCTGGTGCTGGGGAGGTTGCTGGTGCTGGGGAGGTGGATGGTATGTAATAGGAGGGGGAGGATGGAAAGTGGCTGGAGGGGGTGTAGATGTAATAGGAGGGGGAGGATGGAAAGTGGCTGGAGGGGGTGCAGGTGGAGGAACTACTGTGGTGGGAGGAGGAGGTTGGGAGGTAACTTGCTGGAGAGCAGCGTGGCATGAATGCATTACATGCATCTGCTGGGCAGGAGAGAGCGTTTCCATGCGCTCCACAACAGACCTGAAAAAGGTGTGGTTTGGCGAAGATCTTGCTTCTGAATGCATGGTTTGCAGAAGTGTCTTCACCTCCAGAATGCTGGAGTTGATCTGCTGATAGCCTGCTCTGACAAGACTTTTAGACAGTTCTGGAAAGATGCATTCAGATGCAAGAACTCTGGCGCATAAGTCTTTTCCTGACCCCTCTGCCGCTGCCGCCCAGTACCCGCAGGTGTACTAGAGATGGCAGGGGCAGAAGGGTGGGGTAAAGGGAAAGCGATCTCCTCACCAGCAGCTTCATGTAATGTAGGCGGCCACGATGCTCCTGTGCTGGTGGATGGGACAGATGGGTCGAATGTGTGGGAAGGCTGGGAAGGTGCAGATGTACCGGGGCGGTCGAAGTGTCCCTCGGTGCCGGTCTCCTCAGGGATCGCCTCAGAAGGGTTCAATCGTGCAGGCTCCCGAGTGCTGCTCACCGTGCTGTGGAATAAAGAGAAAAAAAACCAATTAAAATAGTGACATGGTATGGCCCTGGCTGAAAAAAAAAATTTACATCTAAACATTTTTTTGTCACATGTGGTGTGTAATATTTACCTTCTGGTGACCATTGTATCCCGGAGGAACGACAGGGCTTGTGCGTACTTGTACTTGCTCCTGCGTCCTCCAGATCCACTCGGGGCCCGCATCTCTTTATTGAACTCCTTCTTGAACCGATCCCTCACAGACCGCCACCGCTTCACAATTCTGTTCCCTGAAACGAGAAAGGAGTGGTTAGTATACAACATCAGTGTTTCCCAAACTCCAGTCCTCATGGTCCCCAGGGGTCATGTTTTCAGGATTTCCATAGTAAATAGAAATCCTGAACACATGATCCGTGGGGACCACGAGGACTGGAGTTCGGGAAACACTGGTTTACATCAAGCAACCGGTACTGTATATACTTACGCTCTTTAATCTGGGCCCGAGCATCGAGGTCCTCCCAGCGGTCCACAAGGAGCGAACAGATTTCCTCCCAGAGTCGTCGGGTAACGATCAGGTCAGCGTGGCGGCGGTCAGCCATATTCCAGAGCGGCTCCCTTTCTCTGACGAGATCGATGAGGTGGTCCACATCGAGTCCTCCATCCTCACCGTCAGAGTCGGGAGCACGCTGTGAAGGCTGTTAAAGAAAAAGACAAAAATAACATAATTAGCCTCCACCAAAGAAATGAAATAAAAAAGCCAAAAAAACAAAGCAAAAATATTTATACTTACACGCTGGTGACCGCCGCGTTGCTGTAGCCGACGACCCTGGGAGGCACTGCGAGGACCTCTTGGCCGAGCACCAGATTGGGAAGACTAGAGAAGAAAACAAAAAATGTTAGGTCTTTGGATGTTGGCATTTGTTTGCTGTGTGTGGTCTGCAGAACATTGTTTTCTATGTGTTGTGTGTACTGTGATGTTGTGTTTCTGCGTTTGATGCCAAAAACTTACCAATTGTGAGCCCACTCCAGGTGTCTGTCCACCCCTTCCTTCTTCTTCTGGGAGCTCCTCTTCATCTTGTGATTCCTGTTTTGAAATAAAAGGCAATGAATAGACATATATTACAGAGATGATGGATTTTTTAAATAAAAACTTACCGTCAAACGCTGACGATGCGAGGGAGGGCTCCCAGAAGATGATGTGCTGTCTTCCTGGTGGCCAGACTCCATGGCTGTGGGTGGTGTTTCAGCTGCTGCCATTGCTGCTGCTGCTGCTGCATCTATTGGGTGGCTGTTGAATAAAGAGAAACAAAGGGCCAATGAATATCTTGATATTCAATAGCCCTAGTTTGGAGGAATGGGGGATTTGATAATTACCGTCTCTCATCTGCTGCTGGCCTCCCCTCCTCAGCATGTTCCATTTGCTGCTCCATTTGGGGTGGTGGTGGTGCTGATGGTGCTGAAGTGGTCTCCTGCCTTCTCCTGCGCTTGGTTGCTTTCTTGGGTGGCATGTTGGGTGTGGCTGAGGGTCCCACTGTCTTGCTTTTATATATGTCTTGTGGGCAGAGCTACTGAGCATGCTCAGACCAAAAAAACCGGATCCGGCCACCGGATCCGGCTGTCGCCGGATCAGGCGCATTGCGGCGCTCATAGGCTTTCATTGTATGAAAAAGCCGGACACGCCGGATCCGGCGTGTCCGGCTTTTTCGCCGGAGACAAAAAACGTTACAGTAGCCGTTTTTTCCAGACGCCGGATCGCGACACATTGCCGGATCCGGCGAAAACCGGATGAAACGCATGGCCATCCGGCGTGATCCGGCGCAAATGCAAGTCAATGGGGGGGGAACCGGATCCGGCATTGCATTTCGCCGGATCCGGTTTTTGTCAAAAGCGCCGGATCGCGCCTGACGGCGAAAACCTGATGTGTGAAAGAGGCCTTAACCTGATCGCTAAATGGTGTAGTGGGAAAAAAAATCAAAACCCCAGAATTCCATTTTTTTGGTCGCTGAGACATTGCATTAAAATGCAATAATGGGCGATCAAAAGAACGTATCTGCACAAAAGTGGTATCATTAAAAAAAGTTAGCTCGGTGCGCAAAAAATAAGCCCTCACCCGACCCCAAAACACGGAAAATGGAAACGCCACGGTTATCGGAATATGGCACAATTTCTTTTTTTTTTGTAAAGCAAAGTTTGGAATTTTTTGTCACCACTTAGATAAAGAAGAACCTAGACATGTTTGGTGTCTCTGAGTTCCTAATGACCTGGAGAATCATATTGGTAGGTCAGTTTTAGCATTTAGTGAACCTAGCAAAAAAGCCAAACAAAAAACAAGTGTGGCATTGCACTTTTTTTTGCAATTTCACGGCACTCGGAATTTTTTTCCCAATTTCGAGTACATGGCATGCTAAAACCAATGACATCATTCAAAAGTACAACTCGTCCGGCAAAAGATAAGCCCTATATGGCCATATTGATGGAAAAATAAAAAGTTATGGCTGTGGAAAGAAGGGGAGCGAAAAGCAAAAACAAAAAAGCTCCGGTCATGAAGGGGTTAAAACCTTATGGCAATCTATGACTGGGAGTAGTCTGGGTGCTTTCCTATGTAGATCATTTTATACTAAAGCCTATGTGTCAGCTTTAGTGACGTGGTTTTCAGGGTAACCCCCTCCCCCTAATTATTTCCTGGGAGGCACAGTGTTTTCTACATGAGTATTCTCTCTGCGTGTCCTCATTGTCAGATGACATCTGCAAACATGCACAGCTCAATGTTCGTATGTTTTCTATTATCATCTTTAATGTGTAAGTAGAGATTCTTCGGACTGGTCAACCTTCCGACTGCTACAAATGGAATGATTTTCTGTTGATATAACGTATATAATAATGGATTTTATGACTGCTGTTTCATTGGATTTCTTTTAACCTTAATTGTATTCTTTCAGGCTGTACTTTGGGCCAGACGGTAACCCAATCTCCCTTGAATGTATTAGTCGGTGAAGGAATGGAGGTCCCATTGAGCTGTAGCTATGATCAGACGGCTTATAATCTGTTTTGGTACATTCAGAAGCCCGGTCATGCTATGAAGATGTTACTCAGTGGTTTAAATAAAGACACAGATCTGGAAGAAGAATACAGGGGTAGAGTGTTATTCATTTCCGACAAGACAAACAAAAGGTTCCCTCTGAATATCACCAAGATAAGGATCTCTGACACTGGGACCTATTACTGTGCGTTCAGTGCCACATTGTGCTAAGTGCATGAGCAGGATGCACAATAACCTGCAGTGTCTGACTCCGGACAACTGTATATACCCATTATCACTGACGTGGGATGGAGGGTTTATAGGTTCAAATACATTTTCTTGTAAACATAGTAACATTTTTAATATATATTATCTTTGTTTTGGAGCAGTGTCCACGGGCCAAGGTCCTACCAGTATCATTGATTATGGGGGCCCACTCTTCTGTCACATGCAAATATTATTAAATATTATTATAAAAGATACTATGTGGTTTGCTGCTACTCTTTATGTAAATTCAGCCTATTTGTCCATATAATAGTAACATGAGTAGTTTGTTAAATAAATGAGATGCTGTCTGCTGCCTGTGCCTGCATATAATGCATCAAGCTCTCTGTGCCAAGCAGTTCTCATGTGGGGGCCCACCGGGTGATTCACCAGTTTGTCTGTGAGCCAGTCCAAGCCTGTTTTGGTGTTTGAGTGTTCTTATCCTAATGTCTGATACCATTTATGTAATATGACCATTGGAAACATTTTATTCCTTTATAGAGACTTTAATGTGCTGAAATAAAAAATATACCTTCTATTATAGAATTCAGCATGGCCAAGTACTAGTCAAATCTAAACATGGCCTTGTTGTAATTAACAGAGTATCCCTTAGAAAAACTTGCCAATTGTACAATGTATTTTACAAAAAATCCATTTCTTGCAACATATTCTAACTTTGTTTTTCAGACATAGATAGGCTCTAGTAATATATATGTGTATATATATATATATATATATATATATATATATTGTTCCACCATGTTAGTACACATTAAAATAAATATATAAATTTAAATATTTAATAATGGCTCCCTTCTTATCTGATTAAAATGTACATGTTAGATTTCTGTGGTGTATTGGATAAAATAGTAATTAAGTAAAACAATTTCTATATTCCAAATATATATTTCTGTAAGTATTAATACTATAACCAAATTAATAACATAATAATAGTACCAGAACACAGCTCACAACATAATTATAGTATCAGAACACAGCTCATAACATAATTATAGTACCAGAACCAAGCTCATAGCATAAACAGAGTCCAAGTTGAGCACATACACTATATGAACAGAAGGATTGGATCACATTATATTTACAGAAATCTCTTATTCTAAATCCATAGACATCAATGTGGAGTTAGCACATGCTCTTCAGCTAAATCAACTGCTACTTTTCTGGAAAGGCTTTCTATAAGATTTTGAACTTTGTGGAAATCTTTTGCCCAATAATCCAGAAGGCCATTAGAATGGTCAAACCCTGATGTTGGACTAGATTACCTGGCTAGTTTATCTTTAAAGTGTTGAGGTCAGGTGCAGACCAGTCAATATCTTCCACAAGATCTTTTTTCTATTTTTTTCTCATCGTCACACCAATATTCAGATCATGATTTCCCTGCATACTGGACTATGGCAGTTAGTGAGCTGGCATAATTTTCTCTACTTACAATATCTTCCACACCAAACTCAGCCAACCATGCCTTCATGGACCTTGCACTGGGACTCAGTTATGCTGGAAAGAAAAAGGTCCTACCCCAAACTATTCCAACAAGGTTGGAGGCATACAATTTTCCATAATGTCTTGGTGTGCTGAAACATTCAGATTTCACTTCACTGGACCTAAGAGGCCTAGGCCAACACCTGAAAAAAAAAACCTGATAACATTATCCCTCCTCCACCAAACTGTACAGTTGGTACAATGCAATTAGGAAGGAAACAATGTATTGGCATTTGTCAAACCCTAACTCGTTCATCAGACTGCCAGATAGAGGAGCGTGATTTTTCACTCCATAGAAAAATACATTTCCACTACTCCAGAATTCAGGGGTTGCATATTTTTCACCACTTCATCAGACATTTTGCATTGTGCTTGGTAAACTAAGGCTTGCATGCAGCTGCTCAATATGCAGATTAGACTTGGCCATTTAAGTCAATGGGTACCCGTAAGAAATGGATGCAAATTGGAAGCCTGATCTCCTTTTTGCATCCGTGTTTTTAGCGCTTTAAAAACATTTGACCTTTCAAGGCTTTCTTATGCTTGGAAGCATACATATGTCATCAGCGAAAAAATTAGGATGACACATGAGAAAAAAATCATTTTGTTCCTCACGCATGATAACATCACATTAATGTGTGAATCTAGCTTTTCAAGTTGTCCCAATACCTTTGTCCATATTGGCCCCGATTCATCAAAGTATTTTCAGAGAAATCTGGTGTAAAAGACGTTGATAAATGAAAAATTTTGCAACATTTTAGCAGTGCTGAGCCAAGATGGAAGCTTAACGCCACACTTCATTGTTGCGATTCCTCCACTCAGTGAGTGATTGCTATGCTGCTCCATGGAATCTGTCTTGGTGAGTTG
The DNA here is from genome assembly GCF_039654945.1 of Dendrobates tinctorius. Taxonomy (NCBI): domain Eukaryota; kingdom Metazoa; phylum Chordata; class Amphibia; order Anura; family Dendrobatidae; genus Dendrobates; species Dendrobates tinctorius. Next base: position 28,534,727 of record NW_027361712.1, on the reverse strand, counting down.
TCTGTGTCTTCATTGACAGCTTGGCTGTCCAATCTTGTGATGGGCTTGCTGAGCTGTCAGTGCCTTGATTAACAGCTCAGCTTTCCAATCTGTGACTGGGAAATGCAGGACTTTCTTCGGTGTTCTGGTGATTGCCCAGCTACTTAACTGAGCTTTCAGCTCCAGATCCTTGCAAGACATAGTTTGTGCGTCTTAATGAGTGTTAGCCTGATTCTGTTGCTCTGAGTTCTGATCTTCTGCTGCCTAACCCTTTGGACCGTGTTCTGACTATCCTTTCGTCTTGTCCTTTGGCCGCTATCTCTTAGTATTGACTCTTCTGCCTCACGGTTTTTCCGTGAGTAATGACTAGAATTATGTTACGTCTGGCCATTCCTGTGAAGCACCTGAAGGGTTAATAAACCTCTTGAATGTGGTTTTGAGTACCTTGAGGGGTGCAGTTTTTAGAATGGTGTCAGTTTTGGATATTTTCTATCATATAGACCCCTCAAAGTGACTTCAAATGCGATGTGGTCCCTAAAAAAAATGGTTTTGTAAAAATGAGAAATCGCTGGTCAATGTTTAACCATTATAACTTCCTAACAGAAAAATGTTGGTTCCAAAATTGTGATGAATTAAAGTAAACATGTGGGAAATGTTATTTATTAACTTCTTTGTGTGACATATTTCTCTGTTTTAAGGGCATGAAAATTCAAAGTTGGAAAATTTCCTTTTATTTCACAAATAAACTCATGTCATATCAAAGAAATTTTACCACTAGCATGAAGTACAATATGTCACGAGAAAACAATGTCAGAATCACTGGGATGCATGGAAGCGTTCCAGAGTTATTAACTCATAAAGGGACAGTGGACAGAATTGTAAAAATTGGCCCGGTCATTAACATACAAACCACCCTTGGGAGTAAAGGGGTTTCACCAATTATTATAAAAAATTTATTAGGGATTTTCCACAGATTGTTAAACCTCTTACAGATCTCACTTGTAAGGGGGCGGATGCCATTGGGGCCTTTAATAAACTAAAAGAGTGCTTCATGTTTGCTCCAGTTTTGATCCAACCTTGTTTTCAGAAACCGTTTATCATAGAGGTGGATGCCTCAGAGCTTGTGATGGGGGCTGTTTTGTCTCAAGGTCCTAAAACCCTGACGGACATAACGGTCATGTGCATTTTTTTCTACAAAATTTTCTTCTGCTGAGAAAAATTATTGTGTTGGAAATCATGAGCTGCTTACTATCAAGTTAGCATTTGAGGAATTTAGACATTTTTTGGAGGGATCTATCCATCATGTCATGGCTGTGACTGATCATAAAAATGTAGCTTATATTGAATCTGCCAAACATTTAACCCCTAGACAGGCCAGGTGGTCCTTATTTTTTTCTAGATTCAGTTTTTCCATCACTTTCAAGTCAGGGTCTAAAAATGTTAGGGCTGACACTTAATTACACAGCCTTGATTCAATTTCTTCTCCAGAACAACCTTCTTTCATTGTTACTCAGGATATAGTAATTTCTATGGTGTCCTCGGCGTTGGAGGCTAAGATTTGCCAAGTCCAGTCCTTGGCTCCTTCTGCTACTCCTGGATCTAAATTATTTGTGTCTGTGAATCTAAGATTACATCTGCTGCAAGAGTTTTATGACGATATCTTGAGTGGTCACCCTGGGGTCACTGCTAAGCAGGAAGCTATATGTAGACTTTTTTGGTGTCTATCGATGCTTAACGACATTAAAAGTTTTGTATCCGTTTGTGAGGTTTGCGCACGCGCTAAACTTTATCATAACTGGCCAGCCATTGAATTGACTCCATTGCCTATTCCAGAAAGACCATGTACTCATTTGTCCATGGATTTCATCATTAATATACCTTTGTCTAGTGGGAAAACTGTTATTTGGGCGGTGGTTGATCGAGTCAGTAAACAAGCTCTCTTTGTTTCGTTATCAGGGTTACTTGATGCTGAGACGCTTTCCAGGTTATTCATCAATCATGTGGTGAGATTGCATGGCATTCCTTTGAACATTTCATCCAATAAGTGGGTGCAATTTGTCTCTAAAATTCTGGAGAGCATTTTGTAAGAGATAGGTCAATATCCAATCGTTTTCCTCTGCTTACCATCCTGAAACCAACGGTCCGACAAAGAGGACAAATCAATTGTTGGAGCAAATTCTAAGATGTCTCATTGCCGCTCAGCATGAAGACTGGTCCTCATTCTTTCCTCTTGCTGAATTTGCCTTTAACAGTTGGGTTAACCAGTCTACTGGAACCTCGCTTTTTTGTAATTATGGTTTTCATCCTCATTTTGGTGAATTCTCGAGGATGAGTTCTGGTTGTCTGGGTGTAGGGGTTGCTATACAAATTCTGGGTGATTGTTAGGCGTCGGGTTCCTGCAGTGGCTCGGCAGGAATCCAGAGCCTCACATTCTGCGGTTTCTCATTGTCTATCGACCGCAGAGGAGATGGCTCAGCAGTCTCAGTGTCCAAGACGCTTTGCCCAGACCTGCTCTGTGGGTCTGGCTGGTGCTGCCACCTTCGGGTCAGCAATAGCAATGCAGGCTTCTCTACAGCAGAGGCTGTCCTCTCATCTTGCTACTGGGCATGCTTACGACATGATCTCCCATTGGGGATCGGGAGTCACATGCTCAGGTCCTCCTCCTGATCTCATTGGTCCATCACAGAGATCTGGAAGGTCCCGGAAGCGCACAGCTATAAAAGGTCTGCATGGCCACTCGGCGATGCGCTAGTATAGTCTCTAGTTGCTACTGTGTGAATGATGATGGATGCATGAACCTGCAAATGACTCATTAAGATCCCCTTCCTCTGATATTACGAGTGTGTATAGGGACTTAGCTTTAGAGTCTGCGCCAGCCAATGGCAAGCTACAAGCCACAACAGCATCCTTCACAGTGCTAGCGTCCGACAGTGCGCCTGCTACCGGGCATTGTCAATCAATTAGCGGCAGTGTCTGTCGCCGCGCTGCAGTCTGCAGCTCCTCTCGGCGTCCGCAGTTGCGACGCAGCACGCACGGTACTGTAGGTCTAGATGGACTCTGACCCTCTGCCTAGGGTCCAGCTCCTGTGACCACATACCGTGCGTGCACTTCTCTGAGACCTCCGAGTCCAACCGGCTCAGTATTTATGTTAATGCCTTTGGCATCTCTGTGAAGCCAACAGAGTACGCCCAGCGCACACCGGGTGACATCCAACCCGCGTGCAATAATACCGCCATATTTAGTGTTCGCCATTATTTAGCAGCAGTGTTAACACCTTCTGCACGGTGGATCCGGAACGGCGAGCACACTTTATTATTTATTTATTTAGTGCGTTCCGCCGTTCATAACATTATACTAGCACCAGGGTCTGGCTAATAATGGCGGACCAGCAGCAGCTACAGTGGTACATTTGGTAGCTGGAGGGCAGGTTGGCAGCCCTCGAGAGTTCCACCTCGGCTGCAGTCGCTGCTCAGACAATTGCAGAAGCTGTCTCCCGTGCGTCCATGTCCACGCCCACGCCGACAATTTCCCGCCTCCCGTTGCCCGATAAATTTTCTGGTGACAGTGCCACCTGTAGGGGTTTCGTGAGCCAGTGCTCTATCCAGCTCGAATTACTGGCCACACGATTCCCTACAAAGCGTGCTAAGGTGGGGTTTATCATCTACCTCCTGTCAGGCAGGGCATTGGAATGGGCTACGCCACTATGGAAGCGTGATGACCCTGTGGTACTGAGCACTGCTCAGTTTCTAAAATTACTAAAGCAGGTCTTTTTGGGGCCCAAGGTCTCTCATGACACCTCTCTTAACACAGGGATCCCTGTCGGTCAGTCAGTACGCCTTCCATTTCCGGACACTGGCTTCCGAGCTGGAGTGGCCTGATAAAACACTCATCCCTGTGTTCTGGAGAGGGTTGGCTGAGCATGTCAAAGATGCTTTATCTACCAGGGAGGTTCCCGTAAGTCTGGAGGAGTTGATTGCTATTTCCACCCATATTGACCTCCGTTTTACGGAGTGTGGGCTGGAGCGTACTCAATCCAGTCAGAAGCTTAGGCTGGTCCCCGACTTCTCTGAATTTCTTGAATCCCCTGATCTGGAAGTCAAACCTCCTGAGCCCATGGATGTGTCTCGTACCGGTCCCAAACCGCGTCCAGCACAGGGCTCCACATGCTGTTACCTGTGTCGCCAGTCTGGCCACCTGTCTAACAGGTGTCAGCAGCGATCGAAAAAACGTTCACCTTCAATAGTAGTTGGTGGGGATCTACCTAATATGAAAACTTTCTCCTCCAAACCGGTATTTCGAGGGACGTTAGACAGTGGAGCTTCCACCTGGGAGGTAGAGGTCATGGTCGACTCTGGGGCAGAAGGAAATTTTATGTCTTCGGTCTTCGCCCAAAAGCACGCTATTCCACTGGTGCCGCTCCCTCACCCCATGACCATCAGGGTGGTCAATGGATCTACCTTACCATCTCAGATTACCCACCAGACAGCACCCCTGGGGTTTTCTATCTCCGAGTCTCATCACGAGACATTGTCCCTGCTCATTATGACAAAGGGGATCGACCAGGTGCTTCATGGACTTCCCTAGCTCCATTGCCTTTCCCCTCATATAGAGTGGTCCTCAGGGAGTATACTGGGCTGGAGCAAGGACTGTGTAGGAAGGTGCATGGGGGGCAGTGTCCAAGTAGCCTCTGCGGAGGTGCCCGCGGGTCTTGCCGCGCCCTTCACTGGGAATCTGAGGTCCACGGTTATGGCCGCCCTTCAATCAGTGCCATTGGCCAAGACCTTTGTCCTACCTTACCTGCGGTCCAAGGTTCTAGCGTAGGCACACGCGTCCAGGATGGGTGGTCACTTTGGTTACAAGCGGACCACAAAACTCCTGGCAAGGTCTTATTGGTGGCCGCACAGGGCTCGGGACGCTAAAAAATATATTCAAGCATGTGCCTCTTGTGCTCAGAGCAGCTCCTCTAAACAGAGGCCAGCGGGGTTAGTGTATCCCTTGCCGGTGGCAGACCGGGCAATGGAGGTTCGCGACTGTTTGGGTCACACCCCGCATGTCACTCAAGCCTCTAAAGAGAGAACGAAGACGCCCGCCGACACATATCGGCGCCCCGCTCCAACTTTTGCTCCTGGCGACTCTGCCATCCCTGACGCCTTCCACGTGTCCCTTCTCAAACCTGTTCACATGTCCTGGTTTTCCGAGTCATCTGCCGGGACATCAGACTTGTATTTGGACAAGACTGAGGCCTATGCCTCTATGGAACACAAGGTGGTACGTGGCAAAAAAATTTTTTTGATGGATTGGGAGGCTCAGGGGGGAGGGGGCCCTAGGAGAGGGGGTAATGTTAGGCCTCGGGTTCCTGTAGCAGCTTGGCAGGAAACCAGAGCCTCACATTCTGCGGTTTCTCATTGTCAATCAACTGCAGAAGTGATTGCTCAGCAGTCTCAGTGTCCCAGACGCTTTGTCCAGACCTGCTCTGTGGGTCTGGCTGTTGCTGCCACCTTCGGGTCAGCAATAGCAATGCAGGCTGCTTTACAGCAAAACGCTCCATGCTCAGGTCCTTCTCCTGATCTCATTGGTCCATCTTAGAGGTCTGGAAGGTCCCGGAAGCGCATGGCTATAAAACGTCTGCATGGCCGCTCGGCCATGCGCTAGTATAGTCTCTAGTTGCTACTGTGTGAATGATGATGGATGCATGAACCTGCGAATGACTCATTAAGATCCCCTTCCTCTGATATTACGAGTGTGTATAGGGACTTAGCTTTAGAGTCTGCGCCAGCCAGTGGCAAGCTACAAGCCACAGCAGCATCCTCCACAGTGCTAGCGTCTGACAGCGCGCCTGCTATCGGGCATTGTCGATTAGAGGCAGTGTCTGTCACCACGCTGCAGTCTGCAGCTCCTCTCGGCGTCCGCAGTTGCGATGCCGCACAAAACAGTAGGTTTAGGCAGACTCTGACCTTCTGCCTAGGGTCCAGCTCCTGTGACCACATACCGTGCGTGCACTTCTCTGAGACCTGTGAGTCCAACAGGCTCAGTATTTATGTTAATGCCTTTGGTGTCTCTTGAAGCCAACTGAGTACGCCAAGCGCACACCGTGTGATGTCCAACCCACGTGCAATAATACCGCCATATTTAGTGTTCGCCATTATTTAGCAGCAGTGTTAACACCTTCTGCACGGTGGACCCCGAACGGCGAACGTACTTTATTATTTATTTATTTAGTGCGTTCCGCCGTTCCTAACAGTGATTTCTGGAGACAGGTTCAGAGGAATATTGGGATGGCCCAGCGTCGCCAGAAACAGAACGCCGGTGGGAAATGTTCAGTGGGTCCTGTTGTGAGTTCATTTTCCCCTTCACTACTGAGGCCCGAGGAACTCCCTCTTCTGGTGAAGAAAGGTAGTGAGCCTGATTGTCAAACACCTGGGGCTGATGATGATGACTGGCTGAGTGGGGTTAATGACTGGATATAAGGCTGCCGACGCCCTTCTGGCCTGCGGGTGATTTCTCTGTGGACTTCTAGGAAACCTGTCTGATTCCTGCTCATCTAAAGCTAAGATTTCTGCTTTGCCTTTTTGCATTAGTGTTTTGTTTTCCTTGCTTTTCTGGATTCTGCCATTCCCTGCTGGGGTGAGCTGAATCTCCTCTTGCCTGTTGCTCTGTCTTCAGAATATTCCTGAGTACTGACATAGCTTTTTTGAAGCCTAGCGTCTTCAAGGCCTTTTTTACTGTCAGTTGGTTGGCTCTTATTTTCATAGGGTTTTTCACGGATTGCAGACAGCAGCCTTCCTGTCCTTTCCTATCTAAGCTAGCGTGGGCCCCATCTTTGCTCAGTCTATCTTTCTGTCTGTGTTTTGTTCTTTCTTCTTGCTTCACCGTCATTATATGTGGGGGGCTGCCTTTTGCTTTGGGGTCTGCTCTGGGGCAGTTTAGATTTCCCTTTCTGTCTTTAGGCTATGTAGTCCTCCGGCTGTGATCGAGGGGCCTAGGGCATCGTAGGAGCCCCCACGGCTACTGCTAGTTGTGTTGATAGGTTCAGGGGTCTGCAATCCGATAGCTGCCAACTTCTCTGGTTTTCTGGACTTAGCTAACATTTCTATTTTTGCCTCCTACGGTGACTCAATCATAACAGGGTCCCATATTCAAGGTTGGTGATAAGGTCTGGGTTTGTTCCAAAAATATTAAATTAAAAGTGCCATCAGCAAAGTTGGGTTCTTAGTTTATTGGTCCATTTGAGATTTTGGAGGTAGTTAACCCAGTGGCTTTCAGATTTAAATTCCCTTAATCTTTTCACATTTGAAATGTATTCCATAAATCACAGAGTTTATCTCTTCCATTTTGTCTCCTTCATCTCCGCTTCCATTGGTTTCTGTCAATGACAGTTTGGCAGTTTGGAGTTTGAAGTACAAAAGATTATTGATTACCAGAAGGTCTGTAATTGCCTCCAATACCTTATTCATTGGCGAGGTTACCAACCGGATGAGAGATCCTGGGTCCCTGCTCAAGCTGGCAACTCCGATCGTCGAGTCAGGGCCTTCCATTGCAGATTTCCTGAAAAACCTGGGGTCCGGTGGCCTCCCTAGAAGATGGCGTACTGTCATTATTCCTCCGTTCAGTGAGTGATTGCTATGCTGTTCTATGAAAACTGTCTTGCTGAGTTGTCGGTGCTTTGATTGACAACTCACCTGTCCAATCTGTGAATGGGAGCTATGTGACTTTTCACAGAGGATACTTAATAGCTGAGGAGGCTTAATAGCTTAATAAGAGGAGACTTAATAAGAGGAGACTTAATAGCTGTCTACAAATATCTCAAGGGCTGTCACATTGTAGAGGGATCATCTTTATTCTCATTTGCACCAGGAAAGACTAGAGGCAATGGAATGTAACTGAATGGGAGGAGACACAGATTAGATATTATAAAAAACTTTGACAGTTAGAGTGATCAATGAGTGGAGAGGTGGTGAGTTCTCCTTCAACAGAAGTCTTCAAATTAAGGCTGGACAGACATCTGTCTGGGATGATTTAGCAAATCCTGCTTTGAGCAGGGGGTTGGACCAGATGGCCCAGGAAGTCCCTTCCAACTCTACTATTCAATGATTCTATGACTTTCTCCAGGTGATCCATGTTCTGGTGATTGCCCAACTACTTAACTGAGTTGTCTGCCCCTGATCCCTGCCAGACATAGTTTGTGCTTCTCTCTGCCGTACTACATAACAAAAGAAGTGCATTTACAGACAGGGGACTGCGTTTATATGTATTTGCATATCTAAGAGTAAGAGGAGCTCCAATGAGCTTCATGGTCCGATGTGCAGTGGCACAGTATGGGAATCAATATAGAAAATGAGAGAATAATATTGGGGATCAGTAAAGAGAGTAAGGGATAGAGTACTGGTACAGTATGGTGGTCAGTATTGAGATTGAGGGTACAGTATGGGGGTGAATATAAAAAGTGAGGGCACACTATGGGAGGCAGTATACAAATGGACGGCACAGTGTGAGGGGTCAGACTAGAGAGTGAGGTCAAAGAATCGTGGGCAGTATAAGTAGGAAAGGCACCATTTGGCGGGTCAGTGTAAAGAGTGAGGGCACATTATAGTGAACAGTATAAAGAGTGAGTACAAAGTTTAGGCAGCAATATATAAAGGGAGAAGGACACAGTATGGGGGATAGTATATACGGTGAGGACAAAATATGGGGTGTCAATATATAGAATGATGGCATCACATGGACGATCAGTATAGAGAGTGAGCACACAGAAATGGGGCTCAATATAGAGAGGGAAGGCACAATACTGAGGGATCTGTAGAGAGAATAAGGGCATCATATGGACGATCAGTATAGAGAGTGAGCACACAGTAATGGAGGTCAATATAGACAGGGAAGGCACATTACTGAGGGGTCTGTATAGAGGATGAGGTCACATAATTGGGCTCAGTATAGAGAGTAAGGGCAAACTGTGGAGGGTAGTATGTAGAGGTTCGTCGGATGCAGGAAGCAGCAGGAGGCAGAGAGGGGGTTAACAAAAGTTCTTTACTTAAACAAATATTGAATATGAGAGAGTGTACAGTTCCTTCTGTGGGTTCCTAGAGAGTGACGAGGTACACTCGGAGCACAACACAGCACAGGCCGCAGGGGATACAAGGCCTCATGCAGGATCACAATGTCCAGGGGAGGTCGGTAAGTACTACTCATTATGGGTCTCGTTCATGGAGGGATACTGGGTAAAGGGAGTAATGGGCAGACAGTTTGCGAAGGGCTGGTGGCGGTGGCAGCGGTCGAGGAAATGGAGTCAACCTTCGTCCTTCTCTGTAGTCGCCTTCCCGCCAAGTCTCCCTCCTTCCCGCGCTCAGCCTCTTTTAAGTCTCCCATGCCCCTTTCTGTCAGGTGCTCGAGCTCTCGCCGCCCAGGCAAGTCACCCCTCTGCAATAGTGATGGTGGCCCCGATAGTTCCGACACCAGAGTGTATTCCGGACGGATGGCATTGGTCCTGTTCACCTCCTTACAAGTATACAAAATGTGGGACAGTGTGAGAGCGCAGTTTGATAAACAGCATGGGGGACAGTGTAAAGAAGGTGCACATTATGGAAAGGGAGCAGCATGAAATCACATCCATTTTGTTTGGACAGTTAATCACAACAGAGTTTCTAAGCAAAAAAAAAGCCGAAGAAAAAATACAGCATTTTCACTGAATGTGAAACTGTCTAATTAAAGTGGATCTGATTTCATGAAAATTCCTGCCCACTGTGCATCTAAAGATGCTGAACTTTGCAGTTTTGGTCCATTTTTTCTCTATAGGCTTCTATGGGGAGCCTGAAAAAAATGCATGTATAAAAAAAAAAAAAAAAACACAGTTCCATTTATAAATGCAGAAAAAAGAACCTTTTACTCCACGTGTGAACAAGGTTTCATCGTTATATTTGTATTAATTATTTTTCTGGGTGTAATAGAGAAATAAAAAAGTTCATTGAACAACAACTAGGAGCTCAGCAGTATAGACTATGGCAGCAATTCTATTGACTGGCAGTGGAGTCAGAGTTTCAGAGCTTAGTCTGTTCCCACGGTCAGTATTCGCTGAGGGTTGGACGCTGCATACATCCGTAGCATCACAGCATGTTTCTAGACCGCAGCATGTCCATTTATCATGCAGAGATGCCTGTCTCCACAAGATATAGTCACCCATACAATTTAATGGGATGCGGTGATTCCACACGGTTCAATGAACACATGGGGAATCACTTGCGTTCAAAAGTCGTCAGCTCTTTGGATGGAGCGGACATGTGCTGTGTCCAAAGCGCTGCTGCTTTCTGCCCGTGGGAACATACCCTAAACTGCAATGATTAAGTATACGAAATGCGTCTGTCAGACCTTTTAACCTCATAAGTGGTGGTGAATGAGGTGTGCTTGTAATTTTTAATGTCTATTTGAATAAATGCTTGGAATTTGTTACCGTATCTGCCTGCTGCTGAAATTCCTCTCATCTCTGTAACCCCTGATGCACTGCAGTTTCACCAGTCTTACTCCCAAAATACAGTAAGTTATGTCTAATTGATAAATTTAAAACAAATAATTTTATTTACAATAGATATTTAACATAATATTGTGAAATATTAGCAAAACTCTCAACAGACAGTAATTGAGACCACATCAACTAAGTGGTCATGTAAACATCAGAAACATGTTGTGACCAAGTTGAAATCATGTTTTTTTTCAAAGCTAGTCACGCTGCGCCACATATTTCAGGATATGTTGGCAAGTATATATGGGTTTTAAAAATCAAATTCTGCTTTGCTCACCCTATCTGGATGCAGCGCTTAAGTCTCTGCCATTGCTCTGTTATTGTCTTTAGTGATGATGTCACGTCAACAGCGCTGCAGTCAGTCAGTGGTTTCAGTGGCTCTGAGCAGCTCTTATCTTCAACTCATCAGTACTTGAGAGGATAACGATTAGGCCGGGGTCACACTAACCAATGCAAAATACGGTCCGTAGTTTACATGCGTAATACGGAGAAATGTCCCCTAAATAGTGCTCCGTATGTCATCCGTAATCAAGGTGTGGTCGCGTATTTTGCGCATGTAATCATCTGTATGTAATCCATATGGCATCCGTATGCCGAGATTTTCTCGCTGGCTTGCAAAATGGACATATAATGGATCCCCTATGATAGGTTTTCAAACACAAACGATAGAATAGATATAGACACCTAGAATGCATATACTGTGTGTGTGTATATATATACTGTATATATATACATATCACAGAGACACATACAGTATATATATATTTATATTTCATATAGTTCTACATAGCCGAATAGCCGCTGAAACATTTGCCAGCTTCTGTAAAATCATTCCCCAGCCTCAGTGACGTCAGCGGGAGTCCCCGGTTGGCCTGAGGTGAACTGATGAGCGTAGGAAAAAAAGTCAGAAACTTTCCCATGATAATTAGCTCATCTTAGGGCAGCCAGGGAGGCTGCGCAGAGCTGAACTAATTCATTCGGCAGTAGTTTACAGTGGGGCTGGTCACATTAGAGTGGCGCCCCCAGGAGTATGGTCGCCACAGTGGCATTGCCTTCCTCCAGGGAGGGTGATGTCAGGCTTGGAGGCAATGAAGGATCTCTCTAACAGTTTACCATGTCATGCAGCACAGTTCCCACTCCAGGCCAGCAGAGGGAGCTCTGAACCAGAATTGGGGGAGGAGTGCTCTCTGAGGGCCAGGAAGGGAAATTAGTCAGTTACTGTGAGGAGGGCAACCAGTGTAGATGTGTGGAGGGAAGCTGGAGGTTGAGCTGAGGAAAGAGAGCTCCCTCCCAGTGATAGCGCATGATCAGGAGCCTGGTCTCCACGGTTGTATGGATACTGAAGGTCCTGCAACAGAAACAAAAGGAATATGAAGCTGTAAATGCTCTATTCCCAACTAAGACTCGGAGGCACAACAGCGACGGGTGAGCCAAGAGAGATAGAGGGCTACAGCTGTCTGCCATATGAGGTAGTTCTAAGAGAAGATAAGAAGGAGGAACTTCAGTGTAACACTGTACTGCATGTACCTCAAGCCAGCGCTAGGAAGGAGACTACACAACCCATCTGATAGAGAGATCCCAGAGTTGCTTCCAGGCTAGCCTGCTCCTGTGCCATCTGTAACCAGGACCCTGGACTGCATTTGCCAAGTAAAGGTAAAGAAACTGCACCCTGTTGTGTCCTTGCCTCCTTCCTGCAACATCCTCAGCACTGCTACATCTCTGTGCCAAACACTGCACCCTCTTCCTAAACATTACGCTACACTGCCCTGGGACTACAGCCCTGCCTGTGGAGGGCTACAACATCATTGCTGCACTATACCATCTGTCCCAGAGGATCTGTCTGCAGCGTGGGCTTAACACCTCCCTTGCCGAACACCACAGGTGGCGTCACGAATCACTTATAAACTTTATTCCCAACTCAACCCCTTTTACATGGGCGCCCAGGGCCACGGACCGGGTCACCGCTGCTGTGACATTCCCTTCTGAAGGACCGGCCTGGTACCGAGTACCCCACAGCCCTGGGAGGGTGACCCATTAGCACTGGTCCTCATTGTAAACTATTTAACCCCTTGTGAAGGATTTCAGCGTGGGACATGACTGAACGGCGAAGAGGTAAGGATATTGTTGATTTTTTATGTTTTTTTCTGCAGATCATGGTTTAATTTGGGAATAGCAGAGTAATTAAAATTTGTCAAAATCTTGGTGTCTTAAGTGACTTTTTAATTAATGTCTGTATATGGTTTTAAACCCTTTCATAGTCTGGGGTTAATAATGGATCGGTGTCTTATTGACACCTCTCCATTATTAATCGGCTTAATGTCACCTTACAATCGAATGGTGACATTAATCCTTTGCTATTAACCCATTCGCCACCTCTACAGGGCAATGGGAATAGAGAGGATAAGTGCCAGAAAAGGCGCATCTTATAAATGCGCCATTTATGGGGGCAGATTTTTGTAGCCAGGGGGGGCCAAAAACAATTGTCCCTATCATGGCTATTAAAATCTGCCCTCATTCACCTGCTTTACCTCTCTGGTTGACAAATTACGGCGGGAGCCCACAAAATTTTTCACAACAAATTAACCCCTTAAATTAACACCTGCACCTCCCAAATTTTACACACAAACCCTCATCTAATTACTAGTGAAAGACATATAAAAAACAAGAAATGAAATGGTTTCATGTGTCATTTCATGTCGGGTTGGGGAATGATTTTACAGAAGCCGGCAAATGTTTCAGCGGCTATTCGGCTATGTAGAACTATATGAAATATAAATAAATAAATATATATATATATATATGGGTGTCTCAATGACATGTATATACAGTTGTGGCCAAAAGTATTGACACCCCTGCAATTTTGTCAGATAATACTTAGTTTCTTCCTGAAAGTGATTGCAAACACAAATTCTTTGGTATTATTATCTTCATTTAATTTGTCTTAAATGAAAAAACAAAAAAAGAATTGTCCTAAAGCCAAATTGGATATAATTCCACACCAAACAAAAAAAGAGGGTGGACAAAAGTATTGGCACTGTTCGAAAAATCATGTGATGCTTCTCTAATTTGTGCAATTAACAGCACGTGTAACTTACCTGTGGCACCTAACAGGTGTTGGCAATAACTAAATCACACTTGCAGCCAGTTGACATGGATTAAAGTTGACTTAACCTCTGTCCTGTGTCCTTGTGTGTACCACATTGAGCATGTAGAAAAGAAAGAAGACCAAAGAACTGTCTGAGGACTTGAGAAACCAAATTATGAGGAAGCATGAGCAATCTCAAGGCTACAAGTCCATCTCCAAAGACCTGAATGTTCCTGTGTCTACCGTGCGCAGTGTCATCAAGAAGTTTAAAGCCCATGGCACTGTGGTTAACCTCCCTAGATGTGGACGGAAAAGAAAAATTGACAAGAGATTTCAACGCAAGATTGTGCGGATGTTGGATAAAGAACATTGACTAACATCCAAACAAGTTCAAGCTGCCCTGCAGTCCGAGGGTACAACAGTGTCAACCCGTACTATCCATCGGTGTCTGAATGAAAAGGGACTGTATGGTAGGAGACCCAGGAAGACCCCACTTCTTACCCCGAGACATAAAAAAGCCAGGCTGGAGTTTGTCAAAACTTACCTGAAAAAGCCTAAAACGTTTTGGAAGAATGTACTCTGGTCAGATGAGACAAAAGTAGAGCTTTTTGGGCAAAGGCATCAACATAGAGTTTACAGGAGAAAAAAAGAGGCATTCAAAGAAAAGAACACGATCCCAACAGTCAAACATGGTGGAGGGTCCCTGATGTTTTGGGGTTGCTTTGCTGCCTCTGGCACTGGACTGCTTGACTGTGTGCATGGCATATTATGAAGTCTGAAGACTGGCAACAAATTTTGCAGCATAATGTAGGGCCCAGTGTGAGAAAGCTGGGTCTCCCTCAGAGGTCATGGGTCTTCCAGCAGGACAATGACCCAAAACACACTTCAAAAAGCACTAGAAAATGGTTTGAGAGAAAGCACTGGAGACTTCTAAGGTGGCCAGCAATGAGTCCAGACCTGAATCCCCTAGAACACCTGTGGAGAGATCTAAAAATGGCAGTTTGGAGAAGGCACCCTTCTAATATCAGGGACCTGGAGCAGTTTGCCAAAGAGGAATGGTCTAAAATTCCAGGAGAGCATTGTAAGAAACTCAATGATGGTTACCGGAAGCGGTTGGTTGCAGTTATTTTGGCTAAAAGTTATGCAACCAACCAATACTTTTGTCTGGCCCATTTTTGGAGTTTTGTGTGAAATGATCAATGTTTTGCTTTTTGCTTCATTCTCTTTTGTGTTTTTTCATTTAAGACAAATTAAATGAAGATAATACCAAAGAATTTGTGTTTGCAATCATTTTCAGGAAGAAACTGAGTATTATCTGACAAAATTGCAGGGGTGTCAATACTTTTGGCCACAACTGTACATATATATATACTGTATATATACAGTATGTATTATATGTGTATATAGCTATTCTTTCATTTCTTTATTAAACCTGTCAGTGTGATTTTACTGTATCGCGCACTGAATTGCCGGCTTTTCTAAAAGACACCGTGTGCGTAATTCTCGCAAGTCACACATCTGGTCCATGTGTAATGCATTGTTTTTGCGCACCCATATACTTGCATTGGCGTACTACGGGCGTAGCATGCTGACAATCGCAGCATGCTGTGATTGGCACGGACAGTAAAATATGCGCGAGAAATATGCGGCTGTGGAGCTACCCCATAGAGAATCATTGGTCGTGTGCAATGCGTGATTTTTACGCCTCTCACTCGTCCGTATTTCTTTCTAGTGTGACCCTAGCCTCACCATGACAAAGGATATTGGTGAGTCCATTCACACAAAAAAACTTTTTTATCATCCACCCCTCCCTTCTATCCTTGGTCCCCTCCTCCCATTCTTACCACAAAAATGAGACTACAGACTGAGATGGAATGAATTGGCCACAGCAGCCTTTATTAATTTTGCATCACATGAATAACAATATGTTCCCCCCGCAATATCCCAAAACAATGGAAATGAAGTGTTTCTCAAAGCTCCATATGTCTGGTGGGCCCACAAATACATAGTGGACGCTCAAGTCCTATTGCCTCTAGCTGTTTCCACACCTGGCATCTTAGCATAACCACTACCTGCGGGCCCCTCTTGTGTGGGTGTTCCACTACCCACCATGACAGAATTAAGTCTATGTGGGGGGCCAAAGCCTATCGGTTCCCACCCAAACCATCCTTTATGAGCCCAATTTCCAACTTCAAGGTCTCCACCAGCCTCCACTGCTGTGATAATGTCGATCATAATTCTTCGAAGACCAAACTCATTCCATCACGCTTGAACAAAAATAGCTTTGTCCCAAGTAACCAAAATAATGAAAAAACACAAAAAAGGGAGGATGAGTGGGAGCTTGATGATTTGTTCTTGCTGTCCCAGGTATACACTGATGAGGAAAAGGGTAACAATGTTTTGAACCTTTGACTTTCAGCCTCCATATGTGTTAGGGTTGCGGATCGCACTAAATATAAAATATAAGGAAGTGCGATCGTAATCCGGGGTCCATCGTGCAAAGATGGAAAACTGCTGCTTAGTAATGGCGGAGTAGTAAATGGACACCGGCGGGTTAATCACTGACCCGATGTGCACTGGGGTGAACTCTCTTACTCCACAGAGCCGCTGAAAGAAATGCCAGAGCCTGTTAACACCACAGGGCTTGGCAAAAGGAGTCCATAGCGTAAAGTCACAGGACTCGGCCTTTAGACTGCAGGACTGGAGTCTCTCTAGACCACTAGCGCTCGGCGCCGCAACTGCGGTGCCAGCAAAAGTCACTAATAGCTAACGCGTGCAAGTGTGCACAGTGCCGCTGTCACTTGCCGCGGTTCGATAGTGCCCAGCAGTGGGCAACACCATTGGACGCTAGTGTGCGAGTGCTAGGAGCACGGTGGCAGAAGCACAGCCACCTGATGGCGCTGACTCAAATACCCTAACTCATGCATATCAAAGGAGGGGGTAATTTAATGAGTCATTCACCAGATTCATGCATCCATCATCACACATACTAACAACATTATGAGTATATACTAGCTCATGGCCGTGCGGCCATGCGACTCTTTTATAGCAGCTTCCTTCCGGGACCTTCCTAGTGGTCCAATGGGAGCAGCAATAGGACCTGAGCATGTGACCTCAGACCTCCAATGAGAGGACCTCCCACGGGCATGCTCAGTGGACCAAAAGAAGGACTTAGTCCCAGGAGCTGCTCGCTGCTGGCTATTGCAGATTACAATAGCTGAACCCTGATTAGCAGCAGTAACCAAGCCAACAGCACAGACTGAGTAAGATGCCGAGAATGACATCTTTGCTCAGCAGGCTCCACTGTGGCTGGAGAGGAATGGGAGACAGCATATGGCAAGGCTCTGGATTCCTGCTGTGCAGAGACAGGTACCCGATGCCTAACAATATGTTACTATCAATTACTACTTTGAACTTGAGACTACCATCATTTTATAGACAATTGTCTTGGCTATCTCATACATAAATTTGCATTGCAATTATTTAGCATATTATTAGTTACGCAGATTCTTGTCATTTCACTGCATTATTACTCTTTTGCTACTGGTGGTGTAAAAATCTTTTTCTTCTTGTATGCTTCAAAATACAACCTGTTCTCACATTCCCTAATAGCTCAGTGAGAAATAATTTGATGTCCCATGTGATACGCCACAGCTGGTGCACTAATGTTTAAATTTGCATTTTACATCCCTCTACATTGAAACATTGAATAAAAAACACACTGCCTTATGTTGCTGTAACTGTTCATCATAACAAACCTATGCTTGCCCCACATATATCAGGTAGACTTGTAACCTTCATGCAATTTTTGCAATATATTTTTTTTACTTTTTTATTCCAGGATATTTGTTTTGTGTCTTGCTTTTGGTTTTCTCTGTGTAAAGGTCATGTGTTCATATGCAATTACATTTTGCATGCACATTAATTTACTTTTTCTGCTCAGACCCAGTTTCTCATTTGTTTCATTGTGCATTCTGTGCATATAAGGGTGTGACCGCCCTGTTTCTGAGTTGGAAAATCCATCCTGTCTGGCCTATACTATTACTGGTGGTTCAGTCCCTCTGTCCTTGTTCACATTTACGTCACTTGACAAGTGGAAAGGTTTTAAATACAAGAGTTAGGACTGTCCCACAAGGGTTGCCGTGACGTGGCGGGATGGCTTCTACATTATTTTGATCAAAATTATGTTAACTAAATACCCTTATTATTACTATTTTTACTACCTTCATGCAATTTTTGCAATATATTTTTTTTACTTTTTTATTCCAGGATATTTGTTTTGTGTTTTGCTTTTGGTTTTCTCTGTGTAAAGGTCATGTGTTCATATGCAATTACATTTTGCATGCACATTAATTTACTTTTTCTGCTCAGACCCAGTTTCTCATTTGTTTCATTGTGCATTCTGTGCATATAAGGGTGTGACCGCCCTGTTTCTGAGTTGGAAAATCCATCCTGTCTGGCCTATACTATTACTGGTGGTTCAGTCCCTCTGTCCTTGTTCACATTTACGTCACTTGACAAGTGGAAAGGTTTTAAATACAAGAGTTAGGACTGTCCCACAAGGGTTGCCATGACGTGGCGGGATGGCTTCTACATTATTTTGATCAAAATTATGTTAACTAAATACCCTTATTATTACTATTATTACTACCTTCATGCAATTTTTGCAATATATTTTTTTTTACTTTTTTATTCCAGGATATTTGTTTTGTGTTTTGCTTTTGGTTTTCTCTGTGTAAAGGTCATGTGTTCATATGCAATTACATTTTGCATGCACATTAATTTACTTTTTCTGCTCAGACCCAGTTTCCCACATATATCAGGTAGACTTGTAACAGAATAACACCAAACAATTCTCCTGAGCCATCTCCCCAATAGTGCTAGAAAAAATAGCAAATGCCTGCAACCAATTTTTTTATGTACTCCGTATCAACCTATATCTCCTTTTTTCATCATCTTCCTTCTGCATGTCATCTTTTTCACTTTGTCAAGGTTAAATCTCTCCAAAGGCAGAAGGGAAAATTTTTTAACATACTCTACTTTCCAAATCTTCCCCATAAACTCCTGTTTTACATGAGCCCCCAATGGGCCTTCAAAACACTCATATACTTCACCTTTAACAGAATCATCGAATCTAGAGGTTTCATCCACCTTATCTTTACCCCGAGCCGTCAGTTCGAACTTGCACTGAAACTTCCTCCTCACATATACCAAAAAAAACCCTGTTGGGAGAGAAGAAGAGACAAATCGCGGCGCCCTAAGTGCGTAAACACAATATTGTAGTGTTTTTTCCTTTTGTTTTTTTTCTTTTTTCCTTCTTACATCTATGTTGTCGAGGTTGGATCAATCAGTGGGTGTGTTCCTGAACTTGGTCCACACCCTAAATCAAGTTTCTGAGATTGGGATAAAAGGTTGCTACTATATATAAGTGTAACTGAATTTCATACTATTAGGATTTGTACTGTGTTTTTATGATACCTGATGAAGGATATACACTGTATCCGAAACGCGTTGTATCTCGTTTTTAACCTATGAAATAAAAAAATGTGAAATGTCATCTTTGGATGTGAGTCCTGGGAAGCGCTGCCGTTTATGGGCTGGATGTGCCTTTCTTGATTTCCTCAGATATACCAGTATTAATGGACAAACCATTACTAGACTAGAACCAGGAATAGTTAATTTTCTAGCCAAAGCTCCCAATCCTAGTCCACCAGACCAAGCCATTGTGGGCGACATTAATCCTTGCATATCCCCAAGTCTAACTGAATACTCACGTAACCCCTGCAAAAATTCTCTCATATCTCCACCAACCACTCCAAGAAGAGATCCTAAGCCACTATTCTCCTGGAAAGGTAGCAGAGGACAAAAAAAAATTAAAAGTTAATTTCACCTACCTGCTTCTGTGAGCAGGGTCGGGATGCAGTGACAGACAGGAGGCAGAGCAAGGGTTAACAACTTTAACCATTTTAATTAAACAGGTGGTTAACTCCTCGCAGGGAGGTGGCTAGTTAAACGAGGGAATAATCAGTTCAATTGCAAAGGATATGCAGAGTTAATGAATGAGGTAACGGCAGTTCTTTTGTATACTTATCATGTTCCTCAGACTGCAGATACTACTTGGGAGTCGGTAGCGCCAACAATGGCTGGCGCAGTGCTTGTCCAAGAAGGTCCTGCTGGTAACGGCGGTCTATCTTCAGGTGGCAGCGGTCGGTCTCCGGCACCTTCCGCTGAGCCCCTAGTCCATAAGTATGGGCGGCCAGAACAAACAAGGCTGCAGCACTATCAGGGTCCAACGTGAGCTGGCAGGGTAGTCTGCAAATGTTTGTCTAGCACACATTTTTTCTATGCGGCACTTGCGCTGTACTCACGGTCACCAAGCGCACTGCACCTGGCTCTCTGGCAGTTACTGGAAACCCCTCTGGTGACGGCGGGAGTACATGGACATGGGCCAGCGCAGTCCCAGTTCTCGAGGGACGGAGCACTCCTCTCTCACAGCTGCACGCCGCCTGTTCCCACGAGTGCTGTGGCTGCTGCCGCTTAGCCACACCCCCTGTTTATGAGTGCAAATGTCTGTCCAGTCTCTTACTCTTTCCCCCAGACAGCCCTGACAGTTCCGGACTTGGCACAGGACAGGTACCTATGGCACGGTTCTCCTCCTTACACTGTGTCCTCAGCATCTGTAGGTCCAGAGTCCTGATGAATGGCAGCTGTTATTCCAGGGTTCTGATGGACAGCAGCTGGTTGGATGACATCTTCTGATCCAATAGATCTGCTGGAAACAGAGCCCTCTCTGACCACCAAGGAGCTCAGAGCAGAAATAGCCATGCCAAGACTATGAGAGGAAGGGCCAGCAACTGGCTGCCTGGATGTATCCATATGCAGAGGGGCCACTAAGGACGGCCCCCATTCAGACACAGACCAACGCTGCCCGACATGCTCCAAATGCAGGGTAAGCAGCAGGGAACCCACCATGACTGCTCCCAGACCAACTCTGATGCTTAATGCATGAGGGGAGGCCAACACCTCAGGTTTTGCAGGTACCACTTGGCATAAGCAACAGAAATGGACTTATTGTTTATGTAAAGGAGGACTTTACACTAGCCTGACAGCATATGGCGATAGTGTGAAGTTATATGTTTGCTGTATTGTGAGGAGGCTCTATTGTTGATGTTAGTTTTACTTTTGCTTTTGACTGTATTACAGCAGCAGCATGGGCTGTGTGCTTCTGAATTCTTATCTCATGTTTACCCATAAGAAGCAAATGCTGTTTACTCAAGATATCTTGCTCGGTGAAGTTCTCCTGTGTACCCAAAATATACACTCTACTACAGGTTATGGGCCCAGACACCCAGGACAGAAACACCCAGAAGATAACTCCAAGCAATAATTCCAGACACCAGAGAAGCAGATAATCTCTGTTAACAGAAGGAGATGAAACCCAGTGAACAGAGGCTGAAAAGAAAAAATCCAAATACAGAGGGACAAAGGAATTTATGTTCCAGGAACTGGATGACCGCACACTGGAGATAATTACAGAGAATCACCACACACAGGATATACAGGAACTCTCAAGAAGAAAGAAGAATATCTTCATAAAACAAGTAAGATTATATAAAAATGACGTGCAGCACTGAGCTGAAACTCACAGTAGCTAAGCTGAACAGTGAAAATTATCAGTTATGGAAATTCAAAGTAGAGATGTTGTTATCTAAAGATGATTTATGGTAAGTAATCATTACAGATAGACCTGATGAAGATAATCAGACATGGGATAGAAAGAATAGACAAGCTAGTGCCACAATTAGCTTATTAGTGGATGATGCTCAATTAATACACATAAGGAATGAGGATACAGCAAAAGGAATGTGGGAGATATTGAGAAAATTACATGAAAGACCCAGTTTAAATCACAAATTATTTCTATTAAGAAAGCTTTACAGTATGAGATTGAGTGCAAATGACGATATGCAGAAGCACATATTCTCAATGATGGAAGTAATATCACAGCTATTGGTCTATTGGTGAAGACATTAAAGAAAGTCATGTAGCAGCAATATTATTGTGCAGTTTACCAGATTCGTACACAGCCTTAATAAATGCCCTAGAGACAAGACCTGAAAAAGACATTACATTAGATTTTGTGAAAACCAGACTAATATATGAATATCAGAGAAGAAAAGAGCAATCAAATGTTTCTTCTAGTGAAAAGGACAGTGGAAATGCTCTTAAAGCTACAGAATTTTAAAAACCCTATAATAAAGAGTCAAGAGAATGTTTCAGATGTAAGAAAAAAGGTCATTTAAAGAAAGACTGTACCATATGGAAAGCAGAACAACAAAAATTACAACATAAAGAGCATACACAGAAAGTGAAAAACACAATTTCTGATTCATGTGAGAATAATTGGAATGGCACATTTAAAGTAACAGACAAGAAATCATCACTTGGTTAGTTTATTGATTCAGGAGCAATGAGTCATATGACAAGTGACAAGAATTTCTTCACTGATCTTGATTTAGATAAGAAAGAAGCCATTTATCTTGCAGATGGAAGCAAAATAACTGCAGAAGGTATAGGACAAGGTATGCTAAACTGTTCAAATAAGTTCGGACAAAATTCAAAGATACTTGTACAGAATGTGTTGTATGTTCCAAAATTGGAAGGTGGATTGTTATCTGTGAAGCGTTTAACAGCCAAAGGACTCACTGTAAAATTCAAAGACAATGAGTGTGCAATTCTAGCAGGAAACAAGGTGATAACCGATGTCAAGGCAGATGAACAATTATATCATCTTGACACACCAAAGGAACAGATGAAGGTATGTACACATGATCATAAGAACTGTATTCACATGTGGCATAGACGTCTAGGACACAGACACCCTGACAGTATAAGGGAACTACAAAGAAAAGATTTGACAAAAGATCTAAAGATATCAGATTGCTCAATTACCGTAAGATGTGAATGTTGTATAAAATCTAAAGCTACAAAAATATCTATTCCAAAAGAAAGTGAGATGAAAAGCAAAAGACCACTTGATTTGGTGCATACTGACATATGTGGACCCATGCAAGTGACTACATCAGGAGGAAATAGATGCATGGTGACTTTCATAGATGACTACTCAAGGTACACAGTCACATACTTAATTAAGAACAAAAGTGAAGTTTTTGCTAAACTTGTAGACTACGTAACAAGGTCGAGTAACAAATTTCAAAGGAAGCCAATTGTCATCAGAAGTGATAATGGAGTAAATTTACAGGTCACAAAATAGAAAACTACTTAAGACAGAATGGAATAGAACACCAGAAAACTGTTCCATACACACCTGAACAAACTGGAGTAGCACAAAGGAAAATCAGAACTCTGACAGAAATGATGAGATATATGCTGACAGATTCCAAACTACCAGAGAAATATTGGGGTGAGGCAGCAATGACAGCTACATATCTACAGAACAGACTTTTTTCCAGAAAACTGAAGAAAATTCCATATGAACTGTGGCAAGGTATGAAACCAAGTGTCAATCATTTAAAAGTTTTTGGATGTAAAGTTTTCATATTCATTCCAACAGAAAAACGTTCCAAACTTCAAAACAGATCCATGGAGGGAATATTTGTTGGATATAGTGAAAATTGCAAGGGATGCAGAATCCTAGATCCCAAAACAGACAGAGTCACAGTGAGTAACAGTGTGACATTCATTGAGGAGCTAAATGAAGACACTATGATTTCAATTGACACAAAAATTGAGAAAAATAGCAGTGACATAGCTGAAGAGGTATTTGATGAGAAAGTAGTTGAAATTGATGGAGAACAGAATACTGCAAATGAAGAAATACAACTACAAACAGACACAGAACTGTTGTGAATTCTCTCTCTGGCTTCCCTCTGGTGATTACTGAAGGTAGTGGAGCTGGTCAGATTGACAGAGGGGTTGCAAGTTCTCTCTCTGGGCTCCCTCTGGTGCTTACTGGAGGTAGTGGAGCTGATCTGATTGACAGAGTCTTGCCACCTGATAATGAGGAAGACGATTGGAGATCTGGGGTTTCTGATTGGGATTTAAGACAGCTGACTCCCTCTATCCCTGCTGGTGATTTTCTTCCTGTGCCTTTGAGGTCTGATGTCTCCTGCTCTTTCCCTGCATGGTTCAGCTAAGTGGTTCATTTGCTATTCTGTTTGCATTTGATCTGGTTTTGTCTATCTCTGCTTTGTGTGGGTCAGCTAGTTCCGGCTGGGGCTGTGCTGAATCACCACCATATGTTACTGCTTGTGCCAGTTTGTTTGTCCCCTGTTATATTGGTCTCTTTTTGCTTTGCTTTCAGAATATACCAGAGTGCTGATATAGTGGGGGCAAAGTCATGCGACTTCAGTGTTTTTTGTGCATCAGACATGTTGGACTTATTGCAGGGCTTTTTGCGCGATTGAAGACAGTGTCTTTCCTTTCCTGTCCTATCTAGTCAGTGTGGGCCCCATCATTTGCTAAGTCTATATTTCTGCCTGCATTTGTGTTTTCATCTTGTTTCACCGACAATATATGTTTGGGGGCTATCTATTCCTTTGGGGTCTGCTCCGAGGCAGTTTAGATTTCCCCTTTCTTGCTTTAGGCTTAGTTAGCTCTCTGGCTGTGCCGAGGCATCTAGGATCATCGTAGGTACACTCCATGGCTACTGCTAGTTGTGTGGACAGGATCAGGGGTCTGCAAGCCGCTTAGTTACCAACCTCTCTGGTGTTCTGTGGCTTAGCCTGGGCCTGCTATCCTCCTCGGTGACCCATTCATAACACAGAACCAAGACGTTCAATGAGAGAAACAAAGGTAAACCACCAAACGTCTCTCATACAAGACAAACACAAGTAAAATATATGAACCCACCTCTTGGGAAGACATATCTAAACTCCCTAAAGAAGAAGCTAATAAATGGATAGAAACAACAGAAACAGAAATGAAATCCATGCATGACTCAAATACATGAACACTAACAGATTTACCAGAAGGAAGAAAAGCCATAGGATGTAAATGGATTTTTAAAGTAAAATACCAAACAGATGGCACACCTGAAAGATACCGAGCAAGACTTGTAGCTAAAGGGTATTCTCAAAAATATGGAGAAGACTATGATGAGACATTTTCTCCTGTTGTCAAACATACTACAATAAGAACTTTACTTACAGTTGCAGCAATGAAACAGATGGAACTGATACATCTGGATGTAAAGACAGCATTTTTGAATGGAGATTTAACAGAAGACATTTACATGGAACAACCTCCAGGATTCAAAGATGAAAGAAACCCAAACAAAGTTTGCAAACTACAGAAAAGCATATATAGTTTAAAGTAAGCAGCTAAACCGAGGAATGACAAAATCACAGAAGTGCTTACAAATGAAAATTTTCAAAGAAGCAAAGCTGATCCATGCTTGTACACAAAAAGGCTGATGAATAGATGGATTTATGTACTCATATATGTAGACAACATTTTGATTTGTTCTGAACAAGAAAGGGATAAATAAAATATTCTAAAAGTTCTGAAACAACATTTCGAAATCAAAGACTTGGGAAATGTGAAGTATCATTTCTTGAAGAATTATCCTACTGAAGAAATGACAGCAGACATCTTCACGAAGGCGTTGAATGCTGATAAACACCAGAGACTAATAAAAAAAGTTGGGTTTGATTGAATAAGTCCTTACTGTTGAGAAAGGAACAGAAATGGACTTATTGTTTATGTATAGGAGGACTTTACACTAGCCTGACAGCAGATGGCGATAGTGTGAAGTTATATGTTTGCTGTGTTGTGGGGAGGGAAGCTCTATTGTTGATGTTAGTTTTACTAGAAGCTGTGTGCTTCAGAATTCTTATCTCATGTTTACCCATAAGAAGTAAATGCTGTTTACTCAAGATAAATTGCTCAGTGAAGTTCTCCTGTGTACCAGTGAATTCTCAAAGGATACACTCTGCTACACCTTCCAGGTCCAGACATGCGGGAGGCAGCAGACCGTTTTATGGCCCAAACCAAAAGGTCCCTGGGGGAGGCTCTTAATACTGTGTGGAGCCACGGGGTTATCTCAGGACTAAGGTGCGCTGGAGACAGTCCGTTTCGCCGTGGCCTGCATGTAACGAGGGCTGCCTAATCGTGGCCAGCTACAGACCCCCCCAAACAGGCCCTGGACTAAAGTCTACAGCCAATCTGCACCGCAGGTGTTCGCAACCCATCTGAGCTGTTCCAGTACTGCTTCCACTGATTCCATAACAGCAGGTAAGGAGGGAGATATAAAAATGCTGAGGGCAGCGAGCTTTATGATTTCTAACCCCCTCCTAGCCTCCAACTTATCTGACCTCAAACTGAACTCATCTTGTACCAATCCTGATTCCCCTCTCAACTCAACTTCAATACTTAACCCATTCCATTCCCACCCAAACTTTGTAATGATGGCCTCCCTTTTAGGCTTGCAGCCCTCATCCTGCCTAACTTGAGTGCTGGACCCATGGAAAGTGAGTAGAGTTGAGCGAAACGGGTCGAAAAAATTCAAAAGTCGCCGACTTTTGGCAAAGTCGGGTTTCATGAAACGAAACCCGACCCTAGGATGAGGTCGGCCACGAGGTCGGCGACTTACGCGCCAAAGTCGCGTTTCAAAAGTTTGTTTTGCGCTCTTTTTCAGCCAATCAGGATCCACGGACACTGTGGGCAACGTGATGACATAGGCACGGGTCACCACCATCTTTCAGAAGGGCATGCAAGTGATTGGCTTGCTTTGGTGGGCGTCACAGGGGGTATAAAAGGGCGTGCACGCCGACCGCCATCTTACTTCTGCCGATCTTAGTATAGGGAGAGGTTGCTGCTGATTCTGTAGGGAGAGCGTTAGGCAGGGAAGAAGACAAAAAAACTGCTTCTGCTGCTAGCGATTTGGCCTGCACAACACACAAGTCACTGTGTGTGCAGTGCAAGGGGAGGCTATATTGTGGTGTATCAGTGGTGTTGGTTGTTGGGCTGCCTTTTAAGGCTTCCTGACACGCTGGCATTGCTGTTTACCCACTGCTCCGCAAACTGCTTTTTTAAAAGCAATCCAATCTCCCTTATCCTCTCGTCACTTTGGTCACAGGCAGCTGTGCCATCGAGCGTGTCACATAGCGCTCAGATATCAGTGGGCCTCACACCATCCACAAGTGTCCAGTGTCCAAAAGTGTACGCAGAGATTCAAAATCTCCATTATCCTCTCGTCACTTTGGTCACAGGCAGCTGTGCCATCGAGCGTGTCACATAGCGCTCAGATATCAGTGGGCCTCACACCATCCACAAGTGTCCAGTGTCCAAAAGTGTACGCAGAGATTCAAAATCTCCATTATCCTCTCGTCACTTTGGTCACAGGCAGCTGTGCCATCGAGCGTATCACATAGCGCTCAGATATCAGTGGGCCTCACACCATCCACAAGTGTCCAGTGTCCAAAAGTGTACGCAGACATTCAAAATCTCCATTATCCTCTCGTCACTTTGGTCACAGGCAGCTGTGCCATCGAGCGTGTCACATAGCGCTCAGATATCAGTGGGTCTCACACCATCCACAAGTGTCCAGTGTCCAAAAGTGTACGCAGAGATTCAAAATCTCCATTATCCTCTCGTCACTTTGGTCACAGGCAGCTGTGCCATCGAGCGTGTCACATAGCGCTCAGATATCAGTGGGCCTCACACCATCCACAAGTGTCCAGTGTCCAAAAGTGTACGCAGAGATTCAAAATCTCCATTATCCTCTCGTCACTTTGGTCACAGGCAGCTGTGCCATCGAGCGTGTCACATAGCGCTCAGATATCAGTTGGCCTCACACCATCCACAAGTGTCCAGTGTCCAAAAGTGTACGCAGAGATTCAAAATCTCCATTATCCTCTCGTCACTTTGGTCACAGGCAGCTGTGCCATCGAGCGTGTCACATAGCGCTCAGATATCAGTGGGCCTCACACCATCCACAAGTGTCCAGTGTCCAAAAGTGTACGCAGAGATTCAAAATCTCCATTATCCTCTCGTCACTTTGGTCACAGGCAGCTGTGCCATCGAGCGTGTCACATAGCGCTCAGATATCAGTGGGCCTCACACCATCCACAAGTGTCCAGTGTCCAAAAGTGTACGCAGAGATTCAAAATCTCCATTATCCTCTCGTCACTTTGGTCACAGGCAGCTGTGCCATCGAGCGTGTCACATAACGCTCAGATATCAGTGGGCCTCACACCATCCACAAGTGTCCAGTGTCCAAAAGTGTACGCAGAGATTCAAAATCTCCATTATCCTCTCGTCACTTTGGTCACAGGCAGCTGTGCCATCGAGCGTGTCACATAGCGCTCAGATATCAGTGGGCCTCACACCATCCACAAGTGTCCAGTGTCCAAAAGTGTACGCAGAGATTCAAAATCTCCATTATCCTCTCGTCACTTTGGTCACAGGCAGCTGTGCCATCGAGCGTGTCACATAGCGCTCAGATATCAGTGGGCCTCACACCATCCACAAGTGTCCAGTGTCCAAAAGTGTACGCAGAGATTCAAAATCTCCATTATCCTCTCGTCACTTTGGTCACAGGCAGCTGTGCCATCGAGCGTGTCACATAGCGCTCAGATATCAGTGGGCCTCACACCATCCACAAGTGTCCAGTGTCCAAAAGTGTACGCAGAGATTCAAAATCTCCATTATCCTCTCGTCACTTTGGTCACAGGCAGCTGTGCCATCGAGCGTGTCACATAGCGCTCAGATATCAGTGGGCCTCACACCATCCACAAGTGTCCAGTGTCCAAAAGTGTACGCAGAGATTCAAAATCTCCATTATCCTCTCGTCACTTTGGTCACAGGCAGCTGTGCCATCGAGCGTGTCACATAGCGCTCAGATATCAGTGGGCCTCACACCATCCACAAGTGTCCAGTGTCCAAAAGTGTACGCAGAGATTCAAAATCTCCATTATCCTCTCGTCACTTTGGTCACAGGCAGCTGTGCCATCGAGCGTGTCACATAGCGCTCAGATATCAGTGGGCCTCACACAATCCACAAGTGTCCAGTGTCCAAAAGTTTACGCAGAGATTCAAAATCTCCATTATCCTCTCGTCACTTTGGTCACAGGCAGCTGTGCCATCGAGCGTGTCACATAGCGCTCAGATATCAGTGGGCCTCACACCATCCACAAGTGTCCAGTGTCCAAAAGTGTACGCAGAGATTCAAAATCTCCATTATCCTCTCGTCACTTTGGTCACAGGCAGCTGTGCCATCGAGCGTGTCACATAGCGCTCAGATATCAGTGGGCCTCACACCATCCACAAGTGTCCAGTGTCCAAAAGTGTACGCAGAGATTCAAAATCTCCATTATCCTCTCGTCACTTTGGTCACAGGCAGCTGTGCCATCGAGCGTGTCACATAGCGCTCAGATATCAGTGGGCCTCACACCATCCACAAGTGTCCAGTGTCCAAAAGTGTACGCAGAGATTCAAAATCTCCATTATCCTCTCGTCACTTTGGTCACAGGCAGCTGTGCCATCGAGCGTGTCACATAGCGCTCAGATATCAGTGGGCCTCACACCATCCACAAGTGTCCAGTGTCCAAAAGTGTACGCAGAGATTCAAATTTCCATTATCCTCTCGTCACTTTGGTCACAGGCAGCTGTGCCATCGAGCGTGTCACATAGCGCTCAGATATCAGTTGGCCTCACACAATCCACAAGTGTTCAGTGTCCAAAAGTGTACACAGAGATTCAAAATCTCCATTATCCTCTCGTCACTTTGGTCACAGGCAGCTGTGCCATCGAGCGTGTCACATAGCGCTCAGATATCAGTGGGCCTCACACCATCCACAAGTGTCCAGTGTCCAAAAGTGTACGCAGAGATTCAAAATCTCCATTATCCTCTCGTCACTTTGGTCACAGGCAGCTGTGCCATCGAGCGTGTCACATAGCGCTCAGATATCAGTGGGCCTCACACAATCCACAAGTGTCCAGTGTCCAAAAGTTTACGCAGAGATTCAAAATCTCCATTATCCTCTCGTCACTTTGGTCACAGGCAGCTGTGCCATCGAGCGTGTCACATAGCGCTCAGATATCAGTGGGCCTCACACCATCCACAAGTGTCCAGTGTCCAAAAGTGTACGCAGAGATTCAAAATCTCCATTATCCTCTCGTCACTTTGGTCACAGGCAGCTGTGCCATCGAGCGTGTCACATAGCGCTCAGATATCAGTGGGCCTCACACCATCCACAAGTGTCCAGTGTCCAAAAGTGTACGCAGAGATTCAAAATCTCCATTATCCTCTCGTCACTTTGGTCACATGGTCACATGCCATCGAGCGTGTCACATAGCGCTCAGATATCAGTGGGCCTCACACAATCCACAAGTGTCCAGTGTCCAAAAGTGTACGCAGAGATTCAAAATCTCCATTATCCTCTCGTCACTTTGGTCACAGGCAGCTGTGCCATCGAGCATGTCACATAGCGCTCAGATATCAGTGGGCCTCACACAATCCACAAGTGTCCACTGTCCACAAGTGTGTGCAGAAATTCTAAAACTCCCCTGTCCTATAGACACCTTGTACCTTGTTTTACATTACTATATAGTTTGTAGGATTTTGTCTACATTTCTACCAAAAATGAGGAAGGCTGGTGGAAGAGGCCGTGGAATTGGGCGGGGGTTGGCAGCTGGTAATGATGGTGTTGGTGGTGGATCTGATGGTAGTGGCAAGAGCAAAATAGGACCGAATGCAGGAGGTGCTGACCCTGCGTCATCGTCTGGCTACATAAGGCCTCGAACGCTTAGTTTTCTAGGAGTTGGCAAACCGCTTTTAAAGGCAGAGCATCAGGAAAAAGTTTTGTCTTACATTGCTGACTCAGCCTCCAGCTCTATCGCCTCCTCTTCTTCAGTTGTAAAAAGTAAAAGCACTGAGTCATCATTGGAGGCTCATGTTCATGAACCACACCTTTCCTTGTGTCCTTCACCCCATCCAAGATTGAAGGATGACGCAGGCCATACTACTGATTACTCCATGGAGCTGTTTTCACATACCATGCCTGGATTATCAAGTGAAATGGTGAATTACCCAGGCCAAGATGAATCTGACATGGAGTGCACTGATGCACAGCCGCTGATGGATGATTCTGCTGGTACATTCACTCAGAGCACTACATTGTCCTCGCAGTGTACAGAGCCAGATTCTGACCCTGATGAGACTCAGGTGCCCCTTCCCGCACACTATACCACCATACACGGTGACACAGAGGAAGGTGCACATGACATAGAAGAGGAGGTGATGGATGACCCAGTTGTTGACCCAGATTGGCATCCATTGGGGGAAGAGGGTGCTGCTTCCAATAGCTCAGATGAGGAGCATCCACAGCAGACATCGACATCGCAACAGCTGTTATCTGGCAGGCCCGGAGCACTCCAAAGACAGGTTCCAAACATCAAAATAGTTGCTGGACAGCTTGTCCAGAGGGTCAAAAGATCACAGCGTGCTAGGCCGCAAAATGTCTGCCAAAGTAGGAAGAGTGCAGTGTGGCACTTTTTTGAACAAAATCCTCATGATCAGGCCAAGGTTATCTGTAAGAAGTGCGCAAAGACCTTTAGCCGAGGGAAAAATCTGAAAAATTTGAATACCAGTTGCATGCTTAGACATTTAACCAGCATGCACTTGCAAGCGTGGACACAACACCAAACCTCAAGTGCCACATGTGCAACTGATCACAACGAAGGTAGTCAGCAACGCTACATTGTTTCCCCCACTGTAAGCCCACCGGTTAGCACAGCAGCAAATGTTGAGGTGTCGTTGCAAGGCCACAGCAGTCAGGGAATCCCACTGTTATATCAACGAAAGACTGATTCTAGGCCATCAGAAAGAACACCAACTCCATCACCATCATCAACCCTCTCTCAGTCCGCCCTGTCCACCGCTACTTCCACCATATGCAGCTCTCAAGTCCAGCTCACCCTCCCAGACACTATGAGTAGGTCAAGAAAATACTCAGTCTCTCATCCGCGTACACTGGGTTTGAACGCCCACATTGCCAAACTAATCTCGTTTGAGATGATGCCCTTTCGGTTGGTGGAAAGCACAGCTTTCCGCGAACTCATGGCCTATGCAGTACCACGCTATGACCTACCCAGTCGCCACTTCTTCTCTAGCAAAGCCATCCCAGCCCTCCACCATCATGTGAAAGACCGCATTGTCCATGCACTCAAGCAGTCAGTGAGCGGAAAGGTGCACCTCACAACTCATGCATGGTCCAGTCGGCATGGCCAGGGCCGTTACGTGTCCATCACTGCGCACTGGGTTAATGTGGTGGATGCAGGGTCCACAGGGGACATCGGTGGTGGGACAGTGCTGCCTAGCCCACGGTATAGGAAACAGTTGGCTGTAGGCGTTCGACCCTCCTCCTCCTCCTCCTCCTCCAGAAGCGAAAGCTCGTCCACAGAGCGCAGTCGTACGAGCACTCCATCTGCAGCTGCCACTGTTGCACACGATGTGTCCCCCTATCGAGCAGCTAGTGGAAAGCGTCAGCAGGCTGTGTTGCAGATGATGTGTTTGGGCGACAGACACACCGCCGAGGTGCTGGCCGAGTACTTGAAGCGACAAACTGAGTCATGGCTGGGCAGTGTACATCTTGAGGCAGGCAAGGTAGTTAGTGATAACGGCCGTAATTTTGTGGCAGCCATAGCCCTTTCAAAACTCAGCCACATACCTTGCTTGGCTCACACCTTGAACCTGGTGGTGCAGTGCTTCCTCAAAAATTATCCGGAGTAAACAGCCCTGCTCCAGAAGGTGCGAAGACTGTGCGCGCACATCCGCCGGTCGCCTGTACACTCCGTTCGTATGCAGAAGCTGCAGCGATTGCTCCACCTTCCCAACCACCGCCTCATTATCGACATTGCAACAAGGTGGAACTCCACCCTGCACATGGTGGAGCGGCTGTGCGAGCAGAGGCAGGCCATAATGCATTTGTGGGAGGATACACGGCCAGGCACTTTGAGAGCAGACATGGAGTTGACAGGCGTGCAGTGGTCGAAGCTGAAAGACCTTTGTAAAGTCCTTCAGTGTTTTGAGGAATGCACACGGCTGGTAAGCGCAGACTACGCCATCCTAAGCATGAGCATCCCACTTATGCGTCTGCTCATGCAAACTTTGACGCACCTTAAGGAGCAGGCGTCTGCAGCCAATGTTGATGAGGAGGAAGAGGAGGAGGGAATCCTTGATGACATTCAGCCATTGTCTGCTCAGGGACCTCTCCTGGACGAGGTGGAGGAAGAAGAGGAGGAGGAGGAGGAGGATGATGGGGATGATTACTTAGGGGAGGAGGATGCATCTCGTGGGGCAAGTGAAAATGTTGGCGTGGCAAGGTCTGGTACAGGGTTTGTGCATGACTGGAGGGATGTGGATTTGCCAGAGAGTGCTCCTCCACCCAGCACTCGCAGTGCATCATTGACACCGGGAACATTGGCCCACATGTCAGATTATGCCTTGCGGATCCTAAAAAGGGACCCCCGCATTGCCAAAATGATGAACGATGACGACTACTGGTTGGCCAGCATCCTGGATCCACGCTATAAAGGCAAATTACAAAACATCATGCCACAGGAGAACCTTGACCTAATATTGGCTAATAAACAAGCAACTCTGGTAAATCGGTTGCTTGAGGCATTCCCAGCTCACAGCAGCGGTGATGGTTCTCACAAGAGCCGTACGGGCCGGGGGCAGCTTGGCAGAGGTGTTCGTGGTGCACACAGCAGAAGTGGCGTAGGAGACAGGGGTTTCATGACAATGTTGTGGACTGATTTTTCAAATACCGCTCACACAACTGGTAATACTGCATCGATGGAAAGTGAGAGGAGACAGCAGTTGTCAACTATGGTTACAAACTACTTTTCCTCCCATATCGATGTTCTCCCACACAGGTCATTCCCCTTTGACTATTGGGCCGCTAAACTGGACACCTGGCCTGAATTGGCCCAATATGCCTTACAGGAGCTCGCTTGCCCAGCTGCAAGTGTGCTATCGGAAAGAGTCTTCAGTGCAGCTGGATCAATCCTGACAGAAAAAAGGACCCGTCTGTCAACCCAAAATGTGGATGATCTAACCTTCATTAAAATGAACCACGCATGGGTTTCCAAGGATTTTGTCCCACCTTCCCCTGATGACACATAGGGTGACAGAAAAATGGCTTGCTTTGGTCCACCTCTTCCTGGTACTTCACCTATTTCGCCTTTTGCATCAGCTGAATGTCCAACATCAACATATGCCACTTTCTAAAACTCCATAAATGTGCTGCCTCCCCCCCCATGGCCGGGGTCACCACCTACCGCACGACACCGTGCGAGTGCCGTTGCCTTGGACAGGTGGGTAGGCCGACTCTTGGGCGCGGGCACTGGCACAGGGTCCCTCATAGTGCAATCAAGTGTCTCTTACGGTGGTGGTGCACACCCACCGTCAGACACACCGCTGTACTGTGAGGGGCCCAGTGCCAGTACCGACGCCCACGAGTGGGCCCCCCTTGCTTGGCCAGGGCCCCAGCATTTGCAATCTTTACCTCTCCCTGCTCCTCCGCTGTGTAATTGTGAGGAACAGCCCACCGCCGTTCGTCTACTTACGGGCGACACTAACGGGGGTCCCGCTGCCACCAAAACGCGACGGACAGCGGACCCTGTGTCACCACTATGTCACGATCCCACCACTGACACCGGTGTATCAGCGGACGGAGGGACGTGACACAATGCCGGCACACGGCTATCACAGGCGCAGTGGGGCTTATCTTAGTTATCCCACCACTGGCACCATGTGACAAAAATATCCAGCAAGCTAATCTCGCTCTACAATTTGCCGCAGGGGGAGTTTAATTTGGATGCCCCACCACTGCTATCAATCTTCCAAGTTCTGCGGGGATTTGTGTATATCCCACTTTCCCAGTTCCACTTTGGAACTCGCAGCTCTCCGGCGCCCCCCTTACCCTCAGGTCAGTCAGGGAACTGCACCTAGGATAATTAGTCGCCGGACGGGCTGCCTGTTGTGAACCGGCAATTAGGCTTCTGCAGTAAGGGAATTATCAATGCTGTGGCTGAAGCCCCTTACTCAGCAATATAAGACCCTTCTAGACTGCCAGCAAGCCGTAATAGCCGTACACAACGCGCTACCACCAGTCACGGTTACTTAATTCACAGTGTTAAATTAAGAGGGTCCGTGGCAAACCCCTTGAATTAGTAGCGATTATCTATCAAAGGCGTATAGTTCGATTCTTAGAGCATGGAGACAGATCTAAATAATTTCATTTATTTTCCGAAAGAGGACAGTGATTACAGATAAAAGTTGCTATAAAATTGAGACATAAAATATGTACAGTACAGGTATAAAATAAAAGTGGAGAAAACAAAGAGATTACACTCACAGTTCCATATTGTTCCTTAGGCAGACCATGCGGCTTTAAGGGGGGAGGAGCCACACGTCTCCATTCATCTGGAGTTCTTGTCAGCACCGACTCTGCAGCTGTTCTGAGCTGGTTCTGCCAGGGAATGCCTTATAGACTTTCCTATGTGACATCACAGAGAGGTGCATTCTGGGTTGATCCCACCTCTCTTATCCAAGTTATGTTTTGGCTACAAAACTTAGATTAGCTATAACTTTATGGGAGAAGCTGGTATGGACTCATCAGTGGTATCATGTTTCCCAGCGTAATGAGCCCATCAAGAAAACATCAAACATCTATGCGATATGACCGTCCATTTGGGCGCAAATCCTATCTCATGTTCTGGACAGGGTAGAACTTCGAAACATACGCGGTCTCGAAGCTGGGACCGCTCAGGTTACAAAAATATGATTTTCATATCTCTAGGGGGTATGGTTTTCGTAATATGACTTTTATGTTTCCCATATACCGGCATACAGCCTGTGTTTTTCCGAACAAAGGGATCCCTTCCCCCTGCTCTTCGAGAGGAAGTTGGTTTAAGGTTTCAGAGCTAGCCCAGGCAGGGGGGCACTGGTCAGTGTGTGAGTGAGCCATGGGCGAAAAGAGGAGGGGGGAAGGTGCTGCATGAGCTGACAGCCTGCATTGGCATAGAGGGCTGGATTTTTCTGGAAAGTTACAACAGAAAACATCATATTTTGTAGACAAAACCCCATACCTCACAGACATTGTACATCACACCTCCCCCCTTAAGAGGGCGCTAAGGAGGCATTACCTCTCGGTAATCGGCCATGCGCACCTCAGCGGGTTCGCCCCGGCGGGACAACCCATCGGCATTGCCGTTTTCGCTGCCCTTCCTGTGTTTTACAGTGAAGTCGTACTGTTGAAGGGCAAGGCTCCAGCGGAGCAACCTTCCATTGGTTCCGGACACTGTGTGCAACCAGCTCAGAGGGTTGTGGTCGGTTACCACCGTGAAGGCGCGCCCATACAGGTAGGGCTGCAAACGCTGCAGTGCCCACACCATGGCCAGACACTCCTTCTCAATGGTCGAGTATGCCACTTCCCTCGGCAAAAGTTTCCGGCTCAGGTACAACACGGGGTGCTCTTGGTCCCCCGAGTCGACCTGGCTAAGCACAGCACCGAGGCCAAACTCGCTGGCGTCGGTCTGTACCAGAAACGGGCGACTGCTGTCGACTGCTCTCAACACTGGAGAGTTGCACAGGGCTGCTTTCAAAGCTTGGAAAGCCGCCTCACAGTCATCTGTCCAGTTGACTGTTTGGGGTAGCCTCTGCTTGGTGAGGTCAGTCAAGGGTTTGGCAAGGGCGCTATAGTCCTGTACGAACCGCCTATAGTACCCTGCAGTGCCCAAGAAGGACTTCACCTGTTTCTTGGTCCTGGGGGTGGGCCAGGACACGATTGCGTCCACTTTTCCTGGCTCCGGACTCATGGAACCCCCGCCTACCCGGTGCCCCAGGTAGTGGACCTTGCGCATGCCTATCTGGCACTTCCCCGGCTTGATGGTCAGGCCTGCCTGGTGAAGACGCTTGAGCACCTCCTGGAGGTGCTGAAGGTGTTCCTCCCAGGTGGAACTGAAGACGGCAATATCGTCTAAGTACGCCACTGCGTACTCCTCCA
The DNA here is from genome assembly GCF_039654945.1 of Dendrobates tinctorius. Taxonomy (NCBI): domain Eukaryota; kingdom Metazoa; phylum Chordata; class Amphibia; order Anura; family Dendrobatidae; genus Dendrobates; species Dendrobates tinctorius. The sequence goes on along the minus strand of NW_027361712.1, from coordinate 28,498,117 downwards.
GTCCCCGAAGCAGGTGGTTGACCATCCGCTGGAAAGTGGCAGGGGCATTCTTCATGCCGAAGGGCATGACCGTGGACTCGTACAGTCCAAAGGGGGTGATAAAGGCGGATTTCTCCTGCGCCTCAGGGCTCAGGGGAATCTGCCAGTATCCCCGACTCAAATCCATGATGGATATGTAGTTGGCGTTTGTCAACCGCTCGAGCAGATCCTCGATGCGCGGCATCGGGTGGGCATCAGAGGTTGTGATGGCGTTGAGCCCCCTGTAGTCCACGCAGAACCGGGTGGTTCGATCCTTTTTAGGCACGAGGACTACAGGTGAAGCCCACGCACCTTTTGACCGTCGAATCACCCCCAGCCTTAACATCTCATCGACCTCTCGGCGCATGACTTGTTGCACCGTTTCAGAGATCCGATAAGGTGTTCGCCGTAATGGGGCGTGATTCCCGGTGTCCACCTCATGAACCGCTAACTCCGTCCTCCCAGGACGGTTGGTGAACACGGGCCGGAAGAGTTCCAGGGTGGCCATCAACTGCAACCGCTGGGACACGGTGAGCGAACCACTTATCTCCATGTCCTCAATGGACCCATTGGCCTTGGCCTGGGCCAGCATGTCCAGGAGGGAATCTTCCTCCCCATCCTCTGGCAGATTGCAGACCGGTAGGACGCAAGCTTCACGTTCGTAGTGCGCCTTCAGCATGTTGACGTGAAAGGCCTTGCGCCTACCCCGAGCATGGTCAAGCGTGACCACGTAGGTGACCGGGTTGAGCTGTTGGTGGACGACGTACGGGCCTTCCCAGGCTGCCTGAAGCTTATCCGTTGGTACAGGGACCAGCGCCCACACCTTTTGACCCACCTGGTAGGTCCGCTCCCGGGCGTTCTGGTCGTACCAGCGCTTCTGGTCAGCCTGAGCCTGCGTCATGTTGTCATGCACCAACTGCGTCAAGGTCTGCATCTTGTCACGGAAGCGCATGACATAATCCACGATGGACACTTCTGTGGGGTTTGGCTCATCTTCCCAGGATTCTCTTATCAACCCAAGGGGTCCCCGGACTCGCCTGCCATACAGGAGCTCGAAGGGGGAGAACCCGGTCGAAGCCTGCGGAACTTCTCTGTAAGCGAACAGCAGGTGTGGGAGGTACCGCTCCCAGTCGCGCCCTTGGGTCTCAACCAGTATGCGGAGCATCTGTTTGAGGGTACCGTTGAAACGTTCACACAAACCGTTAGTCTGTGGGTGATACGGACTCGATACCAGCTGCGTCACCTGCATTTTCTCACAGAGAGCCTCCATTAGGCGAGACATGAATTGGGGCCCTTGATCGGTAAGCATCTCCCTGGGAAATCCTACTCTCGAAAAGATGGTCACCAGTGCGTCAGCCACCTTATCTGCCCTGGTTGAAGACAGAGCTACTGCCTCTGGGTACCGGGTAGCGTAGTCTACCACGGTGAGAATGTATCGCTTTCCGGAGCTGCTGGGGACGGACAGCGGTCCTACAATGTCCACCGCGATTCTCTGGAAAGGCTCCTCTATCACCGGCAAAGGAATAAGGGGAGCCTTAAGAGCAGGCCCCGCCTTACCCACTTTTTGACAGGTGGCACAGGAGCGGCAGTAGTGTGTTACATCTGTCCCCATCTTGGGCCAATAGAAGTGTTGAGACAGCCGTGCCTTTGTTTTGCTGATCCCCAAGTGTCCAGCGAGTGGAATCTCATGGGCAATCCGCAACAACTCAGTTCTGAACTGATAGGGGACGACCAGCTGTCTTTCCCTCAACCACTCCTTTTTAGGATCTCCGGGTACTGTCTCCCGGTACAACCTTCCTCGTTCCCAGAACACCCTCTCCTTATCAGACTTGGAGGTGGGCGTCTCGGCGAGACCTCTCAATTTCTCCAGGCTGGCATCTGAGTGCAGAGCAGCCTGGAACTCCATGCTGGAGGCTGCCAGAAGGGACGTCAGGGTCCCCTCTTTACTGGGACCCTCTGGAACCGGCTCTGGGTTCACCTCTGGTTCAGTCTCTCCTGTAGCAGCAGAGGGTCCAGAAGACAGTGCGTTACCTGCGATCTGGGCACTCTGACTGCGTGTGACAGCTGCTATGTATGCTGTCTCCCTGGGGATTTCTGCAGACCCACCAGCTGGTGCTGCCCTGGGCTCTACCTCCCCATCCACCCCCAACACTTTAGGAGCAGTGCTACTTATGGGCCAGTTACCTTCCTCGGTGGCACTGGTCAGCTGCATGGCATTACCTTCCTCATGGTCCCCATGCACCTCCCCATTCTCTTGAGCACCGTTGCTTGCTCCTGCCAGGGGTTCCTCAGCCGTCTCACTCCGCAGAGTGACGGGGCTGAGCACCTCGGTACCTGTGGACACATCTACCGTTTCAAAGAAAGGGTTAACGGGTTCAGTCGGCACAGATACATCAACATCATCATTCCTAGGAAAAGAATGGTTATCAGTTTGCTTTGGTACAATCACATCAGCATCATACCTTGGGAAAGAATGGTTGTTAGTTGCATCATTACTCATCAAGGCATTAGCAGGTAACACATTCAGTTTCCCATCATCAACATCATCAGGGTTAACGTTACCCTTATTATCAGTTTGGGGAAGGGTGTCAGGGACATAGTATGCAACCATCCTCCCCAAGTCAGTCCCCAATAAAACATCAGTGGGCAAATTTCCAGACACTCCCACCTCCCTCAACCCGCTCCCGGCACCCCAGTCAAGAAAAACTCGTGCCACTGGCAAGGGACAACGGGTGCCTCCAATCCCGGTGACAGTCAGGGTTTTCCCCTCAACAAACTCTTCAGGGGCCGCCAGTCCAGGACGGATGAGGGTTCGTTCAGCCCCGGTGTCCTTGAGGCCTGTAGCAAGACGGGCCCCCACCTGAACAGGTTGAACGTTGTCGTCAGCCCTCCCAACCACACCTCCCACCAAAAGAACAGAGGCGTTGGGCCCGGGGGCCTTGGCTGGGGGGTTCTTCGGCCTATTCGGACAGGTGTAAGAGAAGTGACCAGGCCGCTGGCAGTGGTGACACAGGCGACTGTCAGTAGCCGGCCTGTTGTTGGCAACAGGGACAGGGCCTCCGGAGGGACGGCCAGCTGGGGCATTGGGGTTGGTTGCTGGCTTACCCCCTTTCCAGCTGGTGGTGACTGGCCTCCGCGTCTCGGGCTTCCGGTTGGCCTCGTGGTTGTCGGCGATCTGCGCCGCTTTGTCCGCGTTCGTTGGTTCGCGGTCCAGGATGAACTGTCGGACCTCAGCTGGGCAGAGATGCAGGAACTGGTCTTTGATCATCAGGTCCCGTAGCTGCTCAAAGGTTTCAACGGACAGTCCATGGATCCACTGGTCAAAGTGGGTCCTGAGTCCTTGCACCACATCACTGTAGCTATCGTGTGGGCCACGTTGGAGGTGTCGGAACTTCTTTCGGTATACCTCAGGTGTCAGCCGGTATTTGGCGATCAGCGCCTGCTTTATGGCATCATAGTCGTCATCGGCTTCTGGCGGAAGAGAAGCAAATGCCTCCAGGGCTTTGCCTTTTAGCCCTGGGGTCAAGTACCTTGCCCATTGGTCTCTAGGCAGCTGGTACTGTCTGCAGGCTTTCTCAAAGGCTCGCAGAAATGTGTCCAAGTCCCCATCCTTTTCCATCACGGGAAAATGCTCTGGCCGGGGTTTAGGAGTCTGGACGCTGCTGGGCTCACGGCTTCGGGCTGTGGGGGCATTCCACCCCCGCTGGAGCATCTCCAGCTCATGGGCCCTCTGAGCTTCTGCATGGCGCTCAGCTCTCTCAGCCTGGGCTTGACGCTCGACCCTCTCAGCCTCAGCTTGGCGCTCACGTTCGGCTTGGGCCTCCTGCCGATATTGCTGGATCAGCCTCACCCGCCCATCCCTGTCTTCGGCGGGGAGTTCGTCCAAGGCCATTTGCAGATAGGGGTCCACCCCGTTCTGGTTGAATGTGGGGCCAGCGCTCAGGAGTGGAGCCTCTGCTGCAGCCCCATGGCAACTTGGGCCAACTTCTGCGCTCGCTGGATTCTGGCCGTTGTCCAGCTGCACTAGAGCCGCGATCATTTGATCTTTGGTTCCTCCTGCGGCGTCTATGCCTCGGTACGTGCATAACCCAGCAAGGGTGTCCTTTTTCTGCTTCTGATACCACTCCACTGTCATCGCCGCCATGGTTGCCAAATAAAAGATAGAAAAAGAAAAACGAAGAAACGGGAGGGGGATACTTGCAAGTACACACTAATGTCTCAGGACTAGTAACCACTGAGTCTGTTCTCCAAAACCTATGATGCAGGATTCCCGCAGGAACCGTGCAGGTCTTTAGTGAGAGGAATGATTGCTCAAACCAAATCACTAATGCTCTAGGATTATCCCACCGCTCTGCCACCAATATGTGAGGAACAGCCCACCGCCGTTCGTCTACTTACGGGCGACACTAACGGGGGTCCCGCTGCCACCAAAACGCGACGGACAGCGGACCCTGTGTCACCACTATGTCACGATCCCACCACTGACACCGGTGTATCAGCGGACGGAGGGACGTGACACAATGCCGGCACACGGCTATCACAGGCGCAGTGGGGCTTATCTTAGTTATCCCACCACTGGCACCATGTGACAAAAATATCCAGCAAGCTAATCTCGCTCTACAATTTGCCGCAGGGGGAGTTTAATTTGGATGCCCCACCACTGCTATCAATCTTCCAAGTTCTGCGGGGATTTGTGTATATCCCACTTTCCCAGTTCCACTTTGGAACTCGCAGCTCTCCGGCGCCCCCCTTACCCTCAGGTCAGTCAGGGAACTGCACCTAGGATAATTAGTCGCTGGACGGGCTGCCTGTTGTGAACCGGCAATTAGGCTTCTGCAGTAAGGGAATTATCAATGCTGTGGCTGAAGCCCCTTACTCAGCAATATAAGACCCTTCTAGACTGCCAGCAAGCCGTAATAGCCGTACACAACGCGCTACCACCAGTCACGGTTACTTAATTCACAGTGTTAAATTAAGAGGGTCCGTGGCAAACCCCTTGAATTAGTAGCGATTATCTATCAAAGGCGTATAGTTCGATTCTTAGAGCATGGAGACAGATCTAAATAATTTCATTTATTTTCCGAAAGAGGACAGTGATTACAGATAAAAGTTGCTATAAAATTGAGACATAAAATATGTACAGTACAGGTATAAAATAAAAGTGGAGAAAACAAAGAGATTACACTCACAGTTCCATATTGTTCCTTAGGCAGACCATGCGGCTTTAAGGGGGGAGGAGCCACACGTCTCCATTCATCTGGAGTTCTTGTCAGCACCGACTCTGCAGCTGTTCTGAGCTGGTTCTGCCAGGGAATGCCTTATAGACTTTCCTATGTGACATCACAGAGAGGTGCATTCTGGGTTGATCCCACCTCTCTTATCCAAGTTATGTTTTGGCTACAAAACTTAGATTAGCTATAACTTTATGGGAGAAGCTGGTATGGACTCATCAGTGGTATCATGTTTCCCAGCGTAATGAGCCCATCAAGAAAACATCAAACATCTATGCGATATGACCGTCCATTTGGGCGCAAATCCTATCTCATGTTCTGGACAGGGTAGAACTTCGAAACATACGCGGTCTCGAAGCTGGGACCGCTCAGGTTACAAAAATATGATTTTCATATCTCTAGGGGGTATGGTTTTCGTAATATGACTTTTATGTTTCCCATATACCGGCATACAGCCTGTGTTTTTCCGAACAAAGGGATCCCTTCCCCCTGCTCTTCGAGAGGAAGTTGGTTTAAGGTTTCAGAGCTAGCCCAGGCAGGGGGGCACTGGTCAGTGTGTGAGTGAGCCATGGGCGAAAAGAGGAGGGGGGAAGGTGCTGCATGAGCTGACAGCCTGCATTGGCATAGAGGGCTGGATTTTTCTGGAAAGTTACAACAGAAAACATCATATTTTGTAGACAAAACCCCATACCTCACAGACATTGTACATCACAGTAATCTGGGCCGTCAAATCCATACTGTGCCTGACACCGTCTGAGCCTGCCTCCTGAGACATATATTTTGAATGTGTACGCTATCCATACATGTTATCCGGGGATACAGTACCCTTTCTAACCTTTGTGCAATGACGTGCAATCCATACTGGGCCTAACACCGTCTGAGCCTGCCTCATGCTGTATAGACATATATTTTGAATGTGTACGCTATCCATACATGTTATCCGGGGATACGGTACCCTTTCTAACCTTTGTGCAATGACGTGCAATCCATACTGGGCCTAACACCATCTGAGCCTGCCTCATGCTGTATAGACATATATTTTGAATGTGTACGCTATCCATACATGTTATCCGGGGATACGGTACCCTTTCTAACCTTTGTGCAATGACGTGCAATCCATACTGGGCCTAACACCGTCTGAGCCTGCCTCATGCTGTATAGACATATATTTTGAATGTGTACGCTATCCATACATGTTATCCGGGGATACGGTACCCTTTCTAACCTTTGTGCAATGACGTGCAATCCATACTGGGCCTAACACCATCTGAGCCTGCCTCATGCTGTATAGACATATATTTTGAATGTGTACGCTATCCATACATGTTATCCGGGGATAGGGTACCCCTTCTAACCTTTGTGCAATGACGTGCAATCCATACTGGGCCTAACACCATCTGAGCCTGCCTCATGCTGTATAGACATATATTTTGAATGTGTACGCTATCCATACATGTTATCCGGGGATACGGTACCCTTTCTAACCTTTGTGCAATGACGTGCAATCCATACTGGGACTAACACCGTCTGAGCCTGCCTCATGCTGTATAGACATATATTTTGAATGTGTACGCTATCCATACATGTTATCCGGGGATACGGTACCCTTTCTAACCTTTGTGCAATGACGTGCAATCCATACTGGGCCTAACACCGTCTGAGCCTGCCTCATGCTGTATAGACATATATTTTGAATGTGTACGCTATCCATACATGTTATCCGGGGATACGGTACCCTTTCTAACCTTTGTGCAATGACGTGCAATCCATACTGGGCCTAACACCGTCTGAGCCTGCCTCATGCTGTATAGACATATATTTTGAATGTGTACGCTATCCATACATGTTATCCGGGGATACGGTACCCTTTCTAACCTTTGTGCAATGACGTGCAATCCATACTGGGCCTAACACCGTCTGAGCCTGCCTCATGCTGTATAGACATATATTTTGAATGTGTACGCTATCCATACATGTTATCCGGGGATACGGTACCCCTTCTAACCTTTGTGCAATGACGTGCAATCCATACTGGGCCTAACACCGTCTGAGCCTGCCTCATGCTGTATAGACATATATTTTGAATGTGTACGCTATCTATACATGTTATCCGGGGATACGGTACCCTTTCTAACCTTTGTGCAATGACGTGCAATCCATACTGGGCCTAACACCGTCTGAGCCTGCCTCATGCTGTATAGACATATATTTTGAATGTGTACGCTATCCATACATGTTATCCGGGGATACGGTACCCTTTCTAACCTTTGTGCAATGACGTGCAATCCATACTGGGCCTAACACCGTCTGAGCCTGCCTCATGCTGTATAGACATATATTTTGAATGTGTACGCTATCCATACATGTTATCCGGGGATACGGTATCCTTTCTAACCTTTGTGCAATGACGTGCAATCCATACTGGGCCTAACACCGTCTGAGCCTGCCTCATGCTGTATAGACATATATTTTGAATGTGTACGCTATCCATACATGTTATCCGGGGATACGGTACCCTTTCTAACCTTTGTGCAATGACGTGCAATCCATACTGGGCCTAACACCGTCTGAGCCTGCCTCATGCTGTATAGACATATATTTTGAATGTGTACGCTATCCATACATGTTATCCGGGGATACGGTACCCTTTCTAACCTTTGTGCAATGACGTGCAATCCATACTGGGCCTAACACCGTCTGAGCCTGCCTCATGCTGTATAGACATATATTTTGAATGTGTACGCTATCCATACATGTTATCCGGGGATACGGTACCCCTTCTAACCTTTGTGCAATGACGTGCAATCCATACTGGACCTAACACCGTCTGAGCCTGCCTCATGCTGTATAGACATATATTTTGAATGTGTACGCTATCTATACATGTTATCCGGGGATACGGTACCCTTTCTAACCTTTGTGCAATGACGTGCAATCCATACTGGGCCTAACACCGTCTGAGCCTGCCTCATGCTGTATAGACATATATTTTGAATGTGTACGCTATCCATACATGTTATCCGGGGATACGGTACCCTTTCTAACCTTTGCGCAATGACGTGCAATCCATACTGGGCCTAACACCGTCTGAGCCTGCCTCATGCTGTATAGACATATATTTTGAATGTGTACGCTATCCATACATGTTATCCGGGGATACGGTACCCTTTCTAACCTTTGTGCAATGACGTGCAATCCATACTGGGCCTAACACCGTCTGAGCCTGCCTCATGCTGTATAGACATATATTTTGAATGTGTACGCTATCCATACATGTTATCCGGGGATACGGTACCCTTTCTAACCTTTGTGCAATGACGTGCAATCCATACTGGGCCTAACACCGTCTGAGCCTGCCTCATGCTGTATAGACATATATTTTGAATGTGTACGCTATCCATACATGTTATCCGGGGATACGGTACCCTTTCTAACCTTTGTGCAATGACGTGCAATCCATACTGGGCCTAACACCGTCTGAGCCTGCCTCATGCTGTATAGACATATATTTTGAATGTGTACGCTATCCATACATGTTATCCGGGGATACGGTACCCTTTCTAACCTTTGTGCAATGACGTGCAATCCATACTGGGCCTAACACCGTCTGAGCCTGCCTCATGCTGTATAGACATATATTTTGAATGTGTACGCTATCCATACATGTTATCCGGGGATACGGTACCCTTTCTAACCTTTGTGCAATGACGTGCAATCCATACTGGGCCTAACACCGTCTGAGCCTGCCTCATGCTGTATAGACATATATTTTGAATGTGTACGCTATCCATACATGTTATCCGGGGATACGGTACCCTTTCTAACCTTTGTGCAATGACGTGCAATCCATACTGGGCCTAACACCATCTGAGCCTGCCTCATGCTGTATAGACATATATTTTGAATGTGTACGCTATCCATACATGTTATCCGGGGATACGGTACCCCTTCTAACCTTTGTGCAATGACGTGCAATCCATACTGGGCCTAACACCATCTGAGCCTGCCTCATGCTGTATAGACATATATTTTGAATGTGAACGCTATCCATACATGTTATCCGGGGATACGGTACCCTTTCTAACCTTTGTGCAATGACGTGCAATCCATACTGGGCCTAACACCGTCTGAGCCTGCCTCATGCTGTATAAACATATATTTTGAATGTGTACGCTATCCATACATGTTATCCGGGGATACGGTATCCTTTCTAACCTTTGTGCAATGACGTGCAATCCATACTGGGCCTAACACCGTCTGAGCCAGCCTCATGCTGTATAGACATATATTTTGAATGTGTACGCTATCCATACATGTTATCCGGGGATACGGTACCCTTTCTAACCTTTGTGCAATGACGTGCAATCCATACTGGGCCTAACACCGTCTGAGCCTGCCTCATGCTGTATAGACATATATTTTGAATGTGTACGCTATCCATACATGTTATCCGGGGATACGGTACCCTTTCTAACCTTTGTGCAATGACGTGCAATCCATACTGAGCCTAACACCGTCTGAGCCTGCCTCATGCTGTATAGACATATATTTTGAATGTGTACGCTATCCATACATGTTATCCGGGGATACGGTACCCCTTCTAACCTTTGTGCAATGACGTGCAATCCATACTGGGCCTAACACCATCTGAGCCTGCCTCATGCTGTATAGACATATATTTTGAATGTGTACGCTATCTATACATGTGATCCGGGGATACGGTACCCTTTCTAACCTTTGTGCAATGACGTGCAATCCATACTGGGCCTAACACCATCTGAGCCTGCCTCATGCTGTATAGACATATATTTTGAATGTGTACGCTATCCATACATGTTATCCGGGGATACGGTACCCTTTCTAACCTTTGTGCAATGACGTGCAATCCATACTGGGCCTAACACCGTCTGAGCCTGCCTCATGCTGTATAGACATATATTTTGAATGTGTACGCTATCCATACATGTTATCCGGGGATACGGTACCCTTTCTAACCTTTGTGCAATGACGTGCAATCCATACTGGGCCTAACACCGTCTGAGCCTGCCTCATGCTGTATAGACATATATTTTGAATGTGTACGCTATCCATACATGTTATCCGGGGATACGGTACCCTTTCTAACCTTTGTGCAATGACGTGCAATCCATACTGTGCCTAACACCGTCTGAGCCTGCCTCATGCTGTATAGACATATATTTTGAATGTGTACGCTATCCATACATGTTATCCGGGGATACGGTACCCTTTCTAACCTTTGTGCAATGACGTGCAATCCACACTGGGCCTAACACCGTCTGAGCCTGCCTCATGCTGTATAGACATATATTTTGAATGTGTACGCTATCCATACATGTTATCCGGGGATACGGTACCCTTTCTAACCTTTGTGCAATGACGTGCAATCCATACTGGGCCTAACACCGTCTGAGCCTGCCTCATGCTGTATAGACATATATTTTGTATGTGTACGCTATCCATACATGTTATCCGGGGATACGGTACCCTTTCTAACCTTTGTGCAATGACGTGCAATCCATACTGGGCCTAACACCGTCTGAGCCTGCCTCATGCTGTATAGACATATATTTTGAATGTGTACGCTATCCATACATGTTATCCGGGGATACGGTACCCCTTCTAACCTTTGTGCAATGACGTGCAATCCATACTGGGCCTAACACCGTCTGAGCCTGCCTCATGCTGTATAGACATATATTTTGAATGTGTACGCTATCCATACATGTTATCCGGGGATACGGTACCCTTTCTAACCTTTGTGCAATGACGTGCAATCCATACTGGGCCTAACACCGTCTGAGCCTGCCTCATGCTGTATAGACATATATTTTGAATGTGTACGCTATCCATACATGTTATCCGGGGATACGGTACCCTTTCTAACCTTTGTGCAATGACGTGCAATCCATACTGGGCCTAACACCGTCTGAGCCTGCCTCATGCTGTATAGACATATATTTTGAATGTGTACGCTATCCATACATGTTATCCGGGGATACGGTACCCTTTCTAACCTTTGTGCAATGACGTGCAATCCATACTGGGCCTAACACTGTCTGAGCCTGCCTCATGCTGTATAGACATATATTTTGAATGTGTACGCTATCCATACATGTTATCCGGGGATATGGTACCCTTTCTAACCTTTGTGCAATGACGTGCAATCCATACTGGGCCTAACACCGTCTGAGCCTGCCTCATGCTGTATAGACATATATTTTGAATGTGTACGCTATCCATACATGTTATCCGGGGATACGGTACCCCTTCTAACCTTTGTGCAATGACGTGCAATCCATGCTGGGCCTAACACCGTCTGAGCCTGCCTCATGCTGTATAGACATATATTTTGAATGTGTACGCTATCCATACATGTTATCCGGGGATACGGTACCCTTTCTAGCCTTTGTGCAATGACGTGCAATCCATACTGGGCCTAACACCGTCTGAGCCTGCCTCATGCTGTATAGACATATATTTTGAATGTGTACGCTATCCATACATGTTATCCGGGGATACGGTACCCTTTCTAACCTTTGTGCAATGACGTGCAATCCATACTGGGCCTAACACCGTCTGAGCCTGCCTCATGCTGTATAGACATATATTTTGAATGTGTACGCTATCCATACATGTTATCCGGGGATACGGTACCCTTTCTAACCTTTGTGCAATGACGTGCAATCCATACTGGGCCTAACACCGTCTGAGCCTGCCTCATGCTGTATAGACATATATTTTGAATGTGTACGCTATCCATACATGTTATCCGGGGATACGGTACCCTTTCTAACCTTTGTGCAATGACGTGCAATCCATACTGGGCCTAACACCGTCTTAGCCTGCCTCATGCTGTATACACATATATTTTGAATGTCTACGCTATCCATTCATGTTATCCTAGGATACGGTACCCTTTTTAACCTTTGTGCAATGACGTGCAATCCATACTGGGCCTAACACCGTCTGAGCCTGCCTCATGCTGTATAGACATATATTTTGAATGTGTACGCTATCCATACATGTTATCCGGGGATACGGTACCCTTTCTAACCTTTGTGCAATGACGTGCAATCCATACTGAGCCTAACACCGTCTGAGCCTGCCTCATGCTGTATAGACATATATTTTGAATGTGTACGCTATCCATACATGTTATCCGGGGATACGGTACCCCTTCTAACCTTTGTGCAATGACGTGCAATCCATACTGGGCCTAACACCGTCTGAGCCTGCCTCATGCTGTATAGACATATATTTTGAATGTGTACGCTATCTATACATGTTATCCGGGGATACGGTACCCTTTCTAACCTTTGTGCAATGACGTGCAATCCATACTGGGCCTAACACCGTCTGAGCCTGCCTCATGCTGTATAGACATATATTTTGAATGTGTACGCTATCCATACATGTTATCCGGGGATACGGTACCCTTTCTAACCTTTGTGCAATGACGTGCAATCCATACTGGGCCTAACACCGTCTGAGCCTGCCTCATGCTGTATAGACATATATTTTGAATGTGTACGCTATCCATACATGTTATCCGGGGATACGGTACCCTTTCTAACCTTTGTGCAATGACATGCAATCCATACTGGGCCTAACACCGTCTGAGCCTGCCTCATGCTGTATAGACATATATTTTGAATGTGTACGCTATCCATACATGTTATCCGGGGATACGGTACCCTTTCTAACCTTTGTGCAATGACGTGCAATCCATACTGGGCCTAACACCGTCTGAGCCTGCCTCATGCTGTATAGACATATATTTTGAATGTGTACGCTATCCATACATGTTATCCGGGGATACGGTACCCTTTCTAACCTTTGTGCAATGACGTGCAATCCATACTGGGCCTAACACCGTCTGAGCCTGCCTCATGCTGTATAGACATATATTTTGAATGTGTACTCTATCCATACATGTTATCCGGGGATACGGTACCCCTTCTAACCTTTGTGCAATGACGTGCAATCCATACTGGGCCTAACACCGTCTGAGCCTGCCTCATGCTGTATAGACATATATTTTGAATGTGTACGCTATCCATACATGTTATCCGGGGATACGGTACCCTTTCTAACCTTTGTGCAATGACGTGCAATCCATACTGGGCCTAACACCGTCTGAGCCTGCCTCATGCTGTATAGACATATATTTTGAATGTGTACGCTATCCATACATGTTATCCGGGGATACGGTACCCTTTCTAACCTTTGTGCAATGACGTGCAATCCATACTGGGCCTAACACCGTCTGAGCCTGCCTCATGCTGTATAGACATATATTTTGAATGTGTACGCTATCCATACATGTTATCCGGGGATACGGTACCCCTTCTAACCTTTGTGCAATGACGTGCAATCCATACTGGGCCTAACACCGTCTGAGCCTGCCTCATGCTGTATAGACATATATTTTGAATGTGTACGCTATCTATACATGTTATCCGGGGATACGGTACCCTTTCTAACCTTTGTGCAATGACGTGCAATCCATACTGGGCCTAACACCGTCTGAGCCTGCCTCATGCTGTATAGACATATATTTTGAATGTGTACGCTATCCATACATGTTATCCGGGGATACGGTACCCTTTCTAACCTTTGTGCAATGACGTGCAATCCATACTGGGCCTAACACCGTCTGAGCCTGCCTCATGCTGTATAGACATTTATTTTGAATGTGTACGCTATCCATACATGTTATCCGGGGATACGGTACCCTTTCTAACCTTTGTGCAATGACGTGCAATCCATACTGGGCCTAACACCGTCTGAGCCTGCCTCATGCTGTATAGACATATATTTTGAATGTGTACGCTATCCATACATGTTATCCGGGGATACGGTACCCTTTCTAACCTTTGTGCAATGACGTGCAATCCATACTGGGCCTAACACCGTCTGAGCCTGCCTCATGCTGTATAGACATATATTTTGAATGTGTACGCTATCCATACATGTTATCCGGGGATACGGTACCCTTTCTAACCTTTGTGCAATGACGTGCAATCCATACTGGGCCTAACACCGTCTGAGCCTGCCTCATGCTGTATAGACATATATTTTGAATGTGTACGCTATCCATACATGTTATCCGGGGATACGGTACCCTTTCTAACCTTTGTGCAATGACGTGCAATCCATACTGGGCCTAACACCGTCTGAGCCTGCCTCATGCTGTATAGACATATATTTTGAATGTGTACGCTATCCATACATGTTATCCGGGGATACGGTACCCTTTCTAACCTTTGTGCAATGACGTGCAATCCATACTGGGCCTAACACCGTCTGAGCCTGCCTCATGCTGTATAGACATATATTTTGAATGTGTACGCTATCCATACATGTTATCCGGGGATACGGTACCCCTTCTAACCTTTGTGCAATGACGTGCAATCCATACTGGGCCTAACACCGTCTGAGCCTGCCTCATGCTGTATAGACATATATTTTGAATGTGTACGCTATCCATACATGTTATCCGGGGATACGGTACCCTTTCTAACCTTTGTGCAATGACGTGCAATCCATACTGGGCCTAACACCGTCTGAGCCTGCCTCATGCTGTATAGACATATATTTTGAATGTGTACACTATCCATACATGTTATCCGGGGATACGGTACCCTTTCTAACCTTTGTGCAATGACGTGCAATCCATACTGGGCCTAACACCGTCTGAGCCTGCCTCATGCTGTATAGACATATATTTTGAATGTGTACGCTATCCATACATGTTATCCGGGGATACGGTACCCCTTCTAACCTTTGTGCAATGACGTGCAATCCATACTGGGCCTAACACCGTCTGAGCCTGCCTCATGCTGTATAGACATATATTTTGAATGTGTACGCTATCTATACATGTTATCCGGGGATACGGTACCCTTTCTAACCTTTGTGCAATGACGTGCAATCCATACTGGGCCTAACACCGTCTGAGCCTGCCTCATGCTGTATAGACATATATTTTGAATGTGTACGCTATCCATACATGTTATCCGGGGATACGGTACCCTTTCTAACCTTTGTGCAATGACGTGCAATCCATACTGGGCCTAACACCGTCTGAGCCTGCCTCATGCTGTATAGACATTTATTTTGAATGTGTACGCTATCCATACATGTTATCCGGGGATACGGTACCCTTTCTAACCTTTGTGCAATGACGTGCAATCCATACTGGGCCTAACACCGTCTGAGCCTGCCTCATGCTGTATAGACATATATTTTGAATGTGTACGCTATCCATACATGTTATCCGGGGATACGGTACCCTTTCTAACCTTTGTGCAATGACGTGCAATCCATACTGGGCCTAACACCGTCTGAGCCTGCCTCATGCTGTATAGACATATATTTTGAATGTGTACGCTATCCATACATGTTATCCGGGGATACGGTACCCTTTCTAACCTTTGTGCAATGACGTGCAATCCATACTGGGCCTAACACCGTCTGAGCCTGCCTCATGCTGTATAGACATATATTTTGAATGTGTACGCTATCCATACATGTTATCCGGGGATACGGTACCCTTTCTAACCTTTGTGCAATGACGTGCAATCCATACTGGGCCTAACACCATCTGAGCCTGCCTCATGCTGTATAGACATATATTTTGAATGTGTACGCTATCCATACATGTTATCCGGGGATACGGTACCCCTTCTAACCTTTGTGCAATGACGTGCAATCCATACTGGGCCTAACACCGTCTGAGCCTGCCTCATGCTGTATAGACATATATTTTGAATGTGTACGCTATCCATACATGTTATCCGGGGATACGGTACCCTTTCTAACCTTTGTGCAATGACGTGCAATCCATACTGGGCCTAACACCGTCTGAGCCTGCCTCATGCTGTATAGACATATATTTTGAATGTGTACGCTATCCATACATGTTATCCGGGGATACGGTACCCTTTCTAACCTTTGTGCAATGACGTGCAATCCATACTGGGCCTAACACCGTCTGAGCCTGCCTCATGCTGTATAGACATATATTTTGAATGTGTACGCTATCCATACATGTTATCCGGGGATACGGTACCCCTTCTAACCTTTGTGCAATGACGTGCAATCCATACTGGGCCTAACACCGTCTGAGCCTGCCTCATGCTGTATGGACATATATTTTGAATGTGTACGCTATCTATACATGTTATCCGGGGATACGGTACCCTTTCTAACCTTTGTGCAATGACGTGCAATCCATACTGGGCCTAACACCGTCTGAGCCTGCCTCATGCTGTATAGACATATATTTTGAATGTGTACGCTATCCATACATGTTATCCGGGGATACGGTACCCTTTCTAACCTTTGTGCAATGACGTGCAATCCATACTGGGCCTAACACCGTCTGAGCCTGCCTCATGCTGTATAGACATTTATTTTGAATGTGTACGCTATCCATACATGTTATCCGGGGATACGGTACCCTTTCTAACCTTTGTGCAATGACGTGCAATCCATACTGGGCCTAACACCGTCTGAGCCTGCCTCATGCTGTATAGACATATATTTTGAATGTGTACGCTATCCATACATGTTATCCGGGGATACGGTACCCTTTCTAACCTTTGTGCAATGACGTGCAATCCATACTGGGCCTAACACCGTCTGAGCCTGCCTCATGCTGTATAGACATATATTTTGAATGTGTACGCTATCCATACATGTTATCCGGGGATACGGTACCCTTTCTAACCTTTGTGCAATGACGTGCAATCCATACTGGGCCTAACACCGTCTGAGCCTGCCTCATGCTGTATAGACATATATTTTGAATGTGTACGCTATCCATACATGTTATCCGGGGATACGGTACCCTTTCTAACCTTTGTGCAATGACGTGCAATCCATACTGGGCCTAACACCGTCTGAGCCTGCCTCATGCTGTATAGACATATATTTTGAATGTGTACGCTATCCATACATGTTATCCGGGGATACGGTACCCCTTCTAACCTTTGTGCAATGACGTGCAATCCATACTGGGCCTAACACCGTCTGAGCCTGCCTCATGCTGTATAGACATATATTTTGAATGTGTACGCTATCCATACATGTTATCCGGGGATACGGTACCCTTTCTAACCTTTGTGCAATGACGTGCAATCCATACTGGGCCTAACACCGTCTGAGCCTGCCTCATGCTGTATAGACATATATTTTGAATGTGTACGCTATCCATACATGTTATCCGGGGATACGGTACCCTTTCTAACCTTTGTGCAATGACGTGCAATCCATACTGGGCCTAACACCGTCTGAGCCTGCCTCATGCTGTATAGACATATATTTTGAATGTGTACGCTATCCATACATGTTATCCGGGGATACGGTACCCTTTCTAACCTTTGTGCAATGACGTGCAATCCATACTGGGCCTAACACTGTCTGAGCCTGCCTCATGCTGTATAGACATATATTTTGAATGTGTACGCTATCCATACATGTTTTCCGGGGATATGGTACCCTTTCTAACCTTTGTGCAATGACGTGCAATCCATACTGGGCCTAACACCGTCTGAGCCTGCCTCATGCTGTATAGACATATATTTTGAATGTGTACGCTATCCATACATGTTATCCGGGGATACGGTACCCTTTCTAACCTTTGTGCAATGACGTGCAATCCATACTGGGCCTAACACCGTCTGAGCCTGCCTCATGCTGTATAGACATATATTTTGAATGTGTACGCTATCCATACATGTTATCCGGGGATACGGTACCCTTTCTAACCTTTGTGCAATGACGTGCAATCCATACTGGGCCTAACACCATCTGAGCCTGCCTCATGCTGTATAGACATATATTTTGAATGTGTACGCTATCCATACATGTTATCCAGGGATACGGTACCCTTTCTAACCTTTGTGCAATCACGTGCAATCCATACTGGGCGTGAGAACGGCTGGCGAGCTGTTAAGCAAGCTACAGCACCTGTCCAGACAAGTACAGGGATTCCCTAGCGAGGAGACTTATTTGATTGTTTTCAATGTTGGGACAGCAATTTTTGGGGAGCACTATACTCTGGAGAATGATAGATGGGGCCCACCATACACTGGAACATTCCAAAGGTGGACATCAGACACTGGAGCAGCATTTACAGGGCCCATTATACACTAGAGCATTAGAAATGGGGCCCATTATGTTTGGAGCATTATTTGGGCCCATAAGACAGTGGAGCTTCATCCATGGGGACCAACATATACTGTAGCATTATGTGGAGCTCATCATATACTGTTTCAAACATTATATGGGACCAATGATTTTGTATGGAGAAATAGATGGGCCTTGTCATGAGATGTAGAAAGTGAGGTATTTTTCATTGTACTATACCGCTATTTCTCTGCCGTATCGGAGCATGATGAGTTGTGGTATGTGTTAAAGGGGCGCTCTTTCGCCCAGGGCACATGAAAACCTGCAGCCAGCCCTCCCCCCCCACAAATTTAGCCAAATAACCCCCATTTTTCAGTGCGTAACTTGTATTATGAAGTTAATTAAGGTTGACAAGCTAAGTAAGAAGAATTGATGCTTTTGACATTCAAATGGGCACTGTAGGTGTGTTTCCTGTCCTCCTCTCACTGCCGACTTTTATTCCCCATTGACTTACATTGGGTTTCGTGTTTCGGGACGACCCCGACTTTTCCCTATAATCGGACGATCTTGCTCGACCCGACTTTTGGAAAAGTCGGGTTTCACGAAACGAAACGCGACCCTAAAAAACCAAAAGTCGCTCAACTCTAAAAGTGAGTAAAGCACAATTTGTTTTATTAAAAAAAACAGCAGCCAGGGGACAAGGGTTTTCCAGAAACTGGAAAACTCCTTTAACTACGAGAAGAGGAAAAAAGAACATCAGAATGTAAGGCCAAAGCCAAAATTCAGTAGATTTCATATTATTATGGTATGGAAAATTCTGTAAGTGGCTATATACATAACATGTGATGTCAGCCAAAGCTTCAAATTTCCAAAGGATTGGGCTGACTTATATGTTTGCGATGTCTCTGTGCGTCTGTAGCTGGGGGAAATGAAGAATTATGCATGTTGGCTGCAACATGCCCACATCTATTTTTCCCACAGGAAATAAGCAGATGTGTCTGGCGGTGGCTTATGACTATACCTAAGGAGACTGATTCATGGATAAGTGAACGTACAGGGAGAAGTAAAAACAGTTATAATATGAATCAAATTGTTAACTCCTAGAACCCATTAACCAATTCATACGTTACGCACGTCTGTGGAATCTCTGGTTAGCGATTCAGTACTAATAACTGGCACATGATGGCGCCAAGAGCAATATAGTTCAGCTAACCTGCTCTTACATGATAGATCAGCCTTCTAGTGATTTTATTCTTTCTCTATTTTTGCAGTCAGTTTGCATGTTAATAACATCTCACTTATCAACCAGTGTTGATAGCTGTAGCTTCATGAAAAAAATATCAGCTTCATCTTTACTACATCATTCAATATTCTGTAATGCAATAATGTGGGGGCACGGCTTTATCTGCCGGGGGCCCCCCGACTGACCAGCCCGGTTATGATGAGGTTTTAACCCCTTTTTCTTCCCCGTTTCTCTGGGACGCGCGGAAGGGGTTAATGATGGCACTTCCCCCCTCTTTCTATGCTAGAGTGACGCGGTGTTAGGGCTGGCGGAATGCACCAAACTATAAAATAATAGTAGGTGCGTTCGCAGCCCGGGGTCCACCATGCAGAGGTGGTACACTGCTGCTAGGTAATGGCGGAAGAATAAAGCGGCGTAAAAACAGTCACACGTGGGTTACGTCACCCAATGTGAACAGGTGCGAACTCTGTTAATGCACAGAGTCGCACAACCGCTGAACGTAGATGCCGGAGCCTGTTTAGCTCACAGATCCCGGCCAAAAGAGCGCACAGTGTACGGCCACAGAACTCTACCCCAAGGACACGGGGTTAGAGTCCCTCTAGGCCCACTGAGCGTGCGGCGTCGCTGCCGCGAACGCCGCTGTAGACGCTGGCTATGAAGTGGAGCACGTGCACTGAGGCGTGCTGAGTCCCTGGTGAGGACTGATGCCTGACTCAACCTCTGTCCTACCTACACCTAAGCCTGGGTGCTAACAGGCTAGGCTCCACAACACATGCGTACCAAGGGTAGGGGTTTCTTAATGAGTCATTCACCAGAGACATTCATACGCGCATACATCACTCACTCCACATAGTCTGTAAATACAGTCTATCTTAGCGCATGGCCGAGTGGCCATGCGAACCTTTTATAGCCACGAGCATCCGGGACCTTCCTGGCTTCTCGGATGGGCCAATCCGAACACGAGCAGGACCTGAGCACGTGACCTTCGATCTCCAATGGGAGATCCCTCCTCGGACATGCTCAGTGGCCTGACATGGGGACTTAGTCCCTGGAGAATCTCGCTGCTGAGCAGCATGTATTGCCATAGATGTGCCAGAGGTGGCAGCAGCAAGCAAACCCACGGAGCTGGTCTGGGCAGAGCGCCTGGACCAACGAGTTTGCTGAGCAACCTCCTCTGTAGCTGGAGAGGAATGGGAGACCGCTGGAAGTAAGGCTCGGGATTCTCGCTGTGCAGTGACAGAAATCTGACACGCGGGCAACGACACTTCTGGTTCCGGGGTCTTTCTACTTCCCCTGGTTGGGTATATAAAGAAGTGCCTGAGGTATTTTTGAACATTTGAATCATCGAGCTGCCCACCCTCCCTCCCTTTTGTTTTCATTTTCTTTCTGTGGTTAATTGGTTGTGTGTCTGGTTTATTTTGTTGTTTAGGTTTATAAAGTCGCAGCAGTTGGCGGAAGAGCAAGACGGGTAACATGTGCCGGGAGTCCGGCTGCATATCCCCACAACTTCCGTTGGTTAACTTAGAGAGAGCTGCGACCTTACCCCTCCAACAAAAGGGTTTTACATAGAAGATGAGAGTTGTTTTACCTTGTCACTCTCCAATAAATTTGTGGTTTTAAAATACAGGTGTGGTTCTTTCTTTGCGTCGGGAGGAAAGGGTTCTATGGTCTGGGCAGTCTAGCCTTATGTTACGTCTGGATTTATGCTTTTTTTTACTAACATACTGTACCTGAGTTTACATCTGACTTTCATTCAAAAAAACTGCTATAAACATGTATGTATGAAAGCAGCACTAGTAGGGCTAGGTGCTACCTCCAAAAATGCAGCACGTGAGGTCTTTTTGGAAATATTGAGTAATATATTGTAAAGATAGAAGTATAAGGTTCATTTTAAAGGGAAAAGAAGTGGACTTTTCCTTTTTTAAATATTACAATTGGGACATTATTTGTGGTGATTGATATTCTCATATAGCGGTGTGCTGAAAAAATATGGAAAATTAAGTGAGTGTTATACTGAATGGGTTCACACACCAATACGTATATATTATGTATATGTCTGTGTGCAGGATATTTATGCCCAACAAATTAACTTATATTCTACCTAGAAACCACCCTCTGACCAGATCTGGATAAAACACTGAGTTACATGAAGACATGTCACCGCTGGGGGGCACTCACTGCGTAATAATTTACTATTGAGTTTAGCATGAGCTCTAAAAATCAATTTGCAATAAGTTCTAGCAAAAACAAAAGGTAACCTGGCATCAGATTTTTCCACTCCAAACATCCATTTGTATATGGACACTGTAATAATGATTACATCCATACCTTTATTTTAGAAATCTGGGCTTATTTTTCAGAGAAATGTATTGTTGAAATGTGATTCAATTGAACTGTAAGTGCAGTGGGCAGGCGGTCACTACACTTACAGCACTCATCCCTATTAGGGATGAGCGAGTAGTGTAGTACTCGGACTCACTGTACTCGTTACGAGTACCTCCTAATGCTCGGGTACTCATAACAAGTAGCGAGTCCAATGTAAGTCTATGGGAAATGCGATTAATGGGCGGGGACTGTGCAAAGACTGTGCCAGGCTATGCGGGACTGTGCTGTCCTGTGCGGGGACTGTGCCGGGCTGTGCGGGACTGTGCTGGCCTGTGCGGGGACTGTGCCAGGCTGTGTGGGACTGTGCTGGCCTGTGTGAAGACTGCGCCAGGCTGTGCGGGACTGTGCTGGCCTGTGTGAAGACTGTGCCAGGCTGTGCGGGACTGTGCTGGCCTGTGCGAAGACTGTGCCGTGCTGTGCGGGACTGTGCAGGGCTTTGCAGGTACTGTTTGGGGACTATGCTGGGCTGTGTGGGACTGTGCTGGGCTGTGCGGAACTGTGCTGGGCTGTGCGGGGACTGTGCGGGACTGTGCTGGCCTGTGCGGGGACTGTGCCGGGCTGTGCGGGACTGTGCTGGCCTGTGCGGGGACTGTGCCGGGCTGTGCGGGACTGTGCTGGTCTGTGCGGGGACTGTGCCGGGCTGTGCTGGCCTGTGCGGGGACTGTGCCAGGCTGTGCGGGACTGTGCTGGCCTGTGTGAAGACTGTGCCGTGCTGTGCGGGACTGTGCAGGGCTTTGCAGGTACTGTGCGGGGACTATGCTGGGCTGTGTGGGACTGTGCTGGCCTGTGTGAAGACTGCGCCAGGCTGTGCGGGACTGTGCTGGCCTGTGTGAAGACTGCGCCAGGCTGTGCGGGACTGTGCTGGCCTGTGTGAAGACTGTGCCAGGCTGTGCGGGACTGTGCTGGCCTTTGCGAAGACTGTGCCGTGCTGTGCGGGACTGTGCAGGGCTTTGCAGGTACTGTGCGGGGACTATGCTGGGCTGTGTGGGACTGTGCTGGGCTGTGCGGAACTGTGCTGGGCTGTGCGGGGACTGTGCGGGACTGTGCTGGCCTGTGCGGGGACTGTGCCGGGCTGTGCGGGACTGTGCTGGCCTGTGCGGGGACTGTGCCGGGCTGTGCGGGACTGTGCTGGTCTGTGCGGGGACTGTGCCGGGCTGTGCAGGACTGTGCTGGCCTGTGCGGGGACTGTGCCAGGCTGTGCGGGACTGTGCTGGCCTGTGTGAAGACTGTGCCGTGCTGTGCGGGACTGTGCAGGGCTTTGCAGGTACTGTGCGGGGACTATGCTGGGCTGTGTGGGACTGTGCTGGGCTGTGCGGGGACTGTGCGGGACTGTGCTGGGCTGTGCGGGGACTGTACTGGGCTGGGCGGGGACTGTGCAGGGACTGTGCGGGCTGTGTCGAATATTGCGAGGTGAGTAGTGAAATACTCGCGAGGATTTGAGTACCGTGAATACCGCATTACTCGCCGAGTACCGAATCCTAATGAGTATGCTCGCTCATCCCTAATCCCTATGCTTCCTGCATGCCACCTGTCTCCTGTTGGTGACTGAAAGATCACTTTTCTTTCAGTGACCCTCCCCTGTTCACAATCAAGTGCAAGCACAGTCATTCCCTGTGACATTGCATGCACTATAAGGTGCTGATGAAGAAGTCAGTGGCTGGTGCGATCTGCATAGTTTAAATATCAAGTCAGACACTAACTGTCTTCTTTGTGTAGTGTGCCGCATGGTTTGGCCTTCTTTCTGATCTGGGAAGGTAGGGAGGTATGTATCCTGTACTAAAATCCTCAGACATAAAAATGATTGAAATACCACTGACAGCTCTCTACACAATAGACTTCGTGAAAATGCTGAGAGTGAGATCTTCATCATGGTCAGACACTTCCTGTCTAGGAAGTGACATAGATTATATCAGGTGTTAAGAGCTCATTCGCTGCATTTCTTCTCAGTCTCATTATTTTCTCTCATTTCTTTTCTCTACCTTTGTATATATACAAGATGTGTAAATACACAGTCAGAGAAACCAAGTATCTTACCATTGTCATCCTAATTACGGGGATATTTCTTATAGGTATGCCATGTAATTGTGTAATGTCTATATTTATTTGAGGTTAAATATGCATTTTTCAGAATGTGAATATATTAAATGAATTGTTTAAGTAATTAATTTTTATGCTGTCATTCTGTCCATAGGAAAAAGTTCTGCACAAACTGTAACCCAGACGTCGGCACAGGAGACTGTCCACGCCGGGCATTCAATACTGCTGGAGTGCACATATAAAGTATCTGGCACTCCTTATCCCGCTTGGTATATGCAGTACCCAGGAAAAGCTCCAGTAATGCTGGTCAATGACCTGACCCAAAAAACCCACAAAGGATTTTCAGTGCTAGAAGACAAGGTTAATAAAGGTTTCCACCTGAAGAAGGAAACCGTAGAAGTCACTGACGGTGGTGTCTACTTCTGTGCAGTGAGAGACACAGTGGATATACTCCACCTGTCACCTGTCACATAACACTCTGCAGCATTGACTTATTTTTTACATGAATTTTAGAATGACTATACAGTATGTCAAGTATATGCAGTCATGTGCAAAAGTTTTAGAAAGGTTTGGAAATAACGCCGCAAAGGATGCCTTCAAAATTAGAAGTGATAATGGTTTAATTTTTATCAATTAAAACACCAGTCCAGCATTTTACTTTCAGTGTTGGCATAGTATCACTAATCCATATTCCCCGACCCTAGGAATATACTTACCAGTCACTGTCATCAGCTGTTACTGGCGCCAGCTCTAGTTCTGACCCACAATCTTGTGACCACAACTTCTGAGTACATGGAAGTCAGAGATATCGGTTATAAGCTCTCATTGTAGGTCTATGAGAGCCTCTTTCTGGCCTCATTCTGGTTCTCATAGACTTACTGTACATTGAGAAGTGACTTCCAGATCGCCCAGCAACCACTACAGCAATCCGACTGGTCACAAAATGACTGCAGTGGTGCAAATAGCAGATGAAGATGGCAGCTAGAGAGTATATTAGTAGGGGCAGGAAACTTACATTAGTGACACCACATCGGCTATAAAATAAAATAAAAATTCTGGAGTGGTGCTTTTGTGACACCCCAGAGTCCGGTTGTCACAGTGGCATTGCCTCCCTCTAAGGGGTAAAGTCATGCCTGGAGGCAGGAAGGGGCCTCCATGCCAGGTAACATGGATTAAATGACAGTTCCTGCTGCAGGTCAGAAAGGGGAGCTTCCTTATAAATTCTGGCCAGCAGAGGGAGTTAGTGAGTCAGCAAGCAGTCAGCTGAGAGAGCAAACAGGGGAGTTGTCATGGAAACAAGAGCAGCTGAGCTCATGACACCTCAGCTAGTCAGCAGTTGGAGACAGGGAGTTGATCTGTGAAGAGGGAAAGGACAGGAGACAAGAGGCTCTGGGGAAGCTAAAATTGCATATAGCTGACCCCAAATGAAGCGCTGATAAAGAAAAGAGGACACCAGAGTCCTAGGCTGAACAGGAGCTGTATTCCCTGACAGCCTAATCTGGAAGTACGGGGAACTGCAAGTTCCTCGGCGACATTGAACACCTGAAGGTACGGCAGCAGATCAAGAGCCCGGGTCTGACGGTGGAAAGGACAGTACCCGTGATATAGGCTCACGCTGTCAGCCATACAGGTTAGAAACCATCACGCAAGAGAGGGTCGCAGCTTAGTTACAAACATCAGGGACCGGAAAACAAAGCACAGAAGGAAGGTCCCAAACCCCACCTGGCAGGGTGGATCCCCTGAATGCCTCCAGGTGAGCCGGACTCAATCCATCACCTGTATGTGGTACCCCAGTTTGCAACGACTTGCAAGTAAAAGGTAAAGAAACCTGCACCTTTCTGTGTCCTCTTATTCTCTGCACCCCAACATTCACCGCCATCTGAACCATTAATCAAATATCTTTGCCCTGGGGCCCCCGCTCTGCCCGTGGGGAGCTGAACCATCTTGGCTGCGTCACCAACAGCCCCAGAGGGCCAAAACCGCAGCGTCGGCCACTCATTGCCGAACACCACGAGTGGCGTCACACTTAAACATCACACAACTTTCCTCTATTTTATTACTGGACGCCCAGGGCCACGGACCTGGTCACTACCATCGTGACATCCCCCTTTGACGTTAACAGACTCGGTACCGAGTAACCTAAGGCCCTTCGGGGCTCTCCACTTTGACAAAATGTAAAGTGTGTGAATGAAAGAGAAAGCTATAACAAATCAATATTTGGTGTGACCACCAGACCTGGAAATGATGATATGACCTCCACAGAGCCCCAATCTCAAAATCATTGAGTCTGTCTGGGATTACATGAAGACACAGAATGATATGTGCAAGCCTGCATCCACAGAAGATCTGTGGTGAGTTCTTCAAGATGTTTGAAACAACCTCCTTGCTGGTGAAATAATGAAATTCCAGCAGCAAGGAGAAATAGTTAGAATACATCTGCTTCTGACACAAAAATGCACTGTAATAGTCAGGGCAAGACTAGGAAAATAATGAAAATATACACATTGTTACTTTGTGATGCTCCAGAAAGTAGTGTAAAGACTGTAAAGGTGGAGAAGATGTCTAAACAGCCTCAAGGAAGACTCTTGAATGCATATTTAGGTGACCTGTTTTATGTGTTTTCATCCCCATGTAGGCTGAAGTTTTCATGTGTATAGGGGTGGGTAAGGTTAATAGTAAGGCTGGCCCATGGTTTGAGGAGGAGTACTTGGGCACTGGGAGTTAGTTCCTATCTTTATCAGCCTAGTTCAGCTACATAGAAAGAAAGAGTACTCTCAGAATTGTAAGCCATATTGAGTGTGTGCAGAGAAGTACAGGCTCAGAAGGTATCAGTAAGATCCTTCAAGCAACAGAGACAGCAGTTTATTCTCGTAGCAGGCAAGTTGGGACATCTACAGGAAGAAAATATATGCATAAATTTTAGTGTTAGCCAGACCTGGAGGTCTTAGTGAAGGAATACAGAATCAGCCAGGTCGGGACACATACATAAGTTATTGGAGCTGGAGCTCACTTATATAGACCAGAGAGTGTAGTGAAAGGGTATAGCGGTCACAGCAAAACACATTGACCCAATTGGCCATGTACTGGGAAGATGGAGGTCCTTAACCTGTCATTCTGCAGTAACGTTCCTCACAAGTTATGTGCCGCTGTCCACAACCTAAATGTTTTGCCTCTATCATGGAGTGCAGATGAAGAATTCAAATGTTTTTCCTGCTACTACTCAAAAAAATAAAGGGAACACTATTCCATTTGCAACAGGCTGTTTGTGTTCCCTTTATTTTTTCGAGCAGTATAGCTACAAGACCAAGTAAACAAGAGTTTATTTTGTTAATAACACCTAGTTCATTCTTCATGACAACAAAGGGCCCCAACTTGCTCTAAGGTACAGCAGTATGCAGCCTGAGCGTAGCAGTAATTCAACCGTACACATGTTCATACACCCAGGGACACCTATATTTGGTGTTTAGGAATGTAGAAGTAACCATCGGCCAGTCTCATCCCTTAAAAGACAACGCTTTCCAGAAGCCAAACTAAAGTCAATACTGGACTGTGTATTGCCTATGAAAACTCAACATTAAACTTGATAAAGGTATTCAAGTGTAACTTGAATACCTTTATCAACAGATGTATCACCAGAAACAGATACACATAATAGAGCTACCGGTACTTAGCATGAACTAGAACCATTAAAGCACTACTCCAGCTTTTTTTATAGCACCGCTGGTATGGTGCTACTAATATAAGATCCCTGACCCAAGTTTTATACTCACCTGCTGCAGTCTTCAACTTCTATCACCATCACTCCCGTTGGTTTCTGGTACTTTGTGTCCTGCTCTGCCGGAGGTCACTCTTCAACGCAAGTCTATGAGAGCCTTGTGGCTTACATTGAACACTTGTGACATAACCTCTGACTTCTGGCCAGTCAGAAGTTGCAGTCAAAAGATGGTGCAGCGCAGATAAGCATAAGTCTAGGTTCACATTACGTTAAGCTATACCCGCTAGCACAGATGAATGCTATACCCGCTTGCAGTGACGGAGCCTCAGACGCTGCAGCCCGTGTCCGTGGCTCCATCAGTGCATGACGGCACATCGGCATGCGTCGCAATGCGACCGATAATGGGGCTGAATGGCAGCGTTAACAGACTGCGTTACACCGCGTTATACCACGGCGTAGCGCAGTCCGTCTACCGGACTGCCTAAACGCAGTGTGACCCCGGACTAAGAGTAGGGGCAGGGACCTTAGGTTAGTAGCACCACACCAACGCTAAAAAAAATCCCCAGCTGGAGTGCTGCTTTAAGCGTGTTGTAACATTGTTTTTTAAATGTGTAAAAGAGTAAAATATTCTTGTTTACCCAACCTTGGTCTGAGATTGTATCTTTATACTATTTAATCATGGGTGTGTAATCCAGTATAAATAGTGGCATTGGGAACCCGGATACCTGGAGTGCTCCCAATGATCAGCTGCTCGGCGCCGCAACTGCATGTGTGGCTGCTGTTTCACTGTCACAACACATGTATGGAGAGCCCCAGCAAACAGGCTCTCCATGCATGTGTTGTGACTGTCAAACAGCCGCGACACATGCAGCTGCAGAGCCGAACCGCTGATCATCGGGAGCGCTCCAGGTATCCGGGTTCCCGATGCAGCTATTCGGTAAGCGCTATAGCTGCATACCAAATAGCTGCATGCTGTGAATATTGGGCATCATACTGTGTATAAATTAAAAACACATGGGACATGCACAAAAATGAACAGGTCAATAAGACAATGTTTACACCACCCAAAGACTAAGACACAGAAAAACACACAGTATGACAAACATGCATGAATACTCTGTTGCAAAACATATGCAACAGTAAGCAGCAAGTGCTGGTAAAAGATGATAACAAAAACAGGGTATTTGGTTGATACGTTTTTTGAAAAAAATGTATACGAAGCCGCTCTACCACATCACGGTATACCCTTCTCGGAGCAGTCCTATCTAATGTATTTAAACCTGATCATGTGAACAATGCCTACATGAGCAGGATTCAGAAAGGCGCTGCCCGGTATGGGCGCGCTGGGCAAAATGGCTCTTTATGTGCATGTACCACAACAGAGAGGCGGGAATCTCCCAAAGCTTGCATGAGCAAGAAATTAATAAATTATTTTTTTTTTATCATCTTTTACCAGCACTTGCTGGTTACTGTTACATACCGTATGTTTTACAACAGAGTATTCATGCACGTTTGTCATACTGTGTGTTTTTCTTTATCATACTGTGTATAGTAGGCTGTGTAGGCCATCATACTGTGAATATGGGGTATCATATGTACAGGAGGCTATGAGACATCGTACTGTATATAGGAGGCTGTGAAGGCCATCATACTCTGAATATGGGGCATCTTACTATGTATAGAGGTGCTATGATGAATCATACTGTGTATAGGAAGGCTCTGGGGGACATCAGACATTGCATAGGATGCTATGGTCAATCAGACTGTGTATAGGGAGTTATGGGTCATCATACTGTGTGTAAGGGGGCTATGGTTAATGGCCGGTTAATATTTGTGAAAGAGATCTCCATGTGGAGAAGGAAAGAGGGTTTGGGGCATCATGTGCCTGTGTGCTTTCAAATGCCAGGGTTGAATTTTAGTCCTATCACATTGCTGTCATTGATTATGCCCTTTGTATGTGCTGCAAAAAGTGTCCTTATGCCATAGGGGAAACAATAAACAAGATCGGGTGCAATGCTTGGGTAAGCCCTATTGTTCAAATGCTAATCTAAAGTCATCACAGGACCCAATATTTGCCAAAAAGCATTTACCACTGTAAGTGGTCACATAGCTGCAGATATCAGATCCCAGGATTACCCTGACATTCACCAT
The DNA here is from genome assembly GCF_039654945.1 of Dendrobates tinctorius. Lineage (NCBI taxonomy): Eukaryota > Metazoa > Chordata > Amphibia > Anura > Dendrobatidae > Dendrobates > Dendrobates tinctorius. The sequence goes on along the minus strand of NW_027361712.1, from coordinate 28,468,182 downwards.
TTAACTACTGTACAAGGATGTGGACTAACACAGGGGCACTGGGTTGAGTCCTCTAAGCCATAGCTCCCAACCGTCCCAATTCTCATGGGACAGTCCCGTTTTTGACACCCCCACCCGCGTCCCCCCCGGACGCTTTTTTTCCCGCATTGCACTGAGCCGCCACGCCCCCCCATGCACCAACCCCATCCTCGCCCTCCCAGAAATCCACCGCAGCCTACAATAATGATGGCTGGGCTGTGTTTTCTGTGCGCACAGGACCTGTGAGAGAGGAAGAGTCAGGTGTCACATGATCAGGGGCCTCCTGTCTGCACTCTGCAGGACTCTGCTGTGCTGGTTGTCATGGTGCTGGATGAGGTAAAGTTTCTGTGTGGGGTCAGGAGGGGTTTATAGTGTGAATGTAGCAGAGCCGTGTGGATGTAGCAGTGTGTACGATGTGTGCGGAGCAGAGCCGTGTGTGAATGACGTGTGCGGAGCAGAGCCGTGTGTTTACGAGGTGTATGGAGCGGAGTCGCGTGTGTACGAGGTTTAAGGAGCACAGCTGTGTGTATGAGGTGTACGGAGCAGAGCCGCATGTGTAAGAGGTGTACAGAGCAGAGACGTGTGTGTGCGAGGTGTACAGAGCAGAGCCGTGTGTGTTCGAGGTGTACGGAGCAGAGCCGTGTATGTACGAGGTGTACAGAGCAGAGCCATGTGTGCACGAGATGTACGGAGCAGAGCCGTGTGTATACGAGGTGTACGGAGAGGAGCCGCGCATGTACGAGGTGTACGAAGCAGAGCCGCGTGTGTATGAGGTGTACCGAGCGGGGCTGCATGTTATGAGGTGTACGGAGAGGAGCCGTGTGTGTATGAGGTGTACGGAGCAGAGCTGCATGTGTACGAGGTGTACGGAGCGGAGCCGCATGTGTACGACGTGTACAGGACGGAGCCACGTGTGTACGAGGCATACGGAGCGGAGCCACATGTGTATGAGGTGTACAGAGCGGAGCCGCATGTGTATGAGGTGTACGGAGCAGAGCTGTGTGTGTACAAGGTGGATGGAGCTGAGGTGTATAGAGCAGAGCCATGCGCGTACGGGTGTACGGAGCCGAGGCACGTGCGTATGAGGTGTACAGAGCAGAGCCGCGCATGTACGAAGTGTACGGAGCAGAGTCACGTGTGTACGAGGTGTACAAAGTGGAGCCACATGTGTACGAGGTGTACGGAGCAGAGCCGCATGTGTATGAGGTGTACGGAGTGGAGCCACGCGTGTACGAGGTGTACAGGGTGGAGCCACGCGTGTACGAGGTTTACAGAGTGGAGCCACGTGTGTACGAGGTTTACAGAGTGGAGCCGCACGTGTATGAGGTGTACAGAGCCACGTGTATATGAGGTGTACGGAGCGGAACCGCATGTGTGCGGAGCCGCGTGTGTATGAGGTGTACGGAGTAGAGCCGCGTGTGTGCGAAGTGGAGCCGCGTGTGTATGAGGTGTACAGAGTGGAGCCGCTTGTGTACGGAGCGGAGCCGCGTGTGTACGAGGTGTACGGAGCAGAGCCATGTGTGTATGAGGTGTACAGAGGGGAGCCACGTGTGTACGGAGCAGAGCCGCATGTGTACGAGGTGTATGGAGCCGCGTGTGTATGAGGTGTACAGAGCAAAGCCACGTGTGTATGGAGCAGAGCCGTGTGTGTACGAGGTGTACAGAGCGGAGCCGCGTGTGTTCGAGGTGTACGGAGCCATGTGTGTGTACGAGGTGTACGGAGCAGAGCCGCGTGTGTACGAGATGTACGGAGCGGAACCGCAAGTATTCGGATCTGAGTCTTTTGTGTACTTGTTGTATGGAGCAGAGCTGCATGTATACGGAGTGGAGCCATATGTGTATGGGATGTACGAAGTGGAGCCAAGTGTGCGAGGCATACAAAGCGGGTTTTTCCCACGGACACAGAAGTACATGGCGGAGCCCCGATGAGCACTTTAAAACTTGCACATCACGGTCCACCGGATGTGATGTGCTGGAAGCTGACCGGAAATGAGGTAATTTCATGAGGAGATTGTGACGGATCCAGGAATGCTTCAGATCCATCACCATGTCCTCCTCGGACAGCAAGATCGCCTTGGAATCGGGGATACCGTCCATGTGAGCGGATCATGATATGTCCTGCACCGGGCGGCTCAGGTGGGCATTACAATGGGAGCCGGGCTGCTATAGTATCTTTATAGAATCTTTCTATCTCTCTCTGTTTCTTTCTTTCTCTGTTCTTTCTTTCTCTCTGTTTCGTTCTCGTTCTCTGTTCTGTCTTTCCCTCTCTTTTTCTTTCTCTCTGTTCTTTCTTTCTCTGTCTAATCTTTCTTTTTTCTCTCTCTGCTCTTTCTTTCTCGCTCTGTTCTTTCTTTCCCCTCTTTCTTTCTTTATTTCTTTCTTTTTCTTTCCTCTCTTTCTTTCTCTCTGTTCTTTCTTTCTTTCTTTACTTCTTTCTTTCTCTCCCTCTGTTCTTTCTCTGTCTCTCTCTGTCCTTTCTTACCCCTCTTTCTTTCTCTCTATCACTGTTCTTTCTTTCCCCTCTTTCTGTCTATCTCTGTTCTTTCTTTCCCCTCTTTCTTTCTTTCTCTCTCTGTTCTTTATTTCTTTCATTTTTCTCTTTCTCTGTATTTCTCTTTCTCTGTTCTTTCTTTCCCCTCTTCCTTTCTATCGCTCTGTTCTTTCTTTCCCCTCTTTCTTTCTTTCTTTCTTTCTTTCTTTCTCTCTCTGTTCTTTCTTTCTTTTTCCTCTCTTTCGTTCTCTCTCTCTATTCTTTCTTTCCCCTTTCTTTCTCTCTCTGTTCCTTCTTTCTTTCTCCTCTTTCTTTCTTTTGCTCTCCCTCTGTTCTTTTTTGTGTCTCCCTCTTTCTTTCTCTCGTGTTCTTTCATTCCCCTCTTTCTTTCTCTCTCTCTGTTCTTTCTTTCTTTCTCCCTCTGTTCTTTCTTTCTATCTGTTCTCTCTCTGTTCTTTCTTTCTCCTCCATTCTTTTTTTTTCTTTCCCCTCTTTCTTTCTTTCTTTCTCTCTCTCTGTTCTTTTTTCTGTCCCCTCTTTCTCTCTCTGTTCTTTCTTTCTCTTTATTTCTTTTTCTCTGTTATTTCTTTCTTTTCCCTCTTTTTCTCTCTCTGTTCTTTCTTTCTCTCTCTCTGTTCTTTCTTTCCCCTCTTTTTTTCTTTCTATTTCTTTCCCCTCTTTCTTTCTTTCTTTCTTTCTCTCTGTTCTTTCTCTTTCTTTCTTTACTTCTTTCTTGCTTTCTGTCTCTCTCTTCTTTTTTATATCCCCTCTTTCTTGCTCTCTCTGTTCTTTCTTTCTTTCCCCTCTTTCTTTCTCTGTTCTTTCTTTCCCTTCTTTCTTTCTTTCTTTCGCTCTACCTCTGTTCTTTTTTCTGTCCCATCTTTCTTTCTCTCTCTGTTCTTTTTTTTCTTTCTTTCTTTCTCTGTTCTTTCTTTCCCCTTTCTTTCTCTTTTTCTGTTCTTTCATCCTCTCTCTGTTCTTCCTTTCTCTTTTTCTCTCTGTTCTTTCTTTCTCTCTCTGTTCTTTCTTTTTATCTGTTCTCTCTCTGTTCTTTTTTCTGTCCTCTCTTTCTTTCTCTTGGTGTTCTTTCTTTCTCTTTCTTTTTCTCTGCTCTTTCTTTCCCCTCTTTCTTTCTCTCTATTATTTCTTTCTTTCCTCTTTCTTTCTCTCTCTGTTCATTCTTTCGCTCTCTGTTCTTTCTTTCTTTCCCCTCTTTCTATCTCTCTCTTTGTTCATTCTTTTGCATTCTGTTCTTTCTTTCCCCTCTTTCTTTCTCTCTCTGTTCTTCTTTCTCTCTCTGTCCTTTCTTCTCTCGCTGTTCTTCCTCTCTCTGTTCTTCTTCTCTCTCTTCTTTCTTTCTATCTCTGTTTTCTTTTTTCTCTCTCTCTGTTTTCTTTCTTTCTTTTCCTCAGTACCTGTCAGTGGGCCCACAGTACCAGCCACTGTGCCCATAATGCCAGCCACTGTGCCCTCAGTACCAGTCAGTATGATCACCAGTGCTAAATGGGTGTGGTTGGGCGTGGACTTGAGTGTGAGTAGTTGTGAAATGGGTGTGGTCGGGGGTATGGCCTAAAATTTGCCGCTGTGCGCTGCACGCGACGCATCCTTTGTCCCTCTTTCCCTTCAAAAGTTGGGAGGTATGCTCTAGCAGTCGCTGGCCTATTGTGCAGACTGACAGAAATAATGGTCAGGTGGCCAGGTAAGAACCAGGAGGTACATATTGGTACAAAATTGTAAGACAGGGGAGCAGACAGTAAACAAGCTGAGACTAGGATCAGGAATATACAGTAAGACAAGGCAAGAAACACAGGAGTTCACTAGAGATATCCAATTTATAACTGGCAATGCACTGCAGATTTCAGGAACGAAATAGCTTTGTAACCCAGTCCAGTCCACACAGCAGGGAACAAACACTGGCAGAAGTTAATTTTTGAGCTCCCAGCCTTACAAAACTTGAGTCCTAGAGGACACATAACTAGAGTTTTAGAACTCACAGAGGTAATTTAACACTAAAGGTTTTCTTATCTTTTTTTGTAGTACATATTGAGGGGTGGCCCCCTCAAGGGCAGAGCACCTTTATCTACTCTTTTCCACCCAGCAAGGTTTTAATTATATGTTTAATTACATGCTTACCCTGGTTTTCTTTCACTTTCCCAGTTCAGCTGAGGCCTGACTTTGCACACATCGAAGTGGTCCATATAAAAAGCAAAACCTTGATATGGTTGGATGGCTTTTGCACTTATTGATCAAAAAATGTTAACTAAGTCCATTACATTTTTCACGTGCATAGCAATATTAGAGTTCAGGTATTCATTAGTGGCATTGTGCTGGCACATCGTGTATGTACAGTATATGTTTGAATACTCGCCACATAGCGTACTGTATGTCTACACCTGCACGTTAATTTAATACGCAAAATATGTGGACCTATTTTATATAATTTTTTTTTTAACAAAACTATGGTTTTTTGCAATCTCAAAGTTATCTTTCATTTTGCTAACCTAAGCACTAACAAATTTCTGATTTTAAATTCTTGGCTACAACTGATATTAAATCTTCCTTTAGACCATTATTAGTTAATCCATGTGGATTTAAGTCCTTTGGATTTAGTTTGAAGGTTAATTTTTATTTTGAAAAATGTCTTTCCACAGATTTTTAGTTTTTTTGCTTTTATTTTAAAGCCTTTTCTAGTTTTCTGCATTAAATTTTACAGAATTTGACTTGCCCTGTTTGGTTGATCTTATTTTTGAAGTGTGTGGCAAAGTCCTCAGCAGAGATGAGGGAGGTTGGAGGGGCAGTGGCGGGTGGAGGAAAGAGTTAGAAGTTTTGAATAACTGTTTGGGGTTGTAGGATGGGTAAGATACGAGAGTTGTGAAGTAGGCCTGTTTAGCAGAGGTGAGGGCAGATTTGAAAGCGAGTGTTGCCTGTTTGAATGCAGTGAAATCATGTCACAAATTTGTTTTCTTCCAACGTCATTCTGCAACCCTGGACTCTTGCCAGAGCTTTTTAGTGATGTGATTTTTAGTGATTTTTGTGATTTTTTTAATTGATTTTTAGATATTGTGCCAGGGTTATCTATTGATACATCACACTCTGCTATGAGCGAGAGGAGTGACCGTGCCAATAGCTGATGTGAGAGTGGCATTGTAGAAAGCAGTGGCACTGTCTGTGTCGTGGAGTGAGGATATGGATTCCAGTGGTAGAATAGAGTCAGAGAGCGTGTAGGTGTCTAGGTGTGCGAGGTTTCTGCGGGGATGCGCATGTGTCATGATCCAGTTTGGATCTGACAGATTAAATGCACAAAGTAACCTTTTTTTTTCCTTTGGCTGTGTGCCAAGGTTTGGTTTTTGCCCCCGCTGTAGGTGGTGCCCTGATAAGGAGTGGTCTTGAGGGTCCAGAGGCCCCGCATTAAGGGGAGGGTACTGTCATGATCCAGGTTGGATCTGACAGATTAAATGCACAAAGTAACCTTTTTTTCCATTGGCTGTGTGCCAAGGTTTGGTTTTTGCCCCAGTGGCCATTAGGATTATTGCACTGTGGTGTCTTTTGTTCTAAATTTGCCCCCCCGGTGGTGGTGAGCGTCACTGCACTTGGTTACTTTAGTTTGTGCACGCAATTATGTAACAGGTGTGATTGCTCTATAAGAGAGTGTCAGGTGTGTCAATCACTGTTGGTGATTAGTCCTCAGTTACAAGCAAGCCTGGGTGAAGGATGGAATGGAAAGAGAGTCCCAGGCGGCTCAGTGAGATTCCTGGAGTTGCAGCTATGGTGTCTGCGAGGAGGGATGGCATGGTTTGGTGGAGTTGCAGCTATGGTGTCAGCAAGGAGTTCTTGCATGGCTTGGTGGAGTGGCAGCTATGGTGTAGAGCTGCACTCATGATGCTGGTTTCGGTTGCTGGAAAGCTGGACTCAACATGCTGGACTCTTTTGCAGAAAGCTGGACTCTTATGTTGTTCTCTGGACAGCTGCATGCAGGTGGTGGACTCTGTTTGCTCCAAGGCTGCACTATGGTGTTGGACCCGGTTGGAGGAAAAGATGCACGCAGGTTGTGGGCTCTATTGCTGGGAGCGTAAGCAACAGTGCAATGCTAAGTGGTGTTCCCCTGTTTTGTCTCTTTTCCTTATGTGTGTTTAGTGCAGTGGTGGGATTAGTTTCCGCACCGTCCACTTCACTAGTGAGGGTTTAGGTGGAGGGCGAGCTAGGGTTTAAAGGTATCCTGAGCGGCGCCCGGTGCGGAACCGGCCTAGGGAACATTAGGAGTGTAGAGACACTGACTCAGGAGGTCTCCATTTCCCCGTTTCCCTATCGCAGGGCCACCATTGTTATTGTTACCCAGGTTTCCCCTTTATTGTTTAAATTCGCCTTACTGGAGGCGGTGTATCCAGGGTCACGCGTGTCATCTAAAGCCACCCTGCTGGAGGCGCTGTGTCCAGCCGCGCGTGACTGTGACAGCATGTAGTTGGACATAGGTGACAGGTGAGGAGGACAGGGATGAGAAATGAGTAGATGGTGGTCGGATAGAGGGAGAAGGGAGGTGGTGAAGTTACATAGAGAGCAGAGACGGGTGAAGACCAGATCTAATGTATGTCCGTCTGTGTGGTGGCTGCGGAGGACCACTGAGTAAGTCCAAAAGAAGAAGTAAGGGACAGAAGTTTGGAGGCTATCGACTGAAGGGTATCAGTGGGGATGTTGAAGTTACCCATGATTATAGTGGGAATGTCAGTGGAAAGAAAGTAAAGAAGCCAGGTAGAGAATTGGTCAATAAAGGCAGTGGTCGGGCCCAGAGGTTGGTATATGACGGCCACTTGGAGGTTGGAGGGAGAGTAGAATCGTAGAGTTGGAAGGGACCTCCTGGGCCATCTGGTCCAAAATAGCAGATGTGGACTGAGTGAACTTCAAAAGAGAGGAGGATAAGGGAGAGTAGAAGTGGGATTGGGTTGAAGGTGCAGTTAGTGGAAAGGAGAAGTCCCACTCCTCCATCATCTCTGTTGCCAGGTCGAGGAGTGTGGGTGAAGTGGAGGCCGCAGTAACAGCGCAGCAGGTGAGGTGGTGTCGGAGGGTGTCAGCCATGTTTTTGTGAGGCCGAGGAAGGCAAGATTGCAATAGAGAAAAAGGTCATGAATCTTATTGCAGATGGAGCGGGCATTCCTGGGTGCTCCAGAGAGAGGGAGCAGGGTGGTGAGCGTCAATGGCGCGGGTTTTACATTGGAGAGATTGCAGTAGTTCATATTAGATAGGGAGCAATAGGAGGGGGTACTAATGGGTGGTATGAGCTGTGGGAGTCCAGGATTGGGAGATGTGACACCAGCAGTGAGGAGAAGCAGAGAGAGGGAGAGCAAGTGGGAGAAGGAGAGTGGCCGGCTTGTTTTATGTTTTATTAGGAGAGATCTGAGGTTGAAGAGCAGGACAGCAGAGGAGGTCAGGTGGGAAGGAAAAAAGGAAGGGGAGATGATTATGTGGTTAAAGGGTGCTGGGGTTTGGGGATAGTGAGGGAGAGTGAGGACTAGTCGAGCAAACACTGTAAGGACATATGTAAACATGGTTATGATGAGTTAGTGGAAAAGCTAGGTTCAAGTAATAAGAAGTGCTTACTCAGGAGACATACCCAAAAGAGACAGATGCATAGTGTGGGGTCCTGACTCCTGCCATGACTAACTGCCATTGGAATAACTGCCGCTTCTCAATACTTAGCTGCAGTGATATTTTGGTGCAGGTGGGAGACATGTGCCAGACCTCACATGTATGCACCCCTTAGGATGCTACTAGATTTATAGGACTGAGTAGAGGATCAGGTGAGAGGGATTGTGGGAACTGGTTTTGGATAAATTAGCAATTGGTCAGCACACCAGGGGAGGTTAGATGATCAAAGGCACTGGGCCCTGGCTACATCTACACTCACTGGCCACTTTATTAGGTACACCATGCTAGTAAGGGGTTGGACCCCCTTTTGCCTTCAGAACTGCCTCAATTCTTCGTGGCAGAGATTCAACAAGGTGCTGGAAGCATTCCTCAGAGATTTTGGACCATATTGACATGATGGCATCACACAGTTGGCGCAGATTTGTCGGCTGCACATCCCTGATGCGAATCTCCCGTTCCACCACATCCCAAAGATGCTCTATTGGATTGAGATCTGGTGACTGAGGAGGCCATTTGAGTACAGTAAACTCATTGTCATGTTCAAGAAACCAATCTGAGATGATTCGAGCTTTATGACATGGCGCATTATCCTGCTGAAAGTAGCCATCAGATGTTGGGTACATTGTGGTCATAAAGGGATGGACATGGTCAGCAACAATACTCAGGTAGGCTGTGGCGTTGCAACGATGCTCAATTGGTACCAAGGGGCCCAAAGAGTGCCCAGAAAAAATTCCCCACACCATGACACCACCACCACCAGCCTGAACCGTTGATACAAGGCAGGATGGATCCATGCTTTCATGTTGTTTACGCCAAATTCTGACCCTACCATCCGAATGTCGCAGCAGAAATCGAGACTCATCAGACCAGGCAACGTTTTTCCAATCTTCTACTGTCCAATTTCGATGAGCTTGTGCAAATTGTAGCCTCAGTTTCCTGTTCTTAGCTGAGAGGAGTGGTACCCAGTGTGGTCTTCTGCTGCTGTAGCTCATCTGCCTCAAAGTTCGACGCACTGTGCGTTCAGAGATGCTCTTCTGCCTACCTTGGTTGTAACGGGTGGCAATTTGAGTCACTGTTGCCTTTCTATCAGCTCGAACCAGTCTGCCCATTCTCCTCTGACCTCTGGCATCAACATGGCATTTCCGGCCACAGAACTGCCGCTCACTGGATTTTTTTTCTTTTTCGGACCATTCTCTGTAAACCCTAGAGATGGTTGTGCGTGAAAATCCCAGTAGATCAGCAGTTTCTGAAATTCTCAGACCAGCCCTTCTGGCACCAACAATCATGCCACGTTCAAAGGCACTCAAATCACCTTTCTTCCCCATACTGATGCTCGGTTTGAACTGCAGGAGATTGTCTGACCATGTCTACATGCCTAAATGCACTGAGTTGCCGCCATGTGATTGGCTGATTAGAAATTAAGTCTTAACACACAGTTGGACAGGTGTACCTAATAAAGTGGCCAGTGAGTGTATATGCTATAACACCTTGCACCAGATAACATCTCTAGTGACCCCAACATGGATATACAGCAGTGAGTATTGAGTACAATGCAACAAATTAATTTAGCAAAGATTCAGCAGGCATTGTTGTATATCATTAAAAGAAATGTTGCAGGATGATAAACAGCAGATGACAGCAAGCAGAGGTTGTACCATTAAAAGAAATGTTGCAGGATGATAACAGCAGATTACAGCAAGCAGAGGTTGTACCATTAAAAGAAATGTTGCAGGATGATAAACAGCAAATGACAGCAAGCAGAGGTTGTACCATTAAAAGAAAGGTTGCAAGATGTTAAACAGATGAGAGCAAGCAGAAGTTATACCATTAAAAGAAACATTGCAGGATGATAAACAGCAGATGACAGCAAGCAGAGGTTGTATCTGTGCAAAGAGAGAATATGAATGTTAATTCCCGGGAGTTGGAATAACTGCAGCTTAACAATACTTAGCTGCAGTGATGCTTTGCTGCAGGTGGGGGATGTGTGCCATACCCCACATGCGTGCACCCCTTAGGATGCACCTCTTAGAGTTGAACACATTGTGAATTTATTTGGTGTTCCACTAGTATTAGAAAGCAAAGTTAATACTTGCATGTAAAGAAATAGGTTGAACTCCTTTACATGCATGTCCATTTCATTGTCGATGCCACAAAAGGTGAAATAAAGGACTTTAAAAAATCACAGTCAAAGTGGTGAGTTCTGCATTTTTTCTTTGAATACAAAGTTAATACTTATAGTTATAGTATGAAAAAGTATTTAAAACAAAACATTTGTTAGTGAATATGTTAGCAAAATGGAAGACAAACTTGAGAAAAATGCAGTCATTATTAGGCTCATTGAATTTTGCTCTGGAAATTCCTATAGATGGATTTTATTCAAAAAAGCTTTATTCTTCAATTAGATGTCTTAAACCACCAAAGCACATATTAGATTGATTAAGACTCTTAGGGTTTGTGCAGACGATATTTAAACGCTGCGGGTTGATCTTGTGCAGCGTTCAACCCGCAGCGTCCAGATGTTACAGCATGGTGGATGGGAATTCAAGAAATCTCATGCCAACTATGTTTCCAGAGACGCCCGCAGCTTACCCGTGGAGACGGACATGCGGCATCTCTCTCCAGGCCACAGCATGTCTATTTATCTTGCGGAGATGCAAGATATATTTTACCTATACAGTGCATTGGACGCGGTGAATCAGCACGATTCAGTAAACATATGTAGATTCACCTGCGTTCAATAGCCGGCAGCGCTTTGGATGCAGCGGACATGCCCTGCATCCAAAGCGCTGCCACTTCCCGATCATTTGCATATACCCTAAAAGAAGATATGGGTGTTTGGTTAGATTTTTGACAAAATTTAATGGTCGTACCCCTTGGCAGTAGGTAACGGATTACATGCAGTTGTTTCCAGTTGCAGCAGATAGTTAGGTTAATGAAGCTTACTGGAATGGAAAATGGTCAGCTGAGGTTTTGAAATTACTACTAGTACTACCAGTATTTGTCTCATTGGTGATTTAGGGTGCAGATCTTATAGACAAATTAATTCTGTTCCACTTTGACATAAGTGCTTCTTACAATATTAGAATATCATCAAAAAGTTAATTTATTTCAGTTCTTCTATACAAAAAGTGAACCTCATATATTATGTAGTCATTACAAATAGAGTGATCTATTTCAAGTATTTATTTCTATTAATGTTGCTGATTATGGCTTACAGCCAATGAAAACCCAAAAGTCATTACCTCAGGAAATTAGAATAAGTAACATAAACAACTGCAAAGGCTTCCTAAAAAGGTCCCTTAGTCTGTTTCAGTAGGTTCCACAATCATGGGGAAGACTCCTGACTAGATAGATGCCCAGAAAGCGGTCATTGATACACTCCACAAGGAGAGTAAGCCACACAAGGTCTTTTCTAAAGAAGCTGGCTGCTCACAGAGTGCTGTATCCGAGCATATTAATGGAAAGTTGAGTGGAAGGAAGAAGTGTGGTAGAAAAAGGTGTACAAACAAAAGGGATAACCATAGCCTTAAAAATATTGTTAGGAAAAGGCCATTCAAAAATTTGGGGGAGATTCACAAGGACTGGACTGCTGCTGGAGTCATTGCTTCAAGAGCCACCACACACAGACGTATCCACGACATGAGCTACAAGTGTCACATTCCTTGTGTCAAGCCACTCAATGTCCCAGAGTCTGGAGGAAGAGGGGAGAGCCACACATTCCAAGCTGCTTGAGGTATAGTGTGAAGTTTCCACAATCAGTGATGGTTTGGGGAGCCATGTAATCTCCTGGTGTAGGTCCACTCTGTTTTGTCAAGACCAAAGTCAGCACAGCCATCTACCAGGAAATTTTAGAGCACTTCATGCTTCCATCTGCCGACAAGCTTTTTGGAGATAGAAATGTCATTCTCCAACAGGACTTGTCACCTGTCCACACTGCCAGAGTACCAATACCTGGTTTAAAAACAACAGTATTACTGTGCTTGATTGGCCAGCAAACTCACCTGACCTGGTATTGTTAAGAGGAAGATGAGACACCAGACTGTTATGAATGAGTCACCGGAGGAGGAAAAAACAAAAATACAAGTTAAGTCCAGAAAACCGGAGAGGTTGGTAGCTAGTGGATTGCAGACCCCTGATCCTATTCACAACAACTAACAGTAGCCGTGGAGTGTTCCTACGGTGGTCCTAGACACCTCGTCACAGCCGGAGAACTAAATAAGCCGAAAGAAAGGGGAAATCTAAACTGCCCAAGAGCAGACCCCAAAGCAATAGACAGCCCCTAACATGTATTGACAGTGAAAACAGATGAAAACACAAACACAGACAGAAAGACAGGCAGAGAAAACGATGGGGTCCAACTAACTAGATAGGAAAGGACAGAAAAGATGCTGGCTGCAATCCGCAAAAACCCCACCAAAAATGTCCCAACATGTCTGATAGGAAAAACAGCCCTGAAGTCACTAGACTTCAAAATCCCTATATCATCACTCCGATATATTGTGAAGACAGAGCAAAAGAGAATTAACCAATCAGGGACAAAAATGGAAATTCAGCAAAGCCCCAGCCGGGGCTGGATGAACACAAAACTAAGCAAATCAGACAAAATCTCATGGAACAATAACAGAGCAAAAACTTAGCTTTAGAAGACAGGAACTGAACTGGAGGCCAGAGCTCAGAGCAGACAAATCACCAGCAACCCTACAGGGCGTCGGCTGCCTTATATCCACTCAGAGATTCCAGATGTCCAATCGCAATCCACCTGTTCAGGTGACAGGTCTCTCCCATCCAAATCAGTTTTACCACCTCCTTTCACCAGCAGAGGGAGTTCATCGGACATCAAAGGTGAACGAGAAAATGAGCTCATAACAGTACCTCCCCCTTGAGGAGGGGTCACCGAACCCTCATCCACGCCACCAAGCCAATCAGGATGGGCCCGATGAAAAGCACAAACCAATCTTTCGGCATGAATATCGGATGCAGAGACCCAAGAATTATCCTCCTGGCCATAACCCTTCCACTTAACCAAATACTGGAGTCTCCGTCTAGCCAGACGAGAATCCAGTATCTTCTCAACCTCATATTCCACATTACCTTCAACCAATACAGGGTCAGGAGGTGCCACCACAGGAACTACTGGCTCAACAAACCTCTTCAACAGAGACTTATGAAACACGTTATGGATCTTAAATGTAACAGGAAGAGCCAATCGAAAAGAGACAGGATTAAGAATCTCCAAAATCTTGTAAGGTCCACTAAATCTAGGTTTAAACTTTGGAGAAGCCACCTTCATAGAGATATTCTTTGATGACAACCAAACCATATCACACACCTTAAACCGTGGACCAATGGTCCTATGCCGGCTGGAAAACCGCTGAGCCTTTTCCTTGGAGATGGTCAACTTATCCACCACTTGGTCCCAAATCTGGTGCATTCTCTCCACCACAGTGTCAACACCTGGGCAGGCAGAAGACTCCACCTGCCCTGAAGAGAATCGAGGGTGAAACCCAAAGTTACAAAAAAAAGGTGACATCAAAGTGGCAGAACTAGCTCTATTATTCAAAGCAAATTCGGCCAAGGGCAAAAATGAAACCCAATCATCCTAATCAGCAGAGATTAAACATCTCAAATAAGACTCCAAAGTCTGGTTTGTTCTCTCCGTCTGCCCATTGGTCTGAGGGTGAAACGCAGAGGAGAAAGACAACTGAATTTCCAGCTTGGAACAAAAAGTCCTCCAAAATCTAGAAAAAAACTGAACTCCTCTGTCAGATACAATGTTCTCAGGAATCCCATGCAAGCGAACCACCTGTTGCAAAAACAAGGGCACCAACTCTGAGGAAGATGGCAACTTAGGGAGTGGTACAAGATGGACCATCTTAGAGAATCTATCACAAGTCACCCAGATAACAGTCATTCTCTGAGAGACCGGCATATCAGAAATAAAATCCATTGAAATATGGGACCATGGCCTCCTGGGCACCGGCAAAGGCATCAACAACCGACAAGAGCGAGAACAAGGTTTAGATCGGGAGCAAGTCCCACAGGACTGCACAAAATTCCTGACATCACGAGATAAGGTGGGCCACCAAAAAGACTGACTCACCAAATCTCTAGTACCAAAAATACCTGGATGACCAGCCAATGTGGAGCAATGAACTTCAGACATCACTCTCTTACTCCACTGGTCAAGAACATGCAATTTTCCAAAGGGACAGCGCTCAGGTTTGTCCTCCTGAAACTCTTCCAGAGCACGTCTCAAATCGGGCGAGATGGCAGAAAGAACTATCCCCTCACCTAAGATGGTAGCAGGCTTGGTCACAATAGGAGAATCAGCAAAGAAACTCCTAGAGAGGGCGTCTGCCTTGACATTCTTAGTGCCCTGAAGAAAAGAGACCACAAAATCAAAACGTGTGAAAAACAAGGCCCACCTTGCCTGTCTAGGATTAAAGCGTTTGGCCGACTCAAGGTAAATCAAATTCTTGTGGTCAGTAAGGACCACGACTTGATGTTTAGCTCCCTCCAACCAATGTCTCCACTCCTCAAATGCCCATTTCATAGCTAACAGTTCCCGATTCCCCACATCATAGTTGCGTTCGGATGGGGAGAACTTTCGGGAAAAGAAAGCACAGCGATTCATTTTAGATGTTACCGGATCTTTTTGGGACAAAACAGCTCCTGCACCAATCTCAGAAGCGTCCACCTCTACCTGAAACGGGAGTGAGACATCAGGTTGCCGCAAAACCGGAGCAGAAGTGAACCTCCGCTTCAGCTCCTGAAAGGAAGAAACAGCCTCTGGAGACCAATTCAGCACATTAGCACCCATCTTAGTCAAATCAGTCAATGGTTTGGCAATACCAGAAAAATTAGCTATAAATTTACGAAAAAATTAGCAAAACCCAAAAACTTCTGGAGGGCCTTCAAAGAAGTGGGCTGAACCCAATCATAAATGGCCTGTACCTTGGCCGGGTCCATTTCAATAGTTGACGGAGACAAAATAAATCCCAAAAATGAAATCCTCTGTACACCAAAAATGCATTTCGATCCCTTAACATACAGGGAATTCTCCCTCAAAATCCGGAACACAGTCCGAACATGTTCCACATGAGAGTCCCAATCCCTGGAAAAGATCAAAATATCATCCAGATAGATGATCAAAAATTTATCCACAAAGTCCAAGAAAATATCATTCATGAAGCACTGGGAGACAGAAGGGGCATTAGTGAGCCCAAAAGGCATCACCAGGTACTTAAAATGTCCCTCCGGAGTATTAAACGCCGTCTTCCATTCATCCCCATGCTTAATGCGAATAAGATTATACTCCCCCCTGAGGTCAAGCTTGGTAAACCAGCAAGCACCTTTAACTCTGGAGAATAGATCAGAAATCAGGGGTAACGGATACTGATATTTAACAATAATTTTGTTGAGGGAACGACAGTCAATATAAGGCCTTAATGAACCATCTTTCTTGGCCACGAAAAAAAACCCAGCACCCAAGGGTGAAGAGGATGGTCTAATATGACCCTTCTCCAACATCTCCTTAATATAAGATCGCATAGCATCGTGCTCGGGTACAGATAAATTGAAAAGTCGACCCTTGGGAAATTTACACCCAGGGCTCAACTCAATTGCTCAGTCATAACTCCTATGAGGAGGCAAAGACGCAGACTTATTCTCACTAAATACATAAAAAAAATCAGCCAAATAGTGAGGAACATCATGCGACTGGGGAGAGGTGGAGAAAACAGGAGCTTCACTAAGAGCACACCAAGAACCCCAACTCACCACAGACACAGATTTCCAATCCAAAACTGGATTATGGATTTGCAACAAGGGAAATCCCAGAACAATGGTATCATGCAAATTATGCAACACCAAAAATCTGCAATTTTCTTGATGGTCTGGGGCGACCCGCATTACCACCTGGGTCCAAAACTGAGGTTTATTCTTCGCCAAAGGAGTAGCATCAATACCCCTCAAAGGGATAGGCGTCCGCAGAGGTGTCATAGGAAACCCACAACGTTTAGCAAAATCCAAGTCCATCAGGTTCAGAGCCGCTCCTGAATCCACAAAAGCCTTAGCGGAAAATGTGGACAGGGAGCAGATCAGAGTAATTGCCAGAAGAAATTTAGGTTGAACACCACCCACAGCAAATGTGTGTGCAAAACGTTTCTCTCGCTTAGTGCAGACAGAAATAATATGAGAGGCATCTCCACAGAAAAAGCACAGCTTATTATGCCTTCTGAACTCCTGACGTTGCGCCCTAGACAAAACTCTATCACATTGCATAGGTTCAGACATTTGTTCAAGAGGTGGCAACATTTCTCATGTAATTTTACGTTCACGTAAACGCCGATCAACCTGAATGGCTGATGACATAGAATCGTCAAGACCAGAGGGAACAGGAAATCCCACCATAGTATCTTTTACGGTTTCTGACAAACCCTTCCGAAAGAGAGCTGCCAAGGCACCATCATTCCAGGTAGTAAGGACCGCCCACTTTTGGAATTTTTGACAGTATGACTCTGCAGAATCCTGACCCTGGCTCAATGCCAACAGAGTTTTCTCAGCTTGATCAATAGCATTAGGTTCATCGTACAACAACTCCAAGGCTTGAAAAAATGTGTCCACATTAGTTAGAATAGGATCATCAGGTGTCAAAGAAAACGCCCATTCCTGGGGATCGCCGCGCAGCAAAGAGATGACAATTTTAACCTGCTGCACAGAGCTCCCCGACGAGTTAGGCTTCAAGGCAAGAAATAATTTACAATTATTTTTAAAATTCAAAAATTTAGACCAATCCCCAAAAAACACATCAGGACTAGGAATCTTTGGTTCAGCAGCATGTGAATGAGCAAGATAGGCGGAAATTCCCCACACTTCAGCAGCGAGCTGCTCCACATGATCAGACAATTGCTTAATCTCCATTAAGAAAAAAAAAATCCTCCTACAGCCCCAGAGAAAAAGAGGAAAAAATATACATAAAAAAAAATTCTGACACTTTTTTTCTTTTTTTTTTTTTTTTTTACAATTCTCTTCTGCTATTGAGTACCCTAGAATCTGCTGTATGGCTGGTGATTCTGTTATGAATGAGTCACCGGAGGAGGAGAAAACAAAAATACAAGCTAAGTCCAGAAAACCGGAGAGGTTGGTAGCTAGCGGATTGCAGACCCCTGATCCTATTCACAACAACTAACAGTAGCGGTGGAGTGTTCTTACGGTGGTCCTAGACACCTCGTCACAGCCGGAGAACTAATTAAGCCTAAAGAAAGAAAGGGGAAATCTAAACTGCCCCAGAGCAGGCCCCAAAGCAATAGACAGCCCCCAACATGTATTGACGGTGAAAACAGATGAAAACACAAACACAGACAGAAAGACAGGCAGAGCAAACGATGGAGCCCAACTAACTAGATAGGAAAGGACAGAAAAGATGCTGGCTGCAATCCGCAAAAACCTTACCAAAAATGTCCCAACACGTCTGATAGGAAAAACGGCCCTGTCACTAGACTTCAAAATCCCTATATCAGCACTCCGATATATTGTGAAGACAGAGGAAAAGAGAATTAACCGATCAGGGACAAAAATGGAAATTCAGCAAAGCCCCAGCTGGGGCTGGCTGAACACAAAACTAAGCAAATCAGACAAAATCTCATGGAACAATAACAGAGCAAAAACTTAGCTTTAGAAGACAGGAACTGAACTGGAGGCCAGAGCTCAGAGCAGAGAAATCACCAGTAAGCCAACAGGGCAACGGCTGCCTTATATCCACTCAGAGATTCCGGATGTCCAATCGCAATCCACCTGTTCAGGTGACAGGTCTCTCCCATCCAAATCAGTTTTACCACCTCCTTTCAGCAGCAGAGGGAGTTCATCGGACATCAAAGGTGAACGAGAAAATGAGCTCATAACACCAGACCCAACAATGCAGACAAGCTGAAGGAGGTTATCAAAGCAACCTGAGCTTCCATAACACCTCAGCAGTGCCACAGGCTGATCGCCTCCATGCTATGCCGCATTGATGCATTAATTGATGCACAAGGAGCCCTGAGCAAGCATTGAGTTCATTTACTGAACATACATTTCAGTAGGCCAACATTTTGGATTTTAAAATTAATTTTTAAGCTGATGTTACAAAGTATTCTAATTTACTGAGATAATGACTTTTGAGTTTTCATTGGCTGAAAGCCATAATCATCAACATAAACAGAAATAAACACTTGAAAATAAACACTTGAAATAGATCATTCTGTTTGTAATGACACTATATAATGTATGAGTTTCACTTTTTGTATGGAAGAACTGAGATAAATTAACTTTTTGATGATATTCTAATTTTGTGAGAAGCACTTGTAACACTGGACTTTTGTCTCATGAATGGTGACCATTTCCTTTTTGCTTTTTAATAATTCCTGACCTTGACAAGAATATCATCAATTTATATAGATTTTTACTATTATTAGTTGTTGCATTGGATAATCTGTCCCCCGGGAATCTAGCATGCTAAAAGCTAGGGAAGAACGGGCTGAATGTGTTTTTCATGAAAATAATGGATCCTCCCATATCCTCCTTGCCTGAGCGGTGGCATGATGTGACCGCTCAGCCGTGAATCCAGGAGACACTCAGTTGAGCCTGAGAACTGATGCCTGTGACCTCAATGACATCACCACAGGTCACTGAAGCTGCGCTATCAGTCTCAATTCAGTGTCTCCTGGATTTATGGCTGACCAGTCACGTCATGCCACTGCTCAGCCATGCAATCCCGATGAGTTGGCCTCTTCATGAGACAAATGGATTGTTGTCGGATAGGTCAGAAATATAGTGTTTTATTATTTTTAATTTTACAGTACCAAATGGGTAAAAGAGGGTGGGGAGTGTTTATTTCAAATAATTTCTGTGTGTTTATTTCAATTAACGGTCTTTTTTCTGTGTGCGTGTTTTCTTACCTTAACCCCTTTCTGCCATCTGGCGTACTATCCCGACCATGGGGCCTGGGCCCCTATGCCCATGGACGGGATAGTACGTCATAGCGATCAGCGGCGCTCACAGCTTGAGCGCCGCTGGTCGCGGCCGGGTGCTGAGCGCAGGCATGAGGAAGTCTGCTGCAGTGCCTGTGACAGATCGCTGATCTGTCACAGCGATCTGTGATGTGACAGATCAGCGATCTGTCACATGACAGTGATGTCCCCCCTGGGACATTGTAATAAAGTAAAAAAAAAAAAAAGTGTAAAAATAATTTATAAAAAATCGCTAAATAAATTAAAAAAAATATTCCCTAATAAATCCATTTTTGGGAAGTAAAAAAAAAAACAATAAAAGTACACATATTTGGTATCGCAGCGTCCATAACGACCCGCCCTAGAAAAGTGTCCCACTAGTTAACCCCTTTAGTGAACCCCTTAAAAAATAAAAATAAAAAACGAAGCAAAAAATAATTTATTATCATACCGCCGAACAAAATGTGCAATAACGTGCGATCAAAATAACCATGGTACCACTGAAAATGTCATCTTGTCCCACAAAAAAAGAGCTGTGACACAGCATCATCAGCGAAAAAATAAAAAAGTTATAGCTCACAGAATAAAGCGATGCAAAAATAATTATTTTTTATATAAAATTGTTTTCATTGCATAAAAGCGCCAAAACATAAAAAATGACAAATGAAGTATTGCTGTTATCATACTGACCCGAGGAATAAAACCGCCTTATCAATTTTACCACACGCGGAACGGTTTAAACGCACCCCCCAAAAGAAATTCTTGAAATGCTGGTTTTTGTTCATTCTGCGTCCCAAAAATCAGAATAAAAAGCGATCAAAAAATGTCACATGCCCCAAATTGTACCAATAAAAACGTCAACTCGTCCCGCAAAAAATAAGATCTCACATGACTCTGTGAGTCAAAATACGGAAAAATTATAGCTCTCAAAACGTGATGATGCAAAAACTATTTTTGCAATGAAAAGCGTCTTTTAGCATATGACAGCTGCCAAACATAAAAACCCGCCACAAATAGTAAATCAAACCCCCCTTTATCACCACCTTAGTTAAGGAAAAATAATAAAATTAAAAAAATGAATTTATTTCCATTTTCCCATTAGGGTTAGGGCTAGGGCTAGGGTTAGGACTAGGGCTAGGGATAGGGTTAGGGCTAGGGTTAGGGTTAGGGCTAAGGTTAGGGCTGAGATTAGGGTTAGGGGTGTGTTGGGGTTAGGGTTGGAGTTAGAATTGGGGGGTTTCCACTGTTTGGGCACATCAGGTGCTCTCCGAACGCAACATGGTGTCTGATCTCAGTTCCAGCCAATTCTGCGCTGAAAAAGTCAAATGGTGCTCCTTCCCTTCCAAGCTCTGCCATGCGTGCAAACAGTGGTTTACCCCCACATATGGGGTATCAGCCTAACTCAGGACAAATTGCAAAACAACTTTTGGTGTCTAATTTCTCCTGTTACCCTTAGGAAAATAAAAAATTGGGGGCAAAAATATCATTTTTGTGGAAAAAAATTTGATATTTTTATTTTCACGCCCGGACGTTATAAACTTCTGTGAAGCACTTGGGGGTTCAAAGTGCTCACCACACATCTAGATAAGTTCCGTGGAGGGGTCTAGTTTCCAAAATGGGGTCACTTGTGGGGAGTTTTAACAGTTTCGGCACATCAGAGGCTCTCCAAACGCGACATGACACCCGCAAACCATTCCATCAAAGCCTGCATTCCAAAACATCGCTACTATCCTTCCGAGCCCTGACGTGTGCCCATACAGTAGTTTTCTCCCACATATGGGGTATCAGCGTACTCAGGACAACTTGCACAATAACTTTTGGGGTCCAATTTCTCCTGTTACCCTTGGGAAAATAAAAAAAATTGGGGACTAAAAGATCATGTTTGTGGAAAAAATATGATTTTTTTATTTTCACGCCCGGGCGTTATAAGCTTCTGTGAAGCACTGGGGGGTTCAAAGTGCTCACCACACATCTACATAAGTTCCTTAGTTTCCAAAATGGTGTCATTTGTGGGGGGTTTCCACTGTTTAGGCACAACAGGGGCTTTCCAAACGCGGCATGGCGTCCAATCCCAATTCCAGCCAAAAAAGTCAAATGGCGCTGCTTCCCTTCCGAGTTCTGCCATGCACCCAAATAGTGGTTTACCACCACATATGGAGTATCAGCGTACTCAGAACAAATTGCACAATAACTTTAGGGTCCTGTTACCCTTGGGAAAATAAAAATTTGGGGTGAAAAGATCATTTTTTGGAAAAAATATGATTTTTTTTAATTATACGGCTGTACGTTATAAACTTCTGTGAAGCCCTTGTGGGCTCAAAGTTCTCATCACTATCTAGATAAGTTCCTTGGGGGGTCTAGTTTCCAAAATGGGGTCAAAATGGGGATTTCCACTGTTTAGGTACATCATGGGCTCTCCAAATGTGACATGGCGTTGGATCTGAATTCCAGCCAATTTTGCATTGAAAAAGTCAAACGGCGCTCCTTCCCTTCTGAGCTCTGCCATGCGCCGAAACAGTGGTTCCCCCCACATATCAGGTATCAGCGTACTCAGGACAAATTGCACAATAACTTTTGTAGTCTAATTTCTCCTGTTACCCTTGGTAAAATAAAAAAATTGGACCTGAAGTAATTTTTTTGTGAAAAAAAGTTAAATGTTCATTTTTTTAATCATTCAAAAAATTCCTGTGAAGCGCCTGAAGGGTTAATAAACTTCTTGAATGTGGCTTTGAGCACCTGGAGGGGTGCAGTTTTTAGAATGGTGTCTGTTGTGAACTCATTTTCTGGTCTGCCTCTGGTTTCTGGTGAGGGAGCTGGTTGTGCTGACAGAGGAGTTGTGAGTTCTCTTTCTGGGCTCCCTCTGGTGGTGGCAGGAGGTAGTGAAGCTGATCTAATTAACAGAGACCTGCCACCTGATAATGAGGAAGAGGAGTGGACATCTGGAGTCTCAGACTGGATTTAAGACAGCCGACTCCCTATTCCCATGCTGATGATTTTTTCCTGCCTCCTGAGGTCTTAGTTTCCAGCTCAGTTCCTGCCATCTCAAGCTAAGTTGTCTTTGCTAGTGTTCACATTTGATTTGGTTTGGTCTATTCAGTTTTTTGTGTGGTCAGCCAGCCCCGGCTGGGGCTGTGCTGAATTTCCTCTCTTATATCACTGTATGTGCCAGTTGCTTTTTTTCCCTTATTAGATTGGCCTCTTTTTGCTCTGTTCTCAGAATATGCCAGAGTGCTGATATAGTGGGAGAAGTCTAGTGACTTCAGGGTATTTTTTGCTATCGGAAGTGTTGGACATTTTTGGAGGGTTTTTTGGTGTGATTGCAGACAGTATCTTTCCTTTCCTGTCCTTTCTAGCTAGTGTGGGCCCCATTGTTTGCTCAGCCTATTTTCCTACCTGTGTTCGTGTTTTCATCTTGTCTCACTGTCAATACATGTGTGGGGGCTGTCTATTCCTTTGGGGTCTGCTCTGGGGCAATTTTAGATTTCCCCTTTTCTTGCTTTAGGCTTATTTAGTCCTCTGGCTGTGACGAGGTGCCTAGAATCATCGTAGGTACACTCCACGGCTGCTGTTAGTTGTGTGGTTAGGATAAGGGGTCTGCAATCCGTGTAGTTACCAACCTCTCTGGTTTTCTGTGACTTGACTTGGTCTTGTTTTCCTCCTCGGTGACCCATTCATAACAGAATCACCAGCCATACCGCAGATTCTAGGGTACTCAAAAGCAGGAAAAATTTGTTTAAAAAAAAAAAAAAAAGTGTCAGAATTTTTTTTTTATATGTATTTTTTCCTCTTTTAGTCTGGGGCCATAGGAGGATTTTTTGGTCCCTTTAAAAACAGAATGGCACATGTTAAGGAATTTAAACTCCTAAACCCTTCATCCAATTTTAATGTGGACACCCTCAAATGAAAGCTGAAAGTCTGAACTTCAACTGCATCTGAATTGTTTGTTTAAAATTCATTATGGTAATGTCTAGAACCAAAATTAGAAAAATGTTGTCTCTGTCCAAATATATATGGACCTAACTGTACATGCTATCATCTGTGTGACAGCGTGGGTACCGCAGTGCTATGACCGATGGTAACTTGGACAGTTACACAGATGACAGCATGTTCGCATCCCCCATTCATGGGGTCTGAGTTTTGGTTCAAGTTTGGGTACCCAAATCAAACTTTTTTTTAAAGTTTGGTTGAACCTGATGGACCTGAAGATTCACGGGTTCGCCCGTCCCTAATGCGCTGAGCTGACTTGTAAAAATTTCTCAATATAAATCTTCTATTTTTGTTTCTGCAGCCCATTTACAAGCTAGCAGAAAATATTAACAGAAAGATAATTTGACTGATTGTAGAGGTAAAGAAATAATTGATATTTAAAATAAACATTTTTTTAAATTTTCTATTGTTTCAAAAATGCCATATAAACCGTTTATTACCTTTGCAGCATAAAGCAAAATAGTAAAGTATCCTTTAACCTACTAAACAAATAACTGCATAAAATACTCTTGAAGACATATATTTGGAGGAATACATCACAATAATAGCAGATAGCACACTGCTTTCTTAGGCAGACAATGAAAAGTTTGTGACTGTGAAGAGATGTAATATTCTACGCAAACACAGGATGGCAGAAAGAGCTTGATACAACTATTAAAAATAAGCTGTTGACATAATTTCTAATCTAGTGAATTTTACTATCTACTCTTTGTAAATTATTAGAATAACTATTATTTAGGTAGAGCATAAATATTTCACAAAGGTTTTTAATCTCTCTCTCTGGCACATCATTTAGCTATCACCAGGGCCAGACTGCATAATCCTGGCGAATGTCAGATGGGCTGGTCCAGAAAGGGACGATTCTATTTCCCACTGTCGCAGGGTCATCGACTCTCTATTCCACCAGCAACTCCAGAGTGGGTCTTGTTGGAGGCCATAAATAGTGTATGACGCATAGATATCACTGCAATGCACAACCTGACCTGGCTTAATAATGTATAAGATAGAAAAGGGAACTGAGTCTGAGAGTCAGAAGGTGGGAACATAATACAGTGTTGGGGACTGTGGTGAACATCAAATTCTTGTGGGTCTGTGGGGACAGTTCTGTATGGGAGGCTGTGACGACCATCATTGTGAGTGGGGGGCTATGGTGACTGTGGCGCCCCCAGGAGTATGGTCGCCACAATGGCATTGCCTTCCTCCTAGGGAGTGTGATGTCATGCTTGGAAGCAATAAAGGATCTCTCTGGCAGTTAACCACAACACACAACACAGTTTTACATTCCAGGCCAGCAGAGGGAGCTCTGAACCAAAACTGGGGGAAGAGCTGCTCTCTGGGGGCCAGGAAGGGAAAAGAAGGAGTTCGTGTGAGGAGAGCAACAGGTGTGGACGTGGAGGAGAAGAGCTGGGAGATTGAGCAGAGAGTTCAGGCTCATTCCCAGCTATAGCGCATGATCTGGAGCCCGGTCTCCAAGGCTGTACGGACACTGATGGTCCTGCAACAGAAACCGGAGGAATAGGAAGCTGTAAATGCTCTATTCCCACATAAGACTCGGAGGCACAACAGCGACGTGTGAGCCAGAAGAGGAAGGCTACAGCTGTCTGCCATACAAGGGAGTTCTAAAGAGAATAAGCAAGTGGAACTTCAATGTAACACAGTACTGCAAGTACCTAAAAATCAGCGCTAGGAAGGTGACTACACAACCAATCTGCATAGAGAGATTCCTAAGTTGCTTCCAGGATAGCCAGATCCTGTGCCATCTGTAATCTGGACCCTGGACTGCATTTGCCAAGCAAAGTAAAGGTAAAGAAACTGCACCCTGTTGTGTCCTTGCCTTCTTCCTGCAACCCCGTCAGCACTGCTTCATCCCTGTGCCAGACACTGCACCCCTTCCTCCACACCTATCCTCACTGCCCTGGGATTACTGCCCTACCTGTGGAGGGCCACAACATCATAGCTGCACCACACCATCTGTCCCAGGGGATCTGTCCGCAGCGTCGGCTTAACATCTTCATTGCCGAACACCACAGGTGGTGTCACGAATCATTCACTCATAAAATTTAATCCATCACTTAATCCCTTTTACATGGGCTCCCAGGGCCACGGGCCGGGTCACCGCTGCTGTGACATTCCCCTCTGAGAGACCGGCCTGGTACCGAGTACCCCACAGCCCTGGGAGGGCGACCCAGTGACCATACTGTTTGTGTGTCTATGGTGACCATACTGTGTGAGTCTCTGTGGTGACCATCATACTGTATTGGGGGCTATGGTGGACATTATATTACTTAGGGAATTGTGGAGCCATTATACTGTATAGGGGGCTGTGATAATGATACTGCATGGGGAGCTGTAGTGACCATACTGTGTGGGGGCTTTTGATGACCATACTGTGGGGGGGCTCTGGTGGACAACATGCTTTGCATCAAAGTCTGCTATAGCCATCATTCTGTATATAGGGGACTGTGGTGGCATTGTAGAATTGCAGGGATCGAGATGTCGCCACAGACAGGAGGCAGATCAAGAGTTAACAAATTTACATGCCTCACACAGGGAAAAAGTGAATATGGGAGGACTGGTATATAGCAATACTGGAACTGGAGGGATGAATAGGAAGGTAAGGGGCTAGGCAAATGTTCAAGGGAGAAAAAGAGTGAACTTATCAGTCTGTCAGTTTCTTGATTGCAGCATCTTGGTCTCCAACGGTGGCACCAACAACAGCGGCACGTGTTGTTTTGGGGTCGTCCGAGGTAGATGGAGGTCTGATTCCACGATGCAGGCAGAGAGTCTTTGCTGTACTAGGCGGGTTCCCGTACCCGCGGTTTCCTCGTACTAATCTGAACTCTGTATGCGATACCGCCGAAGCGTGGCTCTGCTCCGCAGTGTATGTAGGTGAGGAGTCGGAATACCCTGGTCCACTCACCTGTTCTCAGCTAGGCCGCATGCACGCAGTCATCACTGGTCTCGTGTTTGAGTCACCTCCAGGCACAGAGGAAGAGGACGTTCGGTGCGTAGCAGTCAGATGTCCGCAAGCTGTGGACACGGTCACAGGGGATGTGCAAGGTGGGCCTGTGCTAACGCGATGCTCCGCTAACAAGGCCTGTATCTCACCCTGCTGCACGCTCTGTCTTCCCGCCAGGACTCCCCTCTCTTTCCCGTGCGCAGCCCTTTTTTATCTCGGACCCGCCCCCTGCTGACAAGTGTATAGGTTGGTCCAGGCCAGAAAGCTCTCCCCTGTGCAACAATGGTGACAATCTCGACAGTTCCGGAATCGGTGCAAGAGAGGTACCCCCAGTCCGGTTCATCTTCTTACAGCATTATACTTTTTGAGGGGCTGTGGTCACCATCATACTGTGTCTGGGTCTGTTGTGGTCTTCATATGATGTAAATGACTGTTGAGGACATCAAACTGTGTGGGTGGCTGTGTTAGTCCTCAAACAGCATGGGGGGCTATGGTAACATTAGTATGACTGAACCCTAATACTCGCACAGAGATGAACAAACCAGGGGAGATGTTAAACCTGCACACCACAGGTTCTTGTACAGACTAGGCAAATCCCTATCTTGACCTGATTTGTCCCTGCCTGACTACGTAGGTTGGCACCCTAAAATTACAAAATGGTGCCCACACTCAATGTCTGCTGAGTGTACTTAACTGCACCGCAAACAATACACAGAGTGTAATCCAAAACTACAACAAAATGTAGTGCACACAGACAGAGGGTGAGACACAGACCTAAGGACGTTTTCGCCCAGTCATACATGAAAGACAGAAGTAAAAGAAAGGAACACAAAAAGATCTTCGATATACGTGGAAACTTCCAAACCCTAAATGTAAAAAAATGGGAAGAATGCTGGGAAGGGGAACAGGAAATAAACCACAGGAGAAGCAATACAGAAAACCACAGCAAGATAATCCTTGATTGGGGAGCTGTGACTCCAAACATCCATCTAACTTGGAATGTAGCCAGCAAACACTGGAAGTGCCAGGAGAGTATAAATAGCCCCTCATAAGATGTGACAGGACAACCAAACGAGGGAGAGAAAACACCTGCATAGAAGCAAAACAGCAAAGCAAAAGAAAGACAAGAGCATTATCAGCAGTTAAGGCCCCGTCACACTAAGCGATATCACTACCAATATCGCTATAATGTCACTGGTTTTGTGACGCAGCAGCGATATCGCTAGCAATATCGCTATGTGTGATACTTACCTCCGACCAGCTCCCCCGCTGATTATCGCTGATCGCACGAGAACGTCCAGGACTGTTTCTCATCGTCTGCTTCCTGCTGGGCTTCCTGCTGTGGAGACGAGCGATGCGTGGACGCCGGCGGGAGGGCGTCTTCATCGCCTCGTCTGACAGGTAAGCAGCAACCGCTGACCGCTGCTTTGTCGCTAGTGAGATCTGCCTGTTTGGCAGCTCACTAGCGACCACTTAGCGATGCACCAGCGATCCTGACCACGTCATATCATTGTCGGGATCGCTGGTGCATCGCTAAGTGTGACGGTACCTTTAGACAGAGACAACACAGGTTGTGATCAGAGAGGGAAGCTGACCTCCTACCCCTTGTATTTTAACTGTTTTTAATGTATGCTTTTGTATGTTTTTGGTATCAATAAAATTTTGTTTGTTCATACATGTTGTAGTCATTACATTGTAAAGGATATTTGGTGCCTTACAAACACTACACCTTCCTTTTTGTTCTCAGTTACAGCATGGGGGCTGTAGTGACCATACTGTGTGGGGGTTTGTGTAAACATAATGTGTGGGAGTGTGTCGCTATGGTGGACATTATACTATGTGAAGGGTTGTAGTAGTCATCATACTGTATGGGGGCTGTGGTAAGAATACTTTCTAGGGGCTGAGGTGACCATACCGTGTGTGTGAGGGGTCTCTTGTCACCATAATGTATGGGAATTTGTTGTGATCATTATTGGGGAGGTGTAGTGGATATTGTATTGTGTAGATGTATGTGGTGAACATCATACTTTGCATGGGGGTCTGCTGTGGCCATCATACTTTGTATATAGGACTGTGGTGATATCATACTGTGTGCCATCATAATGTGTGGGAGGTGATGGTGGCCTTTATCTTCATAATGTGTGAGGAGCTGTGGTGGACATCATATTGTGTTGGGAACTGTGGTGACCATACTGTATAGGTGGCTGTGGTGGATTTCATACTGTGTGAGGGTTGTGGTGACAATACTATATAGGGGTCTATTGGACCATCATACTGAGTAGTGGTCTATAGGGGCCATCATACTGTATGGGCACTGTGGGGAGTCATTATACTGTGAAGGTGTCTTTGGGGGCAATCATGCTGTGTAATGACTGTAGGGTCATCACACTGTCTTGGGGGCTGCGGTGGCCATCATACTATTTGGGGGTCGTTGGGCATAATACTGAGTGGTGGTCTATAGGGGCCATTATAGTGTGGGGTTCTACGTGCGCCATAATACAGTACTATGTGGGGCCATCATACTGGCAGAGGGGCTGTTATGACTATCATATTGTATGGGGGATTGTGGGGGTTATCATACTGTTGGATGGAGGAATGTTGAAATATCATATTGTGCTTGATTCACTAAGGGGTCATCATACGGTATAGAGGGATGTGGAGACTTTACTGTGGGAGGATGTGGTGGACATCATATGTGAGGACTGTGGTGACCATACTATGTAAGTGGCTGTAGTGGATATCATAAGCTGTGGGGTTGTAGTCGATATCATATTGTGTGAGGATTGTGGTGACAATACTGTATACGGGTCTGTGGTGACCATCATTCTGGGGGGCTATGGGGTCATCATACTGTGTAGTGATCTTGACGGGCCATTATACTGTGTGGGGAGTCATTATACTGTGTAGTGGTCTATGGGGGCCATCATGCAGTGTGAGGACTGTAGGGTCATCAAATTGTCTTGGGGGCTGTGGTGACCATCATACTGTATGGAGGTTGTGAGGCATCATGCTGAGTGGTGGTCTATAAGGGTCATTATAGTGTGTTGGGTTCTATGGGTGCCACACTACTTTCTGGAGCCATCATACTGTGTGAGGGGCTGTTATGACTATCATACTGTATGGGGGATTGTGGAATTCCTCTTACTCTATGGGGGTTGGTGATAACCATCATACTGTGTGAGGGAGTTGTTGGGTCATCATTCTATTGAACAGAGAAATGTGGAAATATCATACTATATGGAGGTTTGTGTTGACCCTACTGTGGGAGGATGTGGTGGATATCATATGTGGGGTCTGTGGTGATCATACTTTATTGTGGATATCATGCTGTGCAGGGAGCTATGGTTGCCATCACACTGTGTGGAGGCTTTGGTGACACTACTGTATACAGAACTGAGATGACCATTATACAGTATGGGCGGCTGTGGGAACCATCATACTGTGTAGTGGTCTAAAGGGGTCATCATACTATGTGGAGATTGAGTTTGCCGCCATACTGCTGGCTGGAGGAATGTTTAAATATATTGTGTTGGGCATACTAGGAGGTTATGATACTGTTGGATGAGTGGTGGTGACTAGAGATGAGCGACTTTCCCTTTTTTCGGGTCGAGTCGGGTTCGGACCACCCGACTTTCACAAAAGTCGAGTCGAACGCAATCGGCCGATTATGGTGAAAAGTCGAAGGCCGACTGAAACACGAAACCCAATGCAAGTCAATGGGGAAGAAAAGTCGGCAGTGAGTGGAGGACAGGAAACACACCTACAGTGCCCATTTTAATGCCAAAAACATCAATTCTTATTACTTAAGCTTGTCAACCTTAATTTACTTTATAGTAATAGTTAGGCATTGAAAACTGGGGGTTATTTGGCTAAAGTTGGGGGGGTAGGGCTGGCTCCAGATTTTCGTGGGCCCAGGGCCAAAGAGTGTCACTGGGCTCCTTTAACACATGCCACAATTCATGATGAGAAATAGCGGTATAGTACAATGAAAAATACTTCACTTCTTACATCACATGACTGATATCCATTTTAAATTCTCCTATAGCTCCAAAAACGGACAGTATATTACTCCATACAGTATTATGGCCAACGCATAGTGCGCCATACAGAGTAATGAGTCCCATATATTTCTCCATACAGAATCATTGGCCCCATATAATGTTCGATACAGTATATGATGAGCACCACATAATGCTACAGTATATGTTGGTCCCCATGGATGAAGCTCCACTGTCTTATGGGCCCAAATAATGCTCCATATATAATGGGCCCCATTTCTAATGCTCCAGTGTATAATGGGCCCTGTAAATGGTGCTCCAGTGTCTGATGTCCCCCATTTAGAAAGCTCCTGCATATGATGGGCCTCACGGATGATGCTCTAGTGTACGATTAGTCCAAATAATGCTCCATATATTATCTGCCCCATTTACAATGCTCCAGTATATGATGGGCCCCATGGATGATGCTCCAGTGTCTTATGGGCCCAAATAATGCTCCATATATAATGGGCCCCATTTCTAATGCTCCAGTGTATAATGGGCCCTGTACATGCTGCTCCAGTGTCTGATGTCCACCTTTGGAATGCTCCAGTGTATGGTGGGCCCTATATATTATTCTCCAGAGTATAGTGCTCCCCAAAAATTGCTCCCAACCTTTAAAACAATTAAATAAGTCTCCTCGCTAGGGAATCCCTGTACTCTGGACTCGTCGTCGTCCCCATCTTCCATCTCTCTGCACTTGAACTGTTTAGGCAGAGGGCATACAGACGTGATGTCATGCTCTCTGACCAGAATGTCACTGTCAGGAAAAGCGGAAGACAAGACGTCACGGCGGTGGAGCAGGGAGAGGTAAGTATTTCAACTTTGCAAGTGCTGTGATCCTGAGCAAGCAGGGGGGGCCCACTCATTGGCGACGGCACTGGTGGGCCCTCCCACCGGCAGAGACACTTTTGCGTACTATGAGGGGCCCTGTGTCAGTGCCATTGCCCATGAGTATGCCCCCCACCTGCTCAAGGAGCCTGCACTTTCATCTGCACCTTCCTCTTTGTCACCGTGTAAGGTGGTATAGTATGCGGGAAGGAGAACCTGAGTTTCATCAGGGTCAATTTCTGGCTGTGTAGAGTGCGAGGGGAATGTAGTGGTCTGAGTCAATGTACCAGCAGAATCATCTAGCAGTGGCTGGGCATCAGTGCACTTGTGGCGCCCCCAGGAGTACGGTCGCCACAATGGCATTACCTTCCTCCTAGGGAGTGTGATGTCATGCTTGGCATCAACGAAGGATCTCTCTAGCAGTTAAACCAACACACAACACGGTTCCCACTCCAGGTCAGCAGGGAGAGCTCTGAACCTGACTGCTGAGGAGCTGCTCTCTGTGGTCGGGAAGAGGGAAGTTAGGGCAGTCTGTGAAGGGAAGGGGAAGTGTGTGGACATGAGAAAGGGAACTGGAGGATGAGCAGAGTTAAGGCTCACTCCTAGCTGGAGCGCATGGTCCGGATTCCGGTCTCCGAGTTTGTAGGGACACTGACGGTCCTGCAGCAGAAACCGGAGGAAGTAGCAGCTGTAAATGCTCTGTTCCCAACTAAGGCTCGGAGGCCCCAGCAGCGACGTGTGTGAAACAGAAGGAAAAGGCTACGACTGCCTGCCATACGAGAAAGTTCCAAAAGAGAGTCAACAGGGGGAACTTCAGTGAACTAAGTACTGCGAGTACCTCAGATAAGCGCTAGAACGGAGGCCACACTACCTATCTGCAGAGAGAGAATTCCTAATTTGCTTCCAGGTTGACCAACTCCTTCTCCATCTGTACTCTGGGTCCTGGATGGCACTTACCAAGTACAGGTAAAGGAACTGCACGACTGTGTCTGTCATCTTTCTCCTGCGCCTAGCACACGGCTCTGCTACATCCTACACTGCACACCATCTACCAACTCTTTCATCTGCCCTGCGACTACGGCCCTACCTGTGCAGGGCTTCTACATTTTAGCTCCAACACAACATCTGTCCCAGAGAAGCGACACTGCAGCGCCGGTCAATCCGATCAGAAACCACAGGTGGCGTCACGTATCATTCACCTATAAACGTTATTCAAGCCTTTTCATGGACGCCCAGGGCCACGGACCGGGTCACCACCACCGTGACACATCCCTCTGAGACACTGGCCCAGTACCGATTAACCCCACTGGCCTGGCTGGCGACCCACACTCCATGTCAGATTCATCTTGGACAGGGGAATTCACGATTTGACTTGATAACCCAGGCATCGTATGTGAAAAGAGCTCCATGGAGTAATCTGTAATGTGGCCTGCCGCATTCTTCACTTTTGGTAGGGGTGAAGGACACAAGGAGAGGTGTTGTTCCTGACTAGGAGCCTCCACTGACAACTCAGTGCTTTTATTTTTTGAAACTTCAGAAGAGGAGGCGATAGAGCTGGAGGCTGTGTCAGCAATGTAAGCCAAAACTTGTTCCTGAAGCTCCGGCTTTAAAAGTGGTTTACCTACTCCCAGAAAAGGGAGCCTTCGAGGCCTTGTGGAGCCAGACAATGACGCAGGCTCAACACCTCCTGCCTTAGGTGCTATTGTGCTTTTGCCACTACCAGCAGATGCACCACCACCACCACCATCAGTACCAGCTGGCATCCCCCGCCAACGTTCATGGCCTCTTCCACCATACTTCCATATTTTTGGGAAAATGTACCCAAAATACCACCAGCTATATGGTACTGTAAAACAAGGTACAAGGTGTATATAGTATTGGGGAGAATTTGAATCTCCCTAGAGATTTTAGGAGGCTGAACAATTATCTCAGGCCCACTATAGATTGCACCTCAATTTAATAGGCTGGTATATGACAAGGTACAAGGTAATATAGTATTGTGGAGAATTTGAATCTCCCTAGAGATTTTAGGAGGCTGAACAATTATCTCAGCCCCACTATAGATTACACCTCAATTTAACAGGCTGAAATTGACTGGTGTATGACAAGGTACAAGGTGTATATAGTATTGGGGAGAATTTGAATCTCCCTAGAGATTTTAGGAGGCTGAACTATTATCTCAGGCCCACTATAGATTACACCTCAATTTAACAGGCTGAAATTGGCTGGTGTATGACAAGGTACAAGGTGTATATAGTATTGGGGAGAATTTGAATCTACCTAGAGATTTTAGGAGGCTGAACAATTATCTCAGGCCCACTATAGATTACACCTCAATTTAACAGGCAGAAATAGGCTAGTGTATGACAAGGTACAAGGTGTATATAGTATTGGGGAGAATTTGAATCTCCCTAGAGATTTTAGGAGGCTGAACAATTATCTCAGCCCCACTATAGATTACACCTCAATTTAACAGGCTGAAATTGACTGGTGTATGACAAGGTACAAGGTGTATACAGTATTGGGGAGAATTTGAATCTCCCTAGAGATTTTAGGAGGCTGAACTATTATCTCAGGCCCACTATAGATTACACCTCAATTTAACAGGCTGAAATTGACTGGTGTATGACAATGCACAAGGTGTATATAGCATTGGGGAGAATTTGAATCTCCCTAGAGATTTTAGGAGGCTGACAATGATGCTCTCAGTCCAAGTATGGCAGCAGGCAGCCTAATAAGCAGGACTGCTGCACACAAAAGTGTGGAAAAATGAACGCTTGGTAACTGTGCAGAAAAGAGGAAGAAAAGTATTTTTTCTTTTAAAAAAGCAGTTTGCACAGCAGTGTGTAAACAGCAATGCAGCCATCAGGGAGCCTTATAAGGCAGCCTAATAACCAACAGAGCTGATGCACAAAAAATATAGCCTCCCCTGTCACTGCACACAAACTGTTGTGTTGTACAGTGAAAATCGCTACCAGCAGAAGCAGTTTTTTTTTTTTCCTTCCCTGCCTAACGCTCTCCCTTATTCAGAATCAGCAGTAGCAACCTCTCCCTATGCTAAGATCGGCAGAAGTAAGATGGTGGTCGGCGTGCACGCCCTTTTATAGCCCCTGTGACGCCACACAAAGCCAGCCAATCACTTGCATGCCCTTCTCAAAGATGGTGGTGACCGCTGCCCATGTCATCGCGTTGCCCACAGTGTGCGTCCTTCATCATTGGCTGAAAAAGGGCACTGGAAGCATCATTTGAAACGCAACTTTGGCGCTCTGCTCCCCGACCTCATGGCCGACCTCACGCTATGGTGGGGTTTCGTTTCATGAAACCCGACTTTAGCGAAAGTCGGCGACTTATGAATTTGACCGACACTTTTCGCTCAACTCTAGTGGTGACCATACTGTGAAGGAAGCTGTAGTAGACATCATAATATGTGGGAGGCTGTGGTGACAATACTCTATAGCGGATTGTGGTGGACAATATTTTGCCTCTCTGTTGAGGAAATTTTAGCAATCAAAGTATTTAACACCTAATGAGTTAAATCCAAGTGAACATTATCAGACAATTATCACCAGGAGCATGTACTTCTATCCACATAAAGAAATTTAACTCATTGGGTGTCAAATACTTTGAATGCTTATGTTTTATACTGCCCTGCAGCGACAATAGCATTGTGAGTCTAGTTTAATATGAAAAGTTTGGTGAAAGATCCTCTGTAAGCAAGAGGAATGCTCAGATATGATTTCCACTTTGTCCTAATATTATAAACAAAAATCTCTCCTGACTCCAAAACATGGTTTTAAAAATGGAGTGTATTCTAAATGCAATTTGTGTATCAAATCTGTACCATAATAAGTAAGAATGTGGTTGAATGAATACGGTTTCATTGAAAGGAATGATTAAAGAAAGTAACAATTGTAAAAAGTGTACCAAAAACCTCTGGTGGGAGCAATACTCTTGCATAACACATAAGCTTAAAGAAGCTGTCAATTTAAAAAAATATGCTTAGATGTGGTCATCATTAAAAAATGGAGAACTTTTATACTTGTGTTAGGTTGGTGGACAGTGCTGACGCGTTCCTACCACTGAAGACACCCTTTGCGTTGTGTTGTATTGTAATGTGTATTGTGTCATGTGTCTTTGCATATATTGTATCATGTAAATTGTGCTGTAATATTTTGTGATATGGTTGTGCATAATGTATAGTGTTTAACAATTTAAGGTAAGGTAAGGCATAGTGTATAAGATAGATAGTATAGAGATGAAGATAGTCGACTGTAGTATAGGTAGTGACAATAAGGTAAGTTAGGATAGAGACTAGCCCACAGGGGGAGGAGCTAGTGTTAGGAAAAAGAGACTACTTCCTGATAGTTGGTGGAGATTGAGCTTGGAGTGAAAAGTGAACAGTGCTGCCTAAAAGGTGTAATACATAGTAAGAGTAGAACAAGGGCTAGTGTTAGCGAGATCCTGAAGAGAAGTGACTGACGAGACTTAGTGGCCTTCTGGAGAAGAGTTCATAGAGAGTATCGAACCCCAAAGCGTGTAACGCAGAAGGTAATGGGCCTAACCAGGACTGAGGACATAAGACTGGTAGATCCAGGGCGGCACCAGTAGTGGAAGAAAAAGGATACGGAACCGCTGAGGAAGTAAGGAGAATTGCTGAATAGTACTGTAGCATTGAAGCAGGGTTGTGGTGAAGTAGCAAAAACTTGATTACAGCTCACCCAGTTGCTCTATGCTCATCCACCTGGGACTTAGACTCCGGCCTCGCCCTGGCCTCACATCAAAATTAATAGAAAAAATTGGAGTCCAGCTCCACAAGTAAGACTGCTTAGTGCAGTCGAAACGTGTCGACTGGGTCATGTCGACCATGAAAATTTTCTTTTGTACGCACTATATTTTCTTTTGAAAAATAAAAAGAAAAGAAAAATCCAGTCCTGTTGAGCTGGACTCCAATTTTTTCTATTATCCTTGTGGTGAAGTAGGATGAAACAGTGTGTCTGCAAAGCATTGGATTAGAACTACAGAGGAAGGATACTGTGTGAAAAAAAATGCTTTATACTGTAGAGGAAATGTCCATAAGACTTTGTACATAACCCTTACCAAGTTATTGTTCAGTAAAGACTCTAGGTTTGAACAACGGTCTCCTTTATTGAACTGTCCTGACCAGCCCACACCACTCGCTAGATGTAGGCTGCATGGGCCTAAGATCCTCACAGTACCATCCAGCCAGGATCCACACTTTCATGTAGTGAGTCAGGGCACAAAACGAGACAAATGCCTCATCTGCGTCTGCAGCGCTGCGCTACACTTGTATTATCAAATGTCTCTCGAACTTCAGATATGTTATCACTGCTGTGTTTTAGTGATGATGTGCTGTTTTTCCGCCACTTTCTAATGAAAAATAATTAGATTAGCATGTACACTGTGTGAAATTCTGAGGTGCTGGTGTAACGGACCCAAGGCCCCAAATCAATAGGATTAATATTCACCGCACACTCAAGTGGAATGACTTGCATAAAGAGTAAATTTTATTGTGATACAAACAATAGGCCAGGGAGCAGATCTACATATGCGATTATAATCGCATATGTAAATCTGCTCCCTGGCCTATTGCTTGTATCACATTCCACTTGAGTGTGTGGTAAATATTAATCCTACTACTTTCTAATGCAATACATGATCCTTAAAAGTGGCATCCTACTGGCTACCATCCATCACGCTTTTGAGCATAGCCAGTAGACACTTGGTTCACTTGAAATCGGAACATGAATACTGGATGGCACATTACTCTTCAATACTACCAACCCTACACAAAAGTTAAAGTAATAATACACTGACCACCACAGTAGTCTTTTTATTTAACAAACACATACAGTATAAAACAATTAGTATAACCTAAAAGCCTCAACTAAAATGCTGCCTCAACAACCTTATCATAAAACATCCTCCAATATAAAATCCCGAGCCAATTGGGGAGGTCCTGGAGCTAAATAAACCTGGCAGTAATCTTCCAAACCATTCATTAATATATCTTTATTCGATGGAACACAGCTCATAGCTAGAATCATCACTGGGCCGTTATCCCACCAATTATAAAGACTACCACCAGAATATCATGATTACCACAACCGAGGAGTGGATCCTATTTAAAGCACCCATGCCATGATTTTGGACTAATTTCCAGAACCCTCACTCCAGTGCCCAGATCTGCTGCAATAAATACAGTAGTTATCACTTTCAGCTGTGACCTACCAAACTGATTCAAACCAAATCTCAACCTCTTTGATTCAGCCTACTCATCCATTCAGCCAACTTCCTACTGCTTAGAATAGACCCATCATTATTAAAGGTCAGCGGAATCTTCTTTCATTCACTCCCAATTGAAGTGGCTGTCCTCTCGCCATTTTCCCTCACTTTTACAACTAAAACCTCACCCTATACCACCAATATAGTCCGCTCTATATTCACCCCTCTTTTACTTAACCGCAGAACCACTTACTCAAAATCTAGAAATGACAGTGTTCTGTTAGGCTTCTAGACATTATCAGGCCTTGCTTATTTAGAAATTCTTAGCTGATTTTATAGCCCAGAAGTCCACTTAACAACTTAACATTGAAGAATTGTTTGATTTATTTTTCTATTTTTCAGGAGTTATTTTATCTCTTACTTCCAAATGCTCCACATACCAGTAAAATTCATCGCATTATCTCATAGCTGCCTTTTTCATAATGCTTTTGCATGCATTAGAAAATGCATTGTATGCTTGCAATTGTGACTGAGTACAATTTTTTGAGGAGGCGGGAGTAGGAGACAGGAAATGATAGCCCCAAATGACAAGACCTGAAATACAGAACATTTGAATTTACATTTCACAATAGATATTAGGCGCAGAACATGGATGTTATCTTCAGAATATTTCTCTGTTGTGTACTTGTAGTAGGTATGTATTTCATTTTTATACATACATTTTGTGGTTTAGAAAAGGTACAGTGTAGTAGAAGTGAATACATATCAGAAAAACTAGCGATGGTGTGTTTTGTTCTTTCTTCATTCATTCATGCTTTCCTCATGATAAAGTCTTTATTTTTGCAGGAAAAACTAATGCACTGTCCGTAAATCAAATGTCGGCTCCTCAGCTTGTCCTCCAAGGAGCTCCTATATTTCTGGAATGTACATATACATATTCCGGCTCTCCTTATCTTTTTTGGTATGTACGTCATCCTGGAATTGTTCCTGTACTGCTTGTTAATAACATAGGAAAGAAAGAGCAGAGTGGATTTTCAGCCGAGCACGACCAGAAGAAATCTTCCTTTCACATAAGAAAAGCTCAAGCTGAACTGACTGATTCTGGTCTATATTTCTGTGCTGTGAGTGACACAGTGAACAAACCATCTCCATCACCTGGCACATAACCGTGTGTGTCTCATGGTCTGTTTTATAACAGTATTTACCATCTGCAGCTATTTTACGTAGCGTTACATTGAAAGTTGCAGTATCATTAATATTATCAATCAGCATTTTTACATTTTTGAACAATTTGCATTGACAGCTTTTATTTAAATAGTGCTAGTAAGGGGTGCTTGTGGATAGAAATGGCATGATCACTAGTAGCCCCTGATTGGTTCTCAGACATGGTAGAAAGAATGTAGGAGTACACAGATAATTAACTATTCAGCAACTTTTCCTACTAGGAGGCAACTGGCTTAATGGTTACACAGACTCACATGAGGCAAAAAGCTTGAAAGTTCAAAATTCTCTCGAAAAGTGACAGTGTGATAAAAGGTAGGCAAATTGTATTTGCAGCAATGGTCTGATACTTGCAACACTTTACTGACACCTGCACCAGCTCCTCCAATGCACCACGCACTTCAGGCACAGGTTTGTATCCCTCTCGGTCCAGCTCAGCATGGAATCAGAGTACTGCTTATTACCATTCCCTCAGTCACCTATAAAAGCAGCATGTGTCCAGTAATAGCTTTCCTGGCACTCTATAACACTCTTTCGCATCCTACTCCTCACAATAATTTTGTCGGAACCCCCCCCAAAAAACAGTATTCCCTTTGGGAACCCCAACAGAACATAGTTGAAGCCATTCACTGGAATGAAGCTAATAGATGTCTGAAAAAAATGAATACGCCAAGATGGAAGTGGAACACCCACCAGGTCAGTGGGGATACTCGGTACCGGGCCGGTTCTTAAAGGGGATGTGTCAAGGCAGCAGTGACCCGGTCCATGGCCCTGGGCATCCAGTAAAAGGGGAATATTTACAAGGGATGATAAAGTTTATAATGAGGTTTGTGATAAAGTGTTTGTGACGGCACCTGTGGTTTCTGGTCAGAGGTGACCAGCGCTGCAGGGCGGATCCTCTGGGACTGGTAGTAATGCAGCTGAGTTGATACAGCTCTCCATAGGCAGAGCTTTGTCCCAGGGCAGTTGTGATAGAAAAGATGTTGTATTTGATGATGATAGATGTAGCAGAGTTGGATAGGTGACTCAGGAATAATTAGAGGACACTACAGAGTGCAGTTTCTTTTACCTTTTAATGAGCTGTGCAGGTACAGTCTGAAGCTCAGGTTACAGATGGTTCTGGAGCCGGTCAGCCTGGAAGAAATTTGGGAATCTCCTTATTCAGGTGGGTTGTGAGGCCTCCTTTCTAGCGCTATTCTCTGAGGTACTTGCTGCTGTGAACTCTATTCAAGTTCCTCTCTCTGTCTGCTACTTATGTAGAACTCCACTCGCATGACAGGCAACTGTAGCCTGCTTCAGGGATCGCTCCTATCTGGCTTCTCCGGCTCACACGTGCTGCTGTGTCATCGAGTATCAATTGGGACAGGGGATCTGCGGTCTTCTGTCCTCTGGATTCTGCTGCTGGGGCTTTAGTACCCACACAGCCTCGGACTCCGGGGTCTGGTCTCTGGCGCTCAACCTGGGGGTGAGCTCAGCTATAGCTCCTGTCCCCAGCTCCTCTCCTCACATCTTGTCTCAACCCTGTTCAGGCACTAACTAAACACTAACTTCCTGCTTACGACCAGAGAGCAGCTCCCCAGAAGTCGGGTTTAGAGCTCTCCCTGCTGGCCTGGAGCAGGAACTGTGTTGTATGCTGGAACTACCTGGTAAGGAGATTCCTTCCTTGCTTTCAGACATGACATCACTCCCCCTGGAGGGAGGCAAGGCCATTGTGGAAACTGAACTCCTGGGGTGCCACAGAAGCTAGATGGTGTCCACAGTGACTCCGTCACACACCCTCTATATAAGAACTCACAGCTCACAGTGCATGTCAGACCAAATGAGAATAATGAGGTCAAAGGAACTGGCCAAGGAGTGCAGAGACAGAATTGTGGCAAGGCAGAGATCTGGCCATGGTTACAAAAGAATATCTGCAGTACTCAAGACTCCTAAGAGCACAGTGGCCACCATAATCCTTAAATGGAAAAAGTTTGGGACCACCAGAAGTCTTCCTAGACCTGGTCATCTAGCAAAACTGAGCAATCGTGGAGAAGAGTCTTGGTGAGAGAAGTAAAGAAGAATACATCTACTCCCTGTACATTTGGAGCACATCAAATATATACCATATGCATTTGTGTGATTTTTATCCTGGCCGCTGCATTCACACACATCCACCGCCCTGGCATTAGCTCTCTACACTCCATCCATATCGGCCCCTCGCTCCTTTCCTCTCCTATGTATAGCACTCACGCTCTTTTCACAATGTTAAATTGCACAGACCCAGTCAGTCCCACCATTCAACATCAGAGACGCCCTCTCAAATCACTTAACCATCTGCTCACTCTTTCTATCCTCCTTCTACTAGTCGCAGGAGACATTGCTCCCAACCCTGGTCCCCCATGTTACAGAAAGTCTAACCCACCGACTGCTACACTCAGAAACTCCTCTAATCTTATTAATATTCCCTGCATGCCATCTGTCTCTCTTAATTGTGCACTTTGGAATTCTCGCTCAGTGTGTAACAAACTCTCCTTCATCCATGTCTTCTTCCTTTCTAATTCTCTTAACCTTCTGGCTCTTACTGAAACCTGGATCCAGCAGTCAGACACTACCGCTGCTGCTGCTCTTTCATACGGGGGACTACACTTCTCTCATGCCCCAAGATCAAACAATAGAGTAGGTGGAGGCGTTGGTCTGCTCCTATCACCAAAATGTACATTTCAGGTTATACCTCAACTACCCTCACTAGTCTTCCCTTCTTTTGAGGTCCATGCCGTCAGACTCTACACCCCATTCTCCATGCGAGTGGTGGTGGTAGATCGTCCTCCCGGCCCCTCCCATCAGTTCCTGGATCATTTTGCCACTTGGCTTCCACATTTTCTCTCCTGTGACATCCCTATCCTCATCATGGGAGATTTCAACATCCCCATTGCTCTTCCCCTCTCCCCATCTGCTACTCACCTTTTATCTCTAACCTCCTCGTTTGGCCTTTCGCTGCTTACTAATTCTCCAACGCATGAAGGCAGAAACTCCCTCGACTTGGTCTTCTCTCGGCTTTGTGCAGTGGATGATTTTGCAAACTCTCCTCTCCCGCTCTCTGACCACAATCTTCTTTCATTCTCTATCAAGAACTGCCAGGCTGCTCAGGTCACCCCCACTGTCCAGACTTACAGAAACATACAGGCCATTAACACCCAGAAACTTATGAAGAACTTGCAGTCTTCATTGGCCCCTATCTCCTCCCTCTCCTGTCCTGATTCTGCATTGAAGTATTACAATGAAACACTTCAAAGTGCCCTGGATGAATTTTCACCCCCTATAAATAGAACACCACAACGCAGACGGCGACAACCCTGGCACATGGTGCAAACACGTTTCCTGCAACGGTGCTCCAGGTGTGCCGAACGTCTGTGGAGAAAATCCAATCTACACGAAGATTTCATCCATTATAAGTTTATGCTTCGAACATACAACAGTGCCCTTCACCTCTCCAAACAAGCCTATTTCAACACCCTCATCACCTCACTGTCCAATAACCCGAAACGTCTCTTTGACACCTTTCATTCTCTACTCAATCCAAGAGTACAGGCCCCAACCACGGAGCTCCGAGCTGACGATCTGGCCAATTACTTCAAAGAAAAAATTGACCAGATTCAACAGGAAATTATCTCCCAATCACCTCATACCATGCACTGTCCTCCCTCCCCCACTGCATCTAGCTCACGCTCTGATTTTGAACCAGTCACAGAAGAAGAAGTAAGCAGGCTCCTTGCATCTTCTCGCCCAACCACTTGCACCAGTGACCCATTTCCGTCACATCTCCTCCAGTCCCTTTCCCCTGCTGTGACCCCTCACCTAACTAAAATAGTTAACCTCTCTCTCTCTTCTGGTATTTTTCCCTCCTCATTTAAGCATGCCATCATACATCCACTACTTAAAAAACCATCCCTCGACCAAAACTGTGCCGCTAACTATAGACCTGTCTCTAATCTTCCCTTCATCTCTAAACTCCTGGAACGCCTGGTCCACTCCCGTCTTATCCGCTATCTCTCAGAAAACTCTGTTCTCGACCCTCTCCAATCTGGTTTCCGCTATTTACACTCCACTGAAACTGCCCTCACTAAAGTTTCTAATGATCTACTAACAGCTAAATCAAATGGTCATTACTCCATGCTAATTCTCTTGGATCTCTCTGCAGCATTCGACAATGTGGATCATCAGCTCCTCCTCACTATGCTCCGTTCCATTGGCCTCAAGGACACCGTTCTCTCATGGTTCTCCTCCTATCTCTCCGACCCCTCCTTTACTGTGTCTTTTGCCGGTTCCTCCTCCTCTCACCTTC
The DNA here is from genome assembly GCF_039654945.1 of Dendrobates tinctorius. Taxonomy (NCBI): domain Eukaryota; kingdom Metazoa; phylum Chordata; class Amphibia; order Anura; family Dendrobatidae; genus Dendrobates; species Dendrobates tinctorius. Next base: position 28,425,446 of record NW_027361712.1, on the reverse strand, counting down.
CCCTTACTGTTGGGGTCCCTCAAGGATCGGTTCTAGGCCCCCTCCTCTTCTCCTTGTACACTGCCCCTATTGGTCAAACAATCAGTAGATTTGGTTTCCAGTACCATCTCTATGCTGATGACACCAAATTATACGCTTCTTCTCCTGACATCACGCCAGCCTTTCTAGAAAACACTGGCGATTGTCTAAACGCTGTGTCTAATATCATGTCCTCACTATATCTGAAACTGAACCTGTCAAAGACTGAACTCCTTGTGTTTCCTCCCTCTACAAATGTACCTATACCCGACATTGCCATTTCTGTGTGTGGCTCCACTATTACTCCCCAGCAACATGCCCGCTGTCTTGGGGTCATACTTGATTCCGAGCTTTCCTTTGCCCCCCACATTCGATCACTGGCTCGCTCTTGTCATCTGCACCTCAAAAACATTTCTAGAATTCAACCTTTTCTTACTTTTGACTCTGCATAAACTCTTACTGTTTCTCTTATTCATTCTCGTCTCGACTATTGTAACTCTCTTCTAATCGGTCTCCCTCTTACCAAACTCTCCCCTCTCCAATCTGTCTTGAATGCTGCAGCCAGGATCATGTTCCTCACCAATCGTTACACCGATGCCTCTACCTTGTGCCAGTCATTACACTGGCTACCCATCCACTCCAGAATTCAGTATAAACTTATTACCCTCACCCACAAAGCCCTCCATAGCTCAGCACCACCCTACATCTCCTCCCTTGTTTCAGTATACCACCCTACCCGCGCCCTCCATTCTGCTGATGACCTGAGGTTAGCATCCTCAATAGTCAGAACCTCCCACTCCCATCTCCAAGACTTTACACGTGCCGCGCCAATTCTTTGGAATGCACTTGCCAGGTCAATACGATTAGTCCCCAATCCCCACAATTTTAAGCGTGCCCTGAAAACGCATTTATTCAGAGTGGCCTATCGCCTCAACACATTAACCCAATTTATCCCTGTGTGGCACAGCCAAAAGTTTTACCATAACCAGATTTCCCGCATCATGTTCCCACATGCTTTATGCATCCATTAGCCCTCTGTGTTTGTACTGTTACACACTTAACATTATGGCTGGTCCATACTATCAGGGCAACTGTTATCACCCACCTTTCGTGTCTACCTCTTTCCTCATAGACTATAAGTTTGCGAGCAGGGCCCTCATTCCTCTTGGTATTTGTTATAATCTACTGTATGTGATTATTGTTATGCTGTAATGTCTATTGTCTGTACAAATCCCATCTGAAATGTAAAGTGCTGCGGAATATGTCGGCACTATAAAAATAAAATTTATTATTATGTCACTGTGGCTGCGCTCCACAGATGTAGTAGGGAGATGGGAGAAAGTTCCACAAAGTCAGCTATCACTGCAGCCCTCCACCAGTCGGGCCTGCGTTTACGGCAATGTGGCCCAACAGAAGCCTCTCCTCAGTGCAAGACATATGAAAGCCCACTTAGACTTTGCTAAGAAAAACACATGAAGGACTCCCAGACTATGAGAAATGAGATTCTGTGGTCTGATGAGACCAACATAGAACTTTTTGGTGATAATTCTAAGCGGTATGTGTGGATAAAACCAGGCACTGCTCATCACCTGCCCAATACAATCCCAACAGTGAAATATGGTGGTGACAGCATCATGCTATGGGGTGTGATTTTCAGCTGCAGGGACAGAACAACTGGTTGCCATTGAAAGAAACATGAATGCAGCCAAGTACAGAGATATCCTGGATGAAAACCTCGTCCAGAGTGCTCTAGACCTCAGACTTGGCCGAAGGTTCACCTTCCAACAAGACAATGACCCTTAGCGCACAGCTAAAATAACAAAGGAGTGGCTTCAGAACAATTCTGTGACCATTCTTGACTGGCCCAGCCAGAGCCCTGACCTAAACCCAATTGAGCATCTCTGAAGAGACCTGAAAATGGCTGTCCACCAATGAATCTGATGGGACTGGAGAGGATCTGCAAGGAAGAATGGCAGAGGATCCCCAAATCCTGGTGTGAAAAACTTGATGCATCATTCCTAAGAAGACTCATGGCTGTACTAGCTCAAAAGGGTGCTTCTACTCAATACTGAGTAAATGGCCTGAATACTTATGACCATGTGATATTTCAGTTTTTCTTTTTTTAATAAATTTGCAAAAATGTCTACATTTCTGCTTTTTTCAGTCAAGATGGGGTACATTAATAAGAAAAAAATGAACTTTGTTGAATTTACCAAATGGCTGCAATGTAACAAAGAGCGAGATATTTAAAGAAGTCTGAATACTTTCTGTACCCAATGTATAAGGCCCATTCTGTATGGACCATTACATGGGACCCATTCTGTATGGAGCATTACATGGGGCCAATTCTGTGTGGAGCATTAAATGGGGCCCATTCTGTATGGAGCATTATATGGGGCACATTCTGTATGGAGTGGTTAGCACTGCAGCCTTGCATTCTTGAGTCTTGGGTTCGAATCCCACCCATGACAACATCTGCAAGGAGTTTGTATGTTCTCCCTGTGCTTGCGTGGGTTTCCTCCCATATTCCAAAAGACATACAGTTAGGGAATTTAGATTGTGAGCCCCATTGGGGACAGTGATGATGATGTGTGGAAACTGTAAAGCACTGCGGAATATGTTAGCGCTATACAAAAATAAAGATTATTATTATTAAGCATTAGATGGGGTCCATTATGTATGGAGTAATATATGGAGCCCATTCATTTTGTAGCATTGTATGGGGCTCATTCTGTATGGAGCAATATATGGGGCCCATTCTGTATGGAGACATATATATAGCCCATTATTTATGGAGCTCATACTATATGGAAAAATATATGGGACCCATTCTGTGTGGAACATTCTATGGGACCCATTCTGTATGGAGCTGTGAAGAAACCAGATTGTATCTTAATTTCCAAGACAACTATGCTTTTGCAAACCAAGAAGAAATTACTTTGTATATTGGCTTGTGGATTTAAGTGTTTATGTCTGGGGGGTCAAGAAGACAAATTTGCAAACTGATATACCATTGAAAATACTGTGTAAAGGTACTGTCACACTTAGCGATGTACCAGCGATCCCGACCAGCGATATGACGCGGTCAGGATCGCTGGTACATCGCTAAGTGGTCGCTAGTGAGCTGCCACACAGGCAGATCTCACCAGCGACATCACTGGGGACGGGGGTCGCTACTTACCTGTCACACTAGGCAATCCTGTCGTCCTCCCGCCCGGCTCCACACTCGTCGCTCGTCTCTCCACAGGAAGCGCCGCAGGAAGCTGACGACGAGAAACAGTCCAGGACGTTCTCGCACGATCAGCGATAACCAGCGGGGGAGCGGGTCGTTGGTAAGTATCAGACACAGCGATATCGCTAGCAATATCGCTATAACATCACAAGTTATAGCGATATTGCTAGCGATATCGCTTAGTGTGACAGTACCTTGAAGGTACTGTCACACTTAGCGATGTACCAGCGATATGACGCGGTCAGGATCGCTGGTACATTGCTAAGTGGTCGCTAGTGAGCTGCCACACAGGCAGATCTCACCAGCGACATCGCTGGGGACGGGGGTCGCTACTTACGTGTCACACTAGGCGATCCTGATGTCCTCCTGCCTGGCTCCACGCTCGTCACTCGTCTCTCCACAGGAAGCGCCGCAGGAAGCTGACGACGAGAAACAGTCCAGGACGTTCTCACGCGATCAGCGATAAACAGCGGGGAAGCAGGTCGTTGGTAAGTATCAGACACAGCGATATCGCTAGCAATATCGCTATAACGTCACAAGTCTGTATGGAGAAATATATGGGATCCATTCTGTATGTAGCAATATACGGGGTCCAGTCTGTATGGAGCAATATATGGGGCCCATTCTGTATGGACCAATATATAAGGCCCATTCTGTAAGGAGCATTTTATGGGGCCCATTCTGTATGGACCAATATATAAGGCCCATTCTGTATGGATCATTATATGGGACCCATTCTGTATGTAGCATTATATGGGGTCCATTTTGTATAAAGTATTGTATGAGGCCCAGTATTCTTTATGGTGCATTATATGATGTCCTATTCTATGTGAAGCATTATATGGGATCCATCTGTATGGAGCATGTTGTGCCTATAATACTGTATGGAGGACTATGTGGTACCCATAATACTGTATGGAGGACAATGTGGTGCCCATAATACTGTGTGGAGGAATATAATGTCTTGTCAAAAATGAAAACTTTTGAATCCCCCCAGCGCATGCATTGTGCGCTGCGAGGATGCTCTGGTTTCTGAGTTATGGTAGAATACAATCGATATCACTTATGTAATATAAGAAGTAAGTGAAATCTTTGGCATTGTACTATATCAGTATTTCTCTGCTGTATCTGTACATCATGAATCGTAGTATATATTTAAAGGGGCCAACTGAGACTTTTTTGCTTGGGGCTCATGAAAACCTAGAGCCAGCCCTGCTACAGGACATCACAGATTTGACTATACTACACCATATACAGTATAAACTGTGAGGTCATGTAGGCAGATCCAAGTGTGAGCACATTGTATATCTGTGTACATAATATACCACATCCAATATAAAGATTAGTGTATGAAAGAGCTGGGCAAAATACGGTCTGCGGACTGAGACAGTCAAAGAACTGAAATAGTGGCTCACAGGCTGTACCATGCATCCGCACGCCATCTGTCTGCTGCCCATCCACTGCCTGCTGTCCTCAGGATGCAGACAGGGAGTGAATACATTGGTGAATAACATGGCCACCAGCTCCATCTTCCACCAATCAGTGTTTGGGACAGAAGATGCAATGAAATCACTTCATCTCATCTGCTATGCAGAGAGCCAGTGCACTGGAGACTAGAGTAGAGTGCCGGAGGAACAGGATAGAGATGAGTATGTGTTGTGATGTGTTCACACTGTGGGGCTGGAAAAATGGCTCTTGCGCAGTGAGGATATCTTGGCCTGTCCCCATCTCCCTCAGTGTGAATACATCATAACACACTTTGGGGCGGGATCTGGGGCCTCCACTACACGCAGGTGCGATATCATTACAGTACATCATCACCTAATGTAAGTTCACGGGCAGCGAGCACGGCGCATGCCCGAGAAATATTTGCAGAGCACAGGCGCCGGTCACCTAACGAGGAACAGAGGAGGCGGCGCACAGTGGCAAGATGGGGATGATGGATGGCTGCGAGGCGGTTGACACAGGGGGAGAAAACATACCTCCATGTCGCAATAGAGGTATGGCGGACAATTTATAAAAGTCTTTATTTCAGCGTTCCTCGGGATAATAAACATAAGAGTCACCTTCACAGAATGCAGCCTTAGTGCTGGTGAAGGTGGCTCTTTTACTTAAAAAGGCCCTGGGGTGTGACAGGTTCCCTTTAAGCAATATTTTACCTCAAAGAAAGAATCCCATGCTGTGCTGTCTGTATACTCTACACAGGACATAGCAGGGGCACATTTATAATATTATGTCAGCACTGAAACATTTTTAAAACACATCCAATTGAGGAAATAATTATTCAAAGATCTATTGATTAAAATGTTGATGTCACAGGCTTATTGTGACAGGGAAGGGCCAGAAGAATGCGGTATCTGATTTCACGCAATCCTGCACTGGGTAGAAGTACATCATTATCGTATTAAAAAATGCAGGTTTTTTCCTTGCTGGCAGTACAAGGGTTAATCTGGTCAGTTGAAGCTCTTGGAGCTTTCCTAATTGGATTGTCTCAAATGTTCAGTGTTGGCCACTGCCCTCTGTTATATATGCTTATCTCTGGCACTTTGCCAGTGTTAGTGTCAGGAACACCGCACTGCACTTGCTCACTGAGCCAGTGCGCGTGTCCTGAGTAAGACAAACTGTGCTCAGAGATACCTGTGGAGCGGGCAGCAGCAGAGAGGGTGCGTGCTTCAGACCCACAGGACCTGAAGCACGTGACTGCTGGGGGCGTGGCCGAAACCTCAGAGAGCTAAGAGCTGCAGGAAAACTCCTAGCAGGGTAACTACGGGACAAAGTTACCAAGGGGCATAGACAGGGACGTAAACAGATCAGGCCGGGTTCAAAGCACGAGATAGCATGACAATACCAGAGGATTAGACAGAACGGATAGCCAAGAAGTCAGAAACCAGAGAAACTGATATACAGTACAGAATCAACAGGCAAACTCACAACGGGGGACAGAACCGGATCAGAAACATATAAGCAAGCTAGAAGACAATGCACAAGCACACAGGGGTCACCACACTCGGCCAAAGGCAAAAGTATAACTGACGGGGGTTGGAGTTTCTCAGGGCTATAAGAAGCTCTCGCTGAACCAAAGAGAGGCCACAATAATTACCCCAGGCGTGCAGGTCAAAACCTGCACTGAGCTCAAGACATTAACCCCTGAAGTGGAGGTCAAAACCTGCACTGGGATCATGACAGTACCCCCCTCTCAATGGGGGGTCTCTGGATCCCCAGGCTTCCCCGGGTATTTGGCATGGAAAGCCCGAACCAGGCGATCCGCATGTACAGAGTGAGCAGGGACCCATGAGTGATCCTCCGGTCCATATCCCTTCCAGTGGACCAGGTACTGCAAAGAGCGGCGCACCCGCTGAGAGTCCACAATATGTCCGACCTTATACTCCAAGTGACCCTCCACCAACACTGGAGGGACAACAGACTCTGAGTCCTCCTTGACAGACCCCACGGGTTTCAACAGAGATTTATGGAACACATTGGATATCTTTATGGAGGTGGGGAGACGCAACCTATATGCCACTGGGTTGACTATCTCCATGATCTCGTACGGACCAATGAACTTTGGTCACAATTTAGCTGACGGTACCTTCAAGTTGATGTTACGTGTGGAAAGCCAAACCTTCTCCCCCACCTGAAACATGTGTCCTGGGCCTCTCTTTTTGTCAGCAAAATATTTGTACCTCCCCTGGACCCGAGAGATATTACGTGGACTTCAGCACAGAGGTTTTTTAACTGTTGGACGGACCCCTCTGCCCCTGGACAACCGGAATCCACCCGTGAAAACACCCCAAAATGAGGATTAAACCCATAATTGATTAGGAATGGGGACATGTTGGTGGACAGACTCACCCGGTTGTTAAAAGCGAATTCCGCCAACCGTAACGCATCACACCAGTCCTCCTGTCTGGCGGAGGTCAAACACTTGAGAATTTGTTCCAGGGATTGATTGGTGCGTTCCGTCTGACCATTACTCTCCGGGTGATATGCCGACAAGAAGGAGAGTGAGATACCCAATTTCATACAGAATGCCCTCCAAAATTTGGCCACAAACTGCACACCTCTGTCAGACACCACATTCAGGGGTACCCCATGCAATCGGACCACATGCTGCACAAACAACCTTGACGATGTTTCTGCTGAGGGTACTGCGGCCAAGGGAATGAAATGGGCCTGTTTTGAGAACCTATCCACTACCACCCACAAAACAGTATTGCCCCCGGAAGGTGGAAGACCGGTTATAAAATCCATGGAGAGATGAGTCCATGGCCTATCAGGAACCGGTAAAGGTATGAGTTCCCCAGCTGGCCGGTTATGCGAGCTTTTGGAACGGGCACAAACTCCACAAGCAGCAATGAATTTCTTGACCTCGGACCCCAGTGAAGGCCACCAAAAAACCTGGCTACTGCCTCTCTTGTGGCCGTGATACCGGGATGAGCACTCAGCCTAGACTCATGAAACTCCTGCAGAAGTCTAGGCCGCAATAAATCTGGAACAAACAATTTATCCCCTGGCCTGGTTGTCGGGGCTAGGAACTGAGCCCTCAAAATTTCTTGTTCCGACTCTGATGAGACCCCTGCCACTACTACCCCTGGAGGAAGAATGGAGGACGGAGGCTCGGGGGGAGACACCGGATCAAAACTTCTGGACAGGGCATCCGCTTTAACATTTTTGGACCCCGGTCAAAAAGTAATGAAGAAATTGAAATCGTGAAAAAAAAAGTGACCAACGGGCTTGTCTAGGAGTAAGCCTCTTAGCAGATTCAAGGTATGCCAAATTTTTGTGATCCGTGATAACAGTGATAGGGTGAGCCGCCCCTTCCAAAAAGTGCCTCCATTCTTCGAATGCCAGCTTGACCGCAAGAAGTTCTCTATTGCCTACATCATAATTTCTCTCAGCGGAAGAGAACTTCTTGGAGAAGAAGGCACAGGGTTTGAGATTAGCACAGCCCCCACCCCCACTTCAGAAGCATCCACCTCCACAATGAATGGCTTGGACGTGTCTGGTTGGACCAACACCAGGGCGGACATGAAACATTTCTTAAGAGCTGAGAAGGATTCCTTAGTGGGTACAGACCAATTTTTTACATCAGCCCCCTTCTGGGTAAGATCTGTGAGTGGCTTAACCACTTGTGAGAAACCTTTAATGAATCTCCAGTAATAGTTCGCAAACTCTAAGAAGCGCTGGAGCCCCTTGAGATCTCGAGGCTAAACCCAGTCAGCGATCGCCAGCACCTTCTTAGGATCCATACGAAACCCCACACAGGACACAATCAGCCCCAAAAAAGTCAGTTCCTGTATGAAAAACGAACACTATTCCAATTTAGCAAACAATTGGTTCTCTCTGAGTCTCTGAAGAACTATCCGTAGGTGTTGCAATTGAGACTGACTGTCTGGGGAATTCACCAAAATGTCATCCAAATAAATGATAACAAAACGGCCTATCAGGTCAGAAAACACAACATTGATAAAGTTCTGGAAAATAGCGGGGGCGTTAGTTAACCTAAACGGCATAACCAGATTTTCAAAGAGTCCTGTTGTGAGTTCATTTTCCCCTTCACCATTGAGGTCTGATGAACTCCCTCTTCTGGTGAAGGAAGGTAGTGAGGCTGATTACTAAACACCTGAGCAGGATGATGATGACTGGGTGACTGGAATTGCTGACTGGATATAAGGCAGCTGACGCCCTTCTGCCTTGCTGGTGATTTCTTAGAGGGATTCTAGGAGACCAGTCTGATTCCTGCTCCTCAAAAGCTAAGTTCTCTGCTCTGCTTTTTGCATTTGTGTTTTGGTTTTCTTTTGCCTTGTTTTTCTGGATTTCTGCCATCCCCTGCTGGGGTGAGCTGAATTCCTTTTTGCTCTGTCTTCAGAAGATACCTGAGTACTGATATAGTCTTTTTGAAGCCTAGCATCTTCAGGGCTTTTTTCCCTAACAGTCTGTTGGCTCTTGTTTTGATAGGGTTTTGGCAGATTACAGACAGCAGCTTTTCTATCCTGTCCTATTTAGTTAGCTTGGGCCCCATCATTTGCTCAGCCTATCTTTCTATCTGTGTGAGTGTTTTTTCATCTTGCTTCACCGTCATTATATGTTGGGGGCTGCCTATTGCTTTGGGGTCTGCTCTGGGGCAGTTTAGATTTCCCTTTCTGTCTTTAGGCTATTTAGTTCTCCAGCTGTGATCGAGGGGTCGAGGGCACCGTAGGAACCCCCCACGGCTACTGCTAGTTGTTGTTGATAGGTTCAGGGGTCTGCAATCCGATAGCTGCCAACTTCTCTGGTTTTCTGGACTTAGCTAGTATTTCTGTTTTTGCCTCCTACGGCGACTCATTCTTAACAGAATCACCAGCCATACCGCAGATCCTATGGTACTCAAAAGCAGGAAAGAATTGTAAAAAAAAAAAAAGTGTGCATATTTTTTCCTCTATATCTCTGAGGCCGTAGGGGGGATTTTTTTTTTCTCTCAATGGAGATAAAGCAATTGTCTGATCGTGTGGAGCAGCTCACTGCGGAAGTGCGGGGTATTTCCGCCTACCTTGCTCATTCACATGCTGCTGAACCAAAGATCCCTACTCCTGATCTGTTTTTTAGGGATCGGTCTAAATTTTTGAATTTCAAAAATAATTGTAAATTATTTTTTGCCTTGAAGCCTAACTCGTCGGGGAGCTCCACGCAGCGGGTTAAAATTGTCATCTCTTTGCTGCGCGGCGATCCCCAGGATTGGGCATTTTCTTTGAAACCTGATGATCCTATTCTAAATAATGTGGATGCATTTTTTCAAGCCTTGGGGTTGTTGTATGATGAACCTAATGCTATTGATCAGGCTGAAAAGGCCCTGTTGGCATTGAGCCAGGGTCGAGATTCTGCAGAATTGTACTGTCAAAAATTCCAAAAGTGGGCGGTCCTTACTACCTGGAATGATAATGCCTTGGCAGCTCTCTTTCGGAAGGGTTTGTCAGAAGCCGTAAAAGATACTATGGTAGGATTTCCTGTTCCCTCTGGTCTTGACAATTCTATGTCATTAGCCATTCAGGTTGATCGGCGTTTACGTGAACGCAGGACTGCACGAGAGGTGTTGCCACCTGTTGAACAAGTGTCTGAACCTATGCAATGTGATAGAGTTTTGTCCAGGGAGCAACGTCAGGAGTTCAGAAGGCGTAATAAGCTGCGTTTTTTTTTGTGGAGATGCCTCACATATTATTTCTGTCTGTCCTAAACGAGAGAAACGTTTTGCACACATGTTTTCTGTGGGTGGTGTTCAACCTAAGTTTCTTCTGGCAATTACTCTGATCTGCTCCCTGTCCACATTTTCCGCCAAGGCTTTTGTGGATTCGGGAGCAGCCCTGAACCTAATGGACTTGGATTTTGCTAAACGTTGTGGATTTCCGATGACACCTTTGCGGATGCCTATCCCTTTGAGGGGGATTGATGCTACTCCTTTGGTGAAAAATAAACCTCAGTTTTGGACCCAGGTGGTAATGCGGGTCGGCCCAGACCATCAAGAAAATTGCAGATTTTTGGTGTTGCATAATTTGCATGATACCATTGTTCTGGGGTTTCCCTGGTTGCAAATTCATAATCCAGTTTTGGATTGGAAATCTGTGTCTGTGGTGAGTTGGGGTTGTCGGTGTGCCCTTTGTGAGGCTCCGGTTTTTCCCCCTCTCCTCAGTCGCATTATGTTCCTGACGATTTGGCAGACTTTTATGATGTATTTAGTGAAAATGAGTCTGCGTCTTTGCATCCTCATAGGAGCTATGACTGTTCAATTGAACTGAGCCCGGGGTGTAAATATCCCAAGGGTCGGCTCTTCAATTTATCTGTACCCGAGCACGAGGCTATGCGATCCTATATTAAGGAGGCGTTGGAGAAGGGTCATATTAGACCATCCTCTTCACCCTTAGGTGCCGGGTTTTTTTTCGTGGCCAAAAAGGATGGTTCATTAAGGCCTTGTATTGATTATCGTGCCCTCAACAAAATTACTATTAAATATCAGTATCCGTTACCCCTGATTTCGGATCTATTCTCCAGAGTTAAAGGTGCTTGCTGGTTTACCAAGCTTGACCTCAGGGGGGCGTATAATCTTATCCGCATTAAGCATGGGGATGAATGGAAGACGGCGTTTAATACTCCAGAGGGACATTTTGAGTACCTGGTGATGCCTTTTGGGCTCACTAATGCCCCTTCTGTCTTCCAGTGCTTCATGAACGACATTTTCCTGGACTTTGTGGATACATTTTTGATTATCTATCTGGATGATATTTTGATCTTCTCCAAGGATTGGGATTCTCATGTGGAACATGTTCGGACTATGTTCCGGATCTTGAGGGAGAATTCCCTGTATGTCAAAGGATCGAAATGCCTTTTTGGTGTACAGAGGATTTCATTTTTGGGATTTATTTTGTCTCCGACAACTATTGAAATGGACCCGGCCAAGGTATAGGCCATTTATGATTGGGTTCAGCCCACTTCTTTGAAGGCCCTCCAGAAGTTTTTGGGTTTTGCTAATTTTTATCGGAAATTTATAGCAAAATTTTCTAGTATTGCCAAGCCATTGACTGATCTGACTAAGAAGGGTGCTGATGTGTTGAATTGGTCTCCGGAGGCTGTTTCTTCCTTTCAGGAGCTGAAGCGAAGATTCACTTCTGCCCCGGTTTTTTCCGGCAACCTGATGTCTCCCGTTCCAGGTAGAGGTTTACGCTTCTGAGATTGGTGCAGGAGCTGTTTTGTCCAAAAAGGATCCTGTAACATCTAAAATGAATCCCTGTGCTTTCTTTTCCCGAAAGTTCTCTCCATCTGAACGTAACTATGATGTGGGGAATCGGGAACTGTTAGCCATGAAATGGGCATTTGAGGAGTGGAGACATTGGTTGGAGGGAGCTAAACATCAAGTCGTGGTCCTCACTGACCAAAAGAATTTGATTTACCTGGAGTCGGCCAAACGCTTGAACCCTAGACAGGCTAGGTGGGCCTTGTTTTTTACACGTTTTGATTTTGTGGTCTCTTTTCTTCCTGGCACTAAGAATGTCAAGGCTGACGCTTTCTCTAGGAGCTTCTTTGCTGATTCTCCTGTGGTGACCAAGCCTGCTACCATCTTAGGCGAAGGGGTAGTTCTTTCTGCCATCTCGCCCGATTTGAAACGTGCTCTGGAAGAGTTCCAGGAGGACAAACCTTAGCGTTGTCCCAGTGGAAAGTTGTATGTTCCTGACCAGTGGAAGAAGAGAGTGATGTCTGAAGTTCATTGCTCTGCATTGGCTGGTCATCCAGGTATTTTTGGTACTAGAGATCTGGTGAGTCGGTCTTTTTGGTGGCCCGCCTTGTCTCATGATGTCAGGAATTTTGTGCAGTCCTGTGGGACTTGCTCCCGTTCTAAACCTTGTTCTCGCTCTAGTGGGTTGTTGATGCCTTTGCCGGTCCCCAGGAGGCCATGGACCCATATTTCAATGGATTTCATCTCTGATATGCCTGTCTCTCAGAGAATGACTGTTATTTGGGTGATTTGTGATAGGTTCTCTAAGATGGTTCATCTTGTACCACTCCCTAAGTTGCCATCTTCCTCTGAGTTGGTGCCCCTGTTTTTGCAACAGGTGGTTCGCTTGCACGGGATTCCTGAGAACATTGTATCTGACAGAGGAGTTCAGTTTGTGTCTAGATTTTGGAGGACTTTCTGTTCCAAGCTGGGAATTCAGTTGTCCTTCTCCTCTGCTTTTCACCCTCAGACTAATGGGCAGACGAAGAGAACAAACCAGACCGTGGAGTTGTATTTGAGATGTTTTATTTCCACTGATCAGGATGATTGGGTTTCATTTTTGCCCTTGGCCGAATTTGCTTTAAATAATAGAGCTAGTTCTGACACTTTGATGACACCTTTTTTTTGTAACTTTGGGTTTCATCCTCGATTTTCTTCAGGGCAGGTGGAGCCTTCTGCCTGCCCAGGTGTTGACACTGTGGTGGAGAGAATGCACCAGATCTGGGACCAAGTGGTGGATAAGTTATCTCTCTCCCAGGAAAAGGCCCAGCGGTTTTCTAACCGACATAGTACCATTGGTCCCCAGTTTAACGTTGGTGATATGGTTTGGTTATCATCAAAAAATATCGCTATAAAGGTGGCTTCTCCTAAGTTTAAGCCTAGATTTATTGGACCTTATTATTTATTGGATTTTGGCGATTATTAATCTGGTCTCTTTTCGTTTGGCTCTTCCTGTCACATTTAAAATCCATAATGTGTTTCATAAGTCCTTGTTGAAGAGGTTTGTTGAACCAGTTGTTCCTGGGGTGGCACCTCCGGACCCTGTTTTGGTTGAAAGTAACATGGAATATGAGGTAGAGAAGATACTGTATTCCCGTCTGGCTAGACGGAGACTCGAGTATTTGGTTAAATGGGAGGGTTATGGTCAGGAGGATAATTCCTGGGTCTCTGCCTCTGATATTCATGCCAAAAGATTGGTGCGTGCCTTTCACAGGGCTCACCCTGATCGCCCTGGTGGCGTGGATGAGGGTTCGGTGACCCCTCCTCAAGGGGGGGGTACTGTTGTGAGTTCATTTTCCCCTTCACCATTGAGGTCTGATGAACTCCCTCTTCTGGTGAAGGAAGGTAGTGAGGCTGATTACCAAACACCTGAGCAGGATGATGATGACTGGGTGACTGGAATTGCTGACTGGATATAAGGCAGCCGATGCCCTTCTGCCTTGCTGGTGATTTCTCAGAGGGATTCTAGGAGACCAGTCTGATTCCTGCTCCTCAAAAGCTAAGTTTTCTGCTCTGCTTTTTGCATTTGTGTTTTGGTTTTCTTTTGCCTTGTTTTTCTGGATTTCTGCCATCCCCTGCTGGGGTGAGCTGAATTCCTTTTTGCTCTGTCTTCAGAAGATACCTGAGTACTGATATAGTCTTTTTGAAGCCTAGCGTCTTCAGGGCTTTTTTCCCTATTAGTCTGTTGGCTCTTGTTTTGATAAGGTTTTGGCGGATTACAGACAGCAGCTTTTCTATCCTGTCCTATTTAGTTAGCTTGGGCCCCATCATTTGCTCAGCCTATCTTTCTATCTGTGTGAGTGTTTTTTCATCTTGCTTCACCGTCATTATATGTTGGGGGCTGCCTATTGCTTTGGGCTCTGGGGCAGTTTAGATTTCCCTTTCTGTCTTTAGGCTATTTAGTTCTCCGGCTGTGATCGAGGGGTCTATGGCACCGTATGAACCCCCCACGGCTACTGCTAGTTGTTGTTGATAGGTTCAGGGGTCTGCAATCCGATAGCTGCCAACTTCTCTGGTTTTCTGGACTTAGCTAGTATTTCTGTTTTTGCCTCCTACGGTGACTCATTCATAACAGAGTCCCTCTGATGTGAGGAGCGCAGTTTTCCACTCCCCTTCCCAAACCCTTATCAGGTTGTAGGCCCCCCGGAGATCTAACTTGGAGAACCATTGGGCTCCAGATAACTGGTTACATAAGTCTGGGATGAGGGGAAGCGGGTAAGTGTTCCTAACCGTTATCTTGTTAAGTTCCCGAAAGTCGAGGCACGGCCGCAAACCACCATCTTTCTTCTTCACAAAGAAGAATCCTGCTGCCACGGGTGACACAGAAGGCCTGATATGCCCTTTGCGGAGACTTAGCTAAGTACTCCTTCATGGCTTGGCGCTCAGGCCCGGACAAATTGAACAATCGAGCCTTAGGTAATTTGGCCCCGGGTACTAACTCAATGGCACAATCATAGGGTCTATGTGGTGGCAGCGCCTCAGCCTCACTTTCGGAAAAAACGTCTTCGAAATCCTTCAGGTACTCCAGAATACCTTCCAGACCGACAGACAACACAGATACGGATTTAACAGCGTTAACAAGAGGTCCTAGGTTACAACATTTATCCTTGCATCCCCATTGACTGATCTCCCCTGTCACTCAATCAATGGTAGGATTATGGCTTTGAAGCCAAGGCATCCCCAGTACCAGTCCTGCAGGCAAGTTATCTAACACAAGACAGCTTTTCCACATGAGTGTAACCCACTTTTAGAGAAAACAGTTCAGACCTGAGACAGATACCATCATGGGTAAGAGGGGTCGAGTCAATTGCCACAAGTTTAATAAGATCCTGAAGCCTGACTGTCCCTATCTTATTAAGAGTCATCATCCTGGTATCCATCAGGTTCACAGCCGAACCACAGTCAACAAAAGCAGTAGTCTGAACAGGACTATTTCCAAGTTCCAGCTCCACCTGAAGCACCATTTTTGCACGTGAGGAAAATTGTACCTGAAGGTCTGGGTAGCCTCCTCGACTACTACCCAGACCTAGTCATTTCCCACCATCTTGGAGGATGATGGACAGGAGGGGCAGTCCTTCTTCCAGTGTCCAGATTTCCCACAATAGAAACACAACTGCTTCTCCTGGCGGCGTCTTCTTTCCTTCTCCTCACAGGTGACAGCGCTCACCTCCATAGCCACAGGAGGAGTCGAGGTCTCCCCTCCACTGAGGAATAATGGTGTTTCAAGTTGCATAACACCTCTTGTCCTCAGTCTGCGATCCATGTGAACTGCTTGGGTCATGGCATCCTCCAGGGAGTCAGGTGGAGGATGGAGTGCCAGGGCATCCTTCAGATGTTCACACAGGCCTCTACGGAACAGTCTCTGCAAGGCAGCATCACTCCAAGAGATCTCGGCTGCCCAACGTCTAAATTCAGAACAAAACCACTCGGCCGAGTGCTTCCCCTGACAGACACTCATCACCTTGTCCTCAGCCAAGCGCACTCTATCAAGCTCATCGTAAATAAGCCCTAAGGCCTCAAAAAATGCATCCACAGTAATTCTCTCTGGAGCAGAAGAGGAAAGAGAAAAGGCCCAGGTTTGTGGGGCCCCCCTAAGTAGGGACATAACCACCCCCACCCTCTGTTTCTCATCCCCAGAGGAGCGGGGTCTCAAGGAGAAAAAGAGCTTACAGCCCTCCTTAAATGCTCTAAACTCATTTTTGTCACCAGCAAATGTATCTGGTAACTTAACCAGGGATTCGGGTGGGACTAAAATGACATCTCTATTCCCCACCTGCTGAAAGCCTGCGGAAAGCACCCCCTGAACCGAGTCCGCAACCTGCCTTTGGGACTGGGCAAGAGCTTGGTGTTCCAAACTTAGTTTCTGCAGCGACTGAGTCAAGCATTTCACCTGCTCAGATAAAGCATGCATTGGATCCATGCTGCAGAAGTGAGGAAAAAAAAAGTTCACGGTCAGTTATAATATCAGGAACACCGCACTGCACTTGCTCACTGAGCCAGTGCGCATGTCCTGAGTAAGAAAAAGTGTGCTCAGAGATACCTGTGGAGCAGGCAGCAGCAGAGAGGGTGCGTGCTTCAGACCCACAGGACCTGAAGCACATGACTGCTGGGGGCATGGCCAAAACCTCAGAGAGCTAGGAGCTGCAGGAAAACTCCTAGCAGGGTAACTACGGGACAAGGTTACCAAGGGGCATAGACAAGGACGTAAACAGATCAGGCCGGGGTCAAAGCACGAGATAGCACGACAATACCAGAGGATTAGACAGAACGGATAGTCAGGACGTAGCCAAGAAGTCAGAAACCAGAGAAACAGATATACAGTACAAAATCAACAGGCAAACTCACAACGGGGGACAGAACCGGATCAGAAACATATAAGCAAGCTAGAAGACAATGCACAAGCACACAGGGGTCACCACACTCAGCCGAAGGCAAAAGTATAACTGATGGGGGTTGGAGTCTCTCAAGGCTATAAGAAGCTCTCGCTGAACCAGAGAGGCCACAATAATTACCCCAGATGTGCAGGTCAAAGCCTGCACTGAGCTCAAGACATTAACCCCTGATGTGCAGGTCAAAACCTGCACTGGGATCATGACAGTTAGTTCTTACTGCCTGGTTCTGGAGTTGAAGGTGAAGTTCGTGGTTGGAGTTCGCATTTGGAGATTGTTCAGAATATTGTTTCTTGGAGTTTTGTCTGTGTGCACATCCTCATGCTCTCCTATTTGGGATCTCTTTCTTTAAACTTCTCTGCATTCCACTCTGTCTTTTTGGTGTATTTTGTATGGTTGTTATTTTCATTTATCCCTGTCTGTCTTCCCTTGCTTGTCTGGTTAGTGTGTTCCTATGCACTTCAGATTCCTGCCTCCCTGGGTGGGGAAGGGGACAGATAATATGAGCATAGCAATTCACGGGGACTCCACCTTCAGGAGTAATCCGGGGGACAGGGATAGACCAGGGCGCCCCTAGTTCTAGGGACCTGGTTAGTGCCCGTAGTCCCAACACTCGTGACAGTTGATTAAAATTAACTTTGATCATGGGAAAACCCTTTTGATTCTACTCAATATTAAGTGATACAATTAATATTAATATCAAATAATTATAATTATTCACTGCATTATATATACTAGTTACATATTATCCGGTATATGTGCTATTCTAAAGGCACAGACATTCCATATTATACACAGGATAAAAGATGGATTTCTGCAGTCCAAATGAAATATATATGATCACATATCCTGTATATGACATCTGTATCATAGTATATATACCAGTCATGTGCATCCTGTATACTGTATGTGCTGTACTGTGTACACAGGAATCCAATGTTATATACAGGATAATACCTGACCGGTGTAATATCTGATGTCAGAGTATACTATATGCAAGGCACATGCTATCCTGTATATAATATCTGATGTTCTATACCACAGTATGTATACAGTCACATTTTATACTCCATGTAATATACTATGTGCACAGACATCCCCTATTAAATACAGGATAATATGCAGCAAGCGTAATATCATTGACCAGCGGTGACATCATCTTCGTTACCACTGGTCAGTGAGGCTGCATTCCCAGCTGGGCCTCTGAACTGCATTGACCTAAGCACCGTGGGAAAACATCAGTCATGAAGTCACCGCATTTCAAGCTCAGTGAGTTCACAGCAGATTGTTGTGAGAATTTTCCTACAGTGATCTGCTGTGAAGTCACTGAGCGTGAACTGTTTTGATGTCATCACTGAGTTTTTCCCCATGGTGCTGAGGTCACTGCAGTTCAGCCCTGCTGGGAACGCAGCCTTACTAACCATCGGTAACCACAATGATATCACCGCTGGTCAATGATGATACGCTCATTCACCAGTAGTTCTCAGCCTGGACGTTCGCATCTTGGCACAGTCCAGGTTGAAAACTATTTATCCCCCAGATATGGATTACGGCATGGGACAGAATGACGGGCAGGTGAGGGATACTATTGTTTTTTTTAATTTTTGTTTTATTAAAGGAGACGAGGGTTTCAGTGTAATTAGGCGTTAGGTGAGTATTACTGTGCTTGTTTTTAACTAAAAATGGAAAACTGTGTTTTGTTTTATTTCTAATAAAATACTTTATTCTGGCTGTGTCTTTATTTACCATATAACTATAGGATTAGTAATGGATAGGTACCTTATAGACACCTCTCCATTACTAAGCTGTGGGCTTGATGTCACTTGACAATACAAAGGTGACATCAACCCCACAAACATAAACCCCACTTGCCACCGCTACATGGCAAGTGGGAAGAGCTGGGCAAGGTGCCAGAATTGGTGCATCTAATAGATGTGCCTTTTCTGGGCAGCTGTAGGCTGCTATTTTTAGGTTGAGCGGGGTCAATATCAATGGCCCCTTACCAGCCTGAGAATGTCAACTCCCAGCTTCCCAGCTGTCAGCTTTAGCAAGGCTGGTTGTCAAAAATTGGGGAACCCCAAGTCAGTTTTTTAAATTTATTATATAATTTAAAAAAACAGCGTGGGGACCCCTCTTGATAACCAGCCTTGCTGAAGCTGACAGCTGAGGGTTGCAGCCCCCAGCTGTGAATTTTGCCTGGCTGGTTATAGAAAATACAGGGGAACCCACACCGTATTTTTTATTTATTAATTTATAGCACAGGTGGCAGCTGATGAATACTCCCAGCTCTCGCTGTTATTAGCGGCAGCAGGTGTAGGTGTAATAATCCCATCAGTCGCTGCCTGCTATCATTTTTATCACTTGAAAATAACTCTCATCACTCTCTCCCACTTGCGCTGATTGCCGGCAGAGCATGGAACAATGATGAGAGCCGTGTTCAGCACCCGGCGCTGGGGAACAGCGATTACTGTCCCGCTGTTTCTCAAACAACAGGACGTGTCATACGGATGACATCCCAGTGTATCATCCATGTGCATGTGTATGGGATGTTTTGTGGCCCATGCTGCAGGTAAAAATTGGACATGTCTACGTGTGGGTCACACGGACACAGGCCATGGAAACACACTGTCATGTACACAGACCCATTCACTTGAATGAGTCTACGTGTGTAAGTGTCTCCGGTACATGTGAAAACTGTCACCACACCGAAGACACTGACATGTGTAAGAGCCCTTAAAGGGGTTTTCCCACGAACAAAGTTAATTTTAAAGTTGATTTTAATCAATAGATCTTGGAATAATAATAATTTCCATAATAGGTTGTGTAAGTGTTAAAAAAATGCTCCTGTGCTGAGATCATCTTTTAAATGTGCGCCTGCGGTGTGCTGCGTAATGGCTGTGTCTGACCGTGCTGTAACACAGTCTGATCGTACCACAGCTCCATGGGCTCTGGGAAAAACTGTCCTATTTGCCCTATAATGTTGACACTCCGGGGTGTCATTAAGTGATATTTGGCAATCGCCTATACATTTTATTAGAATCGTTTACGCAATATAGGGACAGAACATTTCATGTTCAGTTTTACCCCATTATTTTAATCCATAATAAAAGTTAAGTTTTAGGACTTGTTAATGAGGGTTCATGTTGGGTCATCCCAAATTGTAAATAACAGTTTTTAGATTTTTTTTCATCTTTCAGGACTTGTAGAGGGCTGTGGGGCCTTATACTTTGATTGGGACTACTGTGCGGGTCATAATGCTGTGGGGGGGGGCTTGTGGGGACCCTAATACTGTAGTGGAGACTACTGTGGGCGCCAACATTATTATGTGGCGAATCTGCGGAGGCCATTGTGCTGTGGGGAACTTCATCATGTTGTGTGAGTGTCCTGTGGGGACCATCATACAGTGAGGAGCCTGTGAGGACATAATACTGTGGGGGGGTTTAAGTGCTATTATACAGTATGGGTCTGTGGGGGCCATCATGTTATGTGGTGGACTGTTGGGGACATCATACTTTGTGGGGAACATCATACTGTGTAGAGGGGGGCTGTGAGGCTATCATACTGTGTGAGAGGGGTTGCTGTCAGATCACCATACTGTATGGGGAAGGTCGTGAGGGCCATCATATAGTGTCTGTGGAAGCCATCTTACTTTGTGGGGCCATCATAATATGTTGGGGTGCTTTGGGAGCCACCATATTGTGTGGGTGGATGAGAGGACATCATACTTTGCTGGGTGGACTATGAGGTTATCATACTGTGGGGGGCACTGTAGGGGAATTCACTGTGGGAGGTATCATAAAGGGTGCTGAATGCATTTTTGGAGGCATCTTAATCTCTAGGGCCATAAAAGGGATATCATAATGGGTGACACTTTATGGCTTCAGTATGGCACATTCCCTATGTACATGCCACACTACATTTCCATTTCCCTGCCTTCAAAAGTTGAGAGGTATGCCTTGTTTGCGACTGTGCCTATATGTTGTTCCACTTACTCGGCAGAATTTTTTTTATGGGGAGGTGCCCAATTTGGACATTTGCTATGGAGCCCAAAGATTTCTATGTATGCCCCTGCTCAGAGCCTTGCAGCTCAGATTGCCCTTATTGTAATCCACCCTGCATACCAAGCATTTACAAATAGGACAAAAATGCACAAGTCAGACATCTCTGAATGGGAGTGTAACATTTTGGTTAGTAGGAGGGGAAGAAAGGAAGTGATACTGAATAGATAAAACACAGATAAATCTCTAACCTCACCTGCACAACTTAAAAAACGCCATAGACATAAAATACAGTAGAAGCTCAGATACTGAATTATGGATATCACCACTGTATTTATCCACTCCATGATACTTCTAGTAGGTACGGTCCTCACTATACATTATCTGAAGCATAAGCAGCACAGCATAAAATATGTACAAAGTTGTAATAATATAATTGTATAGCCATTAATTTTTATTGTTATTGTCACAATGTATCTGAATGTTTATACTTATATTGCCTATATTATTTATTACTATCTCTCTCTACATGTATATAATGTCTGAAAAGGACTAATTTATATTTTATATTAACAGTGGAAATGAACGCACAGTCCATACACCAGACATCGGCTCCTCAGCTTGTCCTCCAAGGATCTCCTGTACTCCTGGAATGTACATATAAAGTTTCTGGATACCCGTATCTTTTCTGGTACGTGCAGCATCCTGGTAAAGCTCCGGTTCTTCTGCTACAAGATTTGGGAAAAGAAGAGAACAATGGATTTACAGCAAAACATGAGAAAAGCAGTGAATCGTACCACATGAGGAAAGCTCAAGCTGAACTCTCTGACTCTGCTCTATATTTCTGTGCTGTGAGTGACACAGTGAGTAAAGTTCATGGCTCACCTGTCACATAACTAGTTGTGTAACAAAGCCCTGTTCTATTACTGCCTTGTGTGAGGTCCATAGTAAGAATGGGTTATGGGAGATGGTTTTGTTTTCTTTAAAATAGTTCTCAATTGCGTTGGAAACTTCAGAGTTATAAATTGGGTTATGAAATAAAGATGAGTTACATTTCCATAGAAAATGACTGTTTGTTATTTGACCTTCTAAAATTTCACCAAATATCGGTGCATGGTCTGAAATGGATTTTGAGCCAATAGAAATTGATTTAATTCTAAGGAGAGAAAATACATCCGTCAACAAAAGGTCGATCCTGGAAGCTATTTGAAGAACATCTGAAAAATAAGAATACTCTCTAGATGTCGTGTGAAGGCACCGAAAAACATCAAATAGTTCACTGTTAAATATCCAGATATTTAATGAAGGCATTTTATGTCTTTTTGATGACGTCGAATCTAACTGGCAGTCAGGTACTATAATAACCCCTTTACCCCCAAGGGTGGTTTGCACGTTCATGACCGGGCCAATTTTTACAATTCTGACCACTGTCCCTTTATGAGGCTATAACTCTGTAACACTTCAACAGATCCTGGTGATTCTGACATTGCATTTCTTATGACATATTGTACTTCATGCTAGTGGTAAAATTTCATTCATATAACATGCGTTTATTTATGAAAAAAATGGAAATTTGGCGAAAATTTAGAAAATTTTGCAATTTTCCAACTTTGTATTCTTATGCCCTTAAATCACAGAGATATGGCACACAAAAAACTTAATAAGTAACATTTCCCACATGTTTACTTTACGTAGCACAATTTTGGAACACTTTTTTTAGGAAATTATAAGGGTTAAAAGTTGACCAGTGATTTCTCATTTTTACAACACTATTTTTTTTTAGGGACCACATCACATTTGAAGTCACTTTGAGGGGTCTATATGATAAAAAAAAATACCAAAAGTGACACCAATCTAAAAAATGCATCCCTCAAGGTGCTCAAAACTACAGTCAAGAAGTTTATTAACCCTTCAGGTGCTTCTCAGGAATTTTTTGAATGTTTAAAAAAAACATTTAACTTTTTTTTTACAAAAAAATTACTTCAGGTCTAATTTTTGTATTTTACCAAGGGTAACATTGGACTGCAAAAGTTATTGTGCAATTTGTCCTGAGTACTCTGATACCTGAAATGAGGGGGGAACCACTGTTTCGGCGCATGGCAGAGCTCGGAAGGGAACGAGCGCCGTTTGACTTTTTCAATGCAAAATTGGCTGGAATTGAGATCGGACACCATGTTGCGTTTGGAGAGCCACTGATGTGCCTAAACAGTGGAAACCCCCGACAAATGACACCATTTTGGAAACTAGACCCCCCAAGGAACTTATCTAGATGTGTGGTGAGAACTTTGAACCCCCATGAGCTTCACATAAGTTTATAACGTACAGACGGAAAATTAGAAAAATGATCTTTTCACCCCCAATTTTTATTTTTCCAAGGGTAACAGGACACAAAAGTTATTGTGCAATTTATCCTGAGTACGCTGATATCCCATATGCGGGGGTAAACTACTATTTGAGCGCATGGCAGAGCTTGAAAGTGAAGGAGCGCCATTTGACTTTTTCAACGCAAATTTGTCTGGAATTGAGATCGATATGTCACATTTGGAGAGCCCCTGATGTACCTAAACTGTGGAAACCCTCCACATATGACCCTATTTTCAAACTAGACCCCCCAAGGAACTTATCTAGATGTGTGGTGAGCACTTTGAACCCCCCAATGCTTCACAGAAGTTGATAATGCCCGGGTGTGAAAATAAAAAAAAACAAAAGTTGTCCAAATTGTCCTGAGTACGCTGATACCCCATATGTGGGAGAAAACTACTGTATGGGCACATGTCGGGGCTCAGAATGGAAGAAGTGACGTTTTGGAATGCAGACTTTGATGGAATGGTCTGTGGGTGTCATGTTGCCTTTGGAGAGCCCCTGATGTGCCTAAACTGTGGAAACCCCCATATATGACCCCATTTTGGAAACTTGACCCCCTGAGGAACTTATCTAGATGTGTGGTGAGCACTTTGAACCCACAAGTGCTTCACAGAAGTTCATAACATAGAGCCATAAAAATAAAAAATCATATTGTTTTCCACAAAAATGATATTTTTGCCCCCAATTTTTTTATTTTCCCAAGGGTAACAGGAGGAATTGGACCACAAAAGTTGTTGTGCAATTTGTCCTGAGTAGGCTGATATCCCATATGTGGGGGTAAACCACTGTTTGGGTGCATGGCAGAGCTTGGAAGTGAAGGAGCACCCCTGTTTTATAAAGATATGCTAACTGCATTATAAAAAAAAATTCTACTCAAATTTGTTTTAAGGTTATCCTCTTCAGCCATAATCTATTATTTGATTATCAAAAACCAAGTCAAAACATTTTTATCTAAATGTCCAAATCTCTCGGAGCCCGCTTTGCATCTTATCTGCAATACAGAGCATAAGATATTTTGGAGTTTGGGATATGTTTACAAATGGCTTAATAATGACACAAGCCTGACCAAAACCTCCTGTATGCAGAAATGGGACTCTGTACATCACATGAATACGGATCCTGCTGATTGGGAAATAGCTATATTCATTATATTCATAACGATCTCTATGTCTCTACAGGAATCCTACTGTAAAATAAATAGATAGTATCTCACTCCGGCGAGATTGTCTATGATCAATCCCGAGAATGTTTCTTCATGCTGGAGAAATTGTGGCAGACACAGTGACATTTTACATATATTTTGGCAATGCCCTAAAATAAGACCCTTATGGGCAAAAATTTCGGGTCTAAAAGGTAACATTATTAAAAAAATTTTACCTTGACTCCGCAAGTTGCGTTATTTTCATTTGAGCTAGAACAGATTGATATATCTGTTAGACGGATTGTTATACATGTTTTATTAGTTACTAAATCTAATATTGCTTTATTTTGGAAACGCTCTGATGTCCCTTCTTACCAAGACATTTTAGACAAAATAAACTTACATAAATCTTTTGAACAAAAACTTGCCATAGTTAATAATAATTTTGATAAATTTTGTAATTTCTGTCTTGAATGCTGCAACCAGGATGATATTCCTCACCAACCATTACACCGATGCCTCTACCTTGTGCCTGTCATTGCACTTGTTACTAGTGTTGAGCATTCCGATACCGCAAGTATCAGGTATCGGCCGATACTTGCTGTATCGGAATTCCGATACCGACTTCCGATATTTTTTCAATATCGGAATTCGGCATCGGAATCGGAAGTTCAGTTGATTGACGGCCTGACGTCATCATGATGCGCGGTGTGTGCGCATCATGATGCGTCGTCATTTCGGGCCTTCCAGGGGTCTCTGCCGGCCTGCCGGGGGGCTGTGCCGGCCTGCCGGGGGGCTGTGTGGACTGCCCGGGGTCTGTACCGGCCTGCCGGGGGGCTGTGCCGGCCTGCCGGTGGTCTGTGCACCCTGTGGGGGTCTGTACCGGCCTGCCGGGGGGCTGTGCCGGCCTGCCGGTGGTCTGTGCACCCTGTGGGGGTCTGTACCGGCCTGCCGGGGGGCTGTGCCGGCCTGCCGGGGGGCTGTGCTGATGTCCGGGGGTCTGTGCAAGCATCGTCCGATGGGACTACAAGTCCCATCGGGCGATGCCTGCTACCATGACAGTGATTGACACATTAGCCAATGATGGGACAGTAGTAGTCCCATCATCCGGCTAATGTGTTAAATGTTAAAAAAAAAAAAAAAAAAAAATACTACATACATACTACATGCATGCTACATACATACTACATACTACATACATACTACATATATACTACATACATACTACATACATGCTACATACATACTACATGCATGCTACATACATACTACATGCTACATACATACTACATGCATGCTACATACATACTACATATATACTACATACATGCTACATACATACTGCATGCTACATACATACTACATACATACTACATACATACTACATGCATGCTACATACATACTACATATATACTACATGCATGCTACATACATACTACATGCTACATACATACTACATATATACTACATACATACTACATACATGCTACATACATACTGCATGCTACATACATACTACATACATACTACATACATACTACATGCATGCTACATACATACTACATGCATGCTACATACATACTACATGCATGCTACATACATACTACATGCTACATACATACCACATACATACTACATACATACTACATACTACATATATACTACATGCATGCTACATACATACTACATGCTACATACATACCACATACATACTACATACATACATACTACATGCTACATACATACTACATATATACTACATGCATGCTACATACATACTACATGCTACATACATACCACATACATACTACATACATACTACATACATACTACATGCTACATACATACCACATACATACTACATACATGCTACATATATACTACATGCATGCTACATACATACTACATATATACTACATGCATGCTACATACATACTACATGCTACATGCATGCTACATACATACTACATACATACTACATGCTACATACATACCACATATATACTACATACATACAATACATTCATACAATACATACATAGACATACAGTACATATAACATAGAGTAACATACTTACCAATACTTGTCACATTGTTCCCCGAAGCCATTGTCTTTTCCGGAATAAATATTAACATAACAAACCACAAAAATACTCACCCACGATCCGAAGCAGTCCACGAGTGTGTCCCACGACGATCTTGGGTAGAGAACTGCAGCATCAGATGATGCTGCCGTTCTCTACGGGCTGCAGGAATCCAATGACGGAAGGTAGGTATCCTTCCGCACTGTATTCCTCCGCCACTTAAAAAAAAAAAAGTCCCTAGTCTCACTTTATGCCATTGCTGCGTGGGAATTTCATAGCATGCATGTAGTATGTATGTAGTATGTATGTAGTATATATGTAGTATGTATGTAGCATGTAGTATGTATGTAGTATGTATGTAGCATGCATGTAGCATGCAGTATGTATGTAGCATGCATGTAGTATATATGTAGTATGTATGTAGCATGTAGTATGTAGCATGCATGTAGTATATATGTAGTATGTAGCATGTAGTATGTATGTAGCATGCATGTAGTATATATGTGTTATGTATGTAGCATGTAGCAAGCATGTAGCATGCATGTAGTATGTATGTAGTATATATGTGGTATGTATGTAGCATGCAGTATGTATGTAGCATGCATGTAGTATATATGTAGTATGTATGTTGCATGTAGTATTTATGTAGTATGAATGTAGCATGTATGTAGTATGTAGTATGAATGTAGCATGTATGTAGTATGCATGTTGTATGTATGTAGCATGTAATTTTTTTATTTTTTTTTTTTACATTTAACACATTAGCCGGATGATGGGACTACTACTGTCCCATCATTGGCTAATGTGTCAATCACTGTCATGGTAGCAGGCATCGCCCGATGGGACTTGTAGTCCCATCGGACGATGCCTGCACAGACCCCCGGAGCCTGCACAGCCCCCCGGCAGGCCGGCACAGCCCCCCGGCAGGCCGGCACAGCCCCCCGGAGCCTGCACAGCCCCCCGGCAGGCCGGCACTGCCCCCTGGCAGGCCGGCACAGCCCCCCGGCAGGCCGGCACAGCCCCCCGGAGCCTGCACAGACCACCGGCAGGCCGGCACAGACCACCGGAGCCTGCACAGACCCCCTGGCAGGCCGGCACAGCCCCCCGAAAGGCCCGTACAGACCCCAGAGAGGCTGTACAAGGGCAGGAAATGGTTTTTCTTATTCCGATACCGGAAGTCCCATAGACTTGAATGGGACTTCCGGTATCGGAATCGGCGATACCGATACTTTTTTTAAAGATCGGCCGATACCATCCGATACGATACTTTGAAGTATCGGACGGTATCGCTCAACTCTACTTGTTACCCATGTTGTAAAAAATTGAATAGATGGATAATTTTGTTTCCTTAAAGATTTGAGATTCTTCATTTCTTAATGGGTTAAGAAGGCTTGAGATTGCTTTTTCTTAAACATTGTAACTATTTCATGGTTTTGGTACTTCAAGGACTTTGTAATCCTATCTTGTTCTTGTTTTCCGTTTTTTCCTTTTGTCTTTCCTCCCTGCTCCAACCTTGCTAACCTCATTTGTTCCTATAATTTGTATGTTGTAAAATGCTAATGAAATGATTGGAAAACAAAACCCTGTTTTATAAAGATATGCTAACTGCATTATAAAAAAAAATTCTACTCGAATATATTTGCTTGTTTATAAAAGAAAGTATTTTGTTTTCTTTCAATTGTTTGATTTTTTATTGACTATCCAATTAAAAAATATTGCAATATTCACACTATTAGGCTAGTTTCACACTAGCGCTAAGCCCCGCCCCTGCCACGCCTCCGCCGGTAGCTCCGCCTACCGGCGCATGACGCTGCATGCGTCCTGCGTCCCCTATCTTTATCACTGGGGGCGCAGGCCGTGCACAGTATGCGTTTGGCGGCGCATGCGCCTTTTTGACGGTGCGCCGGCGCAACCAAACTGCAGTTTGGCCCAGGTCGGCGCACCGTCAAAAGGACGCATGCGCCGCCAAACACATACTGCGCTCGGCCTGCTTCCCCAGTGATAAAGATAGGGGACGCAGGACGCAGGCAGTGTCATGCGCCGGTAGGCGGAGCTACCGGCGGAGGCGTGGCAGGGGCAGGGCTTAGCGGCGGCCGTGCGCAGGCCGTCGCTGCGCTCAAAAGCGCTAGTGTGAAACTAGCCTTAGAGCAGTTGAAATAGACTCGTGCGCTCTGTTTTCTGTTCTTAATGGGTGGTGTCATATGGAAAATATTGCCCTGTTCCAGTTATTTACTTTTATAACACTAACCAATTTGTGTGAAATTTTGAGTAATTTAAAAGGAAACTTGTCTTTGGGTCACCATGTTATTAACCTTATTTATTTATTTCTTACTTCTCTACAACCTAAAGCACAATTGCTGCATATTTGGAAATTGATAAAATGCATTGTGATAATGAACACTGAATAGGTGTCTCCAACCATACTCGGTACCAGGTCCGAACTGGCCATCTGGCAATTCTGGTAATGCCAGAAGGGCCGGTCCAGCCATGGACTGTCTTGTATCCTATGGTATAAACAATATCGGCATCCTCAGGATTCCGATACTGTTAACCATTCCATTGTAGATTTTACTTTATGTTTGGGATCATTGTCTTGTTGGAAGACAAATCTCCGTCCCAGTCTCAGGTCGTTTGCAGACTCCAACAGGTTTTCATCAAGAATGATCCTGTATTTGGCTCCATCCATGTTCCCATCAATTTTAACCATCTTCCCTGTCCCTGCTGAAGAAATGCAGGCCCAAACTATGCTGCCACCACCATGCTTGACAGTGGGGATGGTGTGTTCAGGCTGATGAGCTGTGTTGCCTTTACGCCAAACATATCAATTGGCATTGTTGTCAAAAAGTTCGATTTTGGTTTCATCTGACCAGAGGCACCTTCTTCCACATGTTTGGTGTGTCTCCCAGGTGGCTTGGTGCAAACTTTAAATGACACTTTTTATGGATATCTTTGAGAAATGGCTTTCTTTTTGCCACTCTCCCATAAAGGCCAGATTTATGCAGTGTACAACTGATTGTTGTCCTATGGACAGACTGTCCCACCTCAGCTGTAGATCTCTGCAGTTTATCCAGAGTGATCATGGGTCTCTTGGCTGCATCTCTGATCAGTCTCCTCCTTGTTTGAGATGAAAATGTAGAGGGAGGGCTGGGTCTTGGTAGATTTGCAGTGGTATGATACTCCTTCCATTTCAATATGATCTGTTATGGATGAGTCACCGAAGGAGGAAAAAATAAAAAATAATAGCTAAGTCCAGAAAACCAGAGAAGTTGGCAGCTATCAGATTGCAGACCCCTGAACCTATCCACAACAACTAGCAGTAGCCGTGGGGGGTTCCTACGGTGCCCTAGACCCCTCTATCACAGCCGGAGAACTAAATTAGCCTAAAGACAGAAAGGGGAAATCTAAACTGCCCCAGAGCAGATCCTAAAGCAAAAGGCAGCCCCCAACATATAATGACTGTGAAGCAAGATGAAAAACACTAACACAGATAGAAAGAGAGTTTGAGCAAACGATGGGGCCCAAGCTAACTAAATAGGACAGGATAGAAAAGCTGCTGTCTGCAATCCGCAAAAACCCTATCAAAAAATGTACCAACTGACTGATAGGAAAAACAGGCCCTGAAGTCGCTAGGTTTCAAAAAGACTATATCAGCACTCAGGTATATTCTGAAGACAGAGCCAGAGATCAACAGATCAGAAACAAAAATGGAATTCAGCTCACCCCCGGCCGGGGATGGCTGAACTCCAAAAAACAAGGCAAACAAAACCAGAACTAAAGTGTACAAAAAGCACAGCAAAACTTAGCTTTGAGAAGCAGAAATCCAGCAGGAAAATCACCAGCAAGGCAGCACGGCGTCGGCTGCCTTATATCCAGTTATCAGTTCCTGTGACCCAGTCATCATCTACCTGCTCAGCTGTTTGGTAATCAGCCTCACTACCTTCCTTCGCCAGAAGAGGGAGTTCATCAGACCTCACTGGTGAAGGGAAAAATGAACTCACAACAGTACCTCCCACTTGAGGAGGGGTCACCGAACCCTCATCCATGCCACCAGGGCGATCAGGGTGAGCCCGATGAAAGGCACGCACCAATCTTTCGGCATGAATATCAGAGGCAGAGACCCAGGAATTATCGTCCTGACCATAACCCTTCCACTTAACCAAATACTGGAGTCTCCATCTAGCCAGAGGGGAATCCAGTATCTTCTCTACCTCATATTCCATGTTACCTTCAACCAATACAGGGTCAGGAGGTGCCACCCCAGGAACTACTGGTTCAACAAACCTCTTCAACAAGGACTTATGGAACACATTATGAATCTTAAATGTGACAGGAAGAGCCAACCGAAAAGAGACCGGATTAATAATCTCCAAAATCTTGTAAGGTCCAATAAATCTAGGCTTAAACTTAGGAGAAGCCACCTTCATAGCGATATTTTTTGATGACAACCAAACCATATCACCCACCTTAAACTGGGGACTAATGGTCCTATGCTGGTTGGAAAACCGATGGGCCTTTTCCTGGGAAAGAGACATCTTATCCACCACTTGGTCCCAGATCTGGTGCATTCTCTCCACCACAGTGTCAACACCTGGGCAGGCTGAAGGCTCCACCTGCCCTGAAGAAAATCGAGGATGAAACCCAAAGTTGGACTCGAATTTACACCCACGATAAGTAAATCCAGTATCAATTTCCTGGATCTAACGATATGTATTGAAAATGGCAGATAAACTACAAAAAGCTATCATAAGGAAGTAGATTCTAATAGCTACATTCATACTACTAGCTGCCATTTACCTATATGGCTCACTAACATTCCAAAAAGCCAATTTATGCGTATCAGGCGCAACTGCACAAACACAATTGAATATAAAAAGGAAACTCAATACCTAATTAATCAATTTGTGGCTAAAGGATATAATATAGAACTGCTTGAGAAAACAAGGCAAGAGGTAGAATCCTTACCCAGATCCTCAATGATACATAAACCTCCTTCAGCTAATAATGCAGCCACGATTCCAGAACAGATTCATAATCTACCCATTATAACGCAGTTTCATACAGGTTACAAGGCATTCAATAGGATCATTCATAAACATTGGTCACACTTACAGAGTGACAAACATGTGGGTGATTTACTTCCAAAAAAACCTCGGTTCGTATATACGAAGGCACCGAATCTTGGCCTATTGCTGGCACCCATTACCTAGATGTGTGGCTCTATCTCGCAAACCAACCAAGCAGTCCGGTCAAGCCTAAACACACAGGGATTTCAATCCTGTGGGAGATGTGCATGCTGTATTAGAACAGCAACCCCAAAAAAACTCCATCAGTGCTTCACGGACTCATCTAACATGAATACTTTTCACATTAAAGACAGTATTTCCTGTCAAACATCAGGTGTTATATATATTTTAAAATGTCCCTGTGGGAAGATGTATGTAGGCAGAACTAAGAGACCTCTGCAAGTAAGGATCAAGGAGCACCTTGACAACATTAGAAAGGGATATAAGAGACATCCATTGTCCCGCCACTTTGCAGACATGCACAATCGATCATGCAGAGGTGTCTCCTATATGGGCATACAATTAGTTAAGCCAAATCATAGAAGGGACGACTATCTCAAAGCAATGTCCCGAGTGGAATCCAGATGGATTTTTACCCTGGACACTCTAGCCCCAGCAGGTTTGAATCACGAAATTGAGCTCTATGCATTCTAGTTTTTTCCTCACTTTGTGGTACAAGTTTTCAGCCCCCAAACAAAAGGGCTTAAAAGTGAAGCTCATCAGAAGTATGGACATCATTTCATATGAATGTCGGACCTTTTGATCAGCCCATAAACGAAAAACAGGGCCCGATAAAATGGGGCTTTTTGAAATATGCACATACTTTTTACTTTTTATTTTAATTTTTATTTTTATATTTTTTCCTATTTTTAGTATTATTCTTGATATATATATTTTTTATATATATATTTGCATTCTCATTTTTTAATCTATTTTAATTATCTTAATAAATAAAGGTTACACCACATGCACATTTTATTTATGTATTTCTTAATCTCATAATTCATTCCCTTTTATATACACATATTCTCTATGTCCATTCATTTGGATTCAGTCTCATGCAACCTCTACTTGTTTTAGGGTTAAATGCAGACACTGCCATCCTTCCCTCCTCCCTTTCTGATTCTCACTGAATCCACAATCTCTCCTTCCTAATGAGTAAGGTTTCTCCTTGCGGAGAGTGACATGCCAGCTGTGGCTTGTCAAGGTAAGGAGACTTATTCGCCGTGCAATGCTCCTCTGATTGAGATTCTGATTTGGCTTGTATCCTAAAGGGGGTTTTACACTAAGCGATATCGCTAGCAATATCGCTAAAACGTCACTGGTTTTGTGACGTTATAGCGATATTGCTAGCGATATCGCTATGTGTGATACTTACCAGCGACCGGCTCCCCCGCTGTCCATCGCTGATCGCGCGAGAATGCCCTGCTCCATTTCTCGTCGGGCGCTTCCTGCTGAGACTTCCTGCTGTGACGTCCAGCGACGCGTGGAGGCGGGCGGGAGGACGCAGGATCGCTGTGTGTGAATGGTAAGTATCGTGCGCTGCGTCGCTGCTGCATCGCTGTGAGATCTTTCTGTATGAAAGCTCACTAGCGATCATTTAGCGATGCACCAGCGATCCTGACCGGGTGGGATCGCTGGTTGGATCGCTGGTGCATCGCTAAATGTAAAAGGGCCTTTAGTCATACTACAAGACTCGTTAAAGGGTTGATTGTGACTTGTAGGATCGCTACTACCAATAGGTGGCGCTGTAGAGTAAAAGTCCTCTTTCTTTCTGAAGAGGCAATTTGCATATTATCCTTCCTAATGAGGCTTTCTTATCAGGCAGCTGTGGGTCAGGTGATTACTCTGCAGGGTTTCAGGATACTTTATAAGGACGCTCTATGCAGTAGCAGGCACAACCCTGATGAAGAGAGACGTTCTCTCGAAACGCGTTGGTTTTGTGCCATTAGCCAGCCACCGTCCTTTCCCAGTGTGACGTCACGCTACACCCTGCCCCCACCACACGCCGACCTCCTCAACGTCACTCACGGCAGGAGCACGCAAGGTAGCGGCGATCCGCACTGCTTCACTGCCCAGCAGCAGCGGTCATCACCCACCCCATCTAACACGCTTGACTGCACCACCGACCACCAGCTTCCAAGTAAGTGCCACCCCTCCCTGCACTATACCCGCGAGCACAAGCCTCCTCTAACCCTCATCTATGTCACAGGTCTGCCTCTGCATATAACAGTCTAGTACCAGGTGCTCTTGATTTATCTAAGGATATTCAGCCACAAGTATTCGGCAAGGTTAGCCTCAGCCTCCACCTGAACCATCTATCATTATTCCTTGGTATCTTTTAGCTTTTTTTCTGATATTCAAATTTTTTTTTTTTTTTTATTAGTAATTATAGTTAAACCAGGATTAGGGGACATGTGCCAGCCAATATCCCAGTAACAGTTCCAAGGTTGGATGCCCTTATGGTCGGATTCATTATTAAGTAAGTCTAGCAGAATCTCTTTTAACCCTTAAGGGGTTGCCCCCCCGCCCCCCCCCCCCCTTTTTGTAAGATAAGCGTACTCTACTTGTTTATTCATTCACTTTATTGGCAGCTACTTACATTTTCAAGACAAAGCAATCAGCCTTAAGGACATTGCGTTTTTTCTATACACTAGAAAGCAGAGAGAAGCAGAAATCAGACTGGTCTCCAAGAATCCAGCAGGAAAATCATCAGCAAGGCAGCAGGGCGTCGGCTGCCTTATATCCAGTCATCAGTTCCTGTGACCCAGTCATCATCTACCTGCTCAGCTGTTTGGTAATCAGCCTCACTACCTTCCTTCGCCAGAAGCCCTCTTCTGAGTTCATCAGACCTCACTGGTGAAGGGAAAAATGAACTCACAACAATGTTCATTTGCACAGTGCTCCTTGGGATGTTTAAAGTTTTGGAAATCATTTTATATCCAAATCCGGCTTTAAACTTCTCCACAACAGTATCACGGACCTGTCTGTTGTGTTCCCTGGTCTTCATGATGCTCTCTGTGCTTCAAACAGAACCCTGAGACTATCATAGAGCAGGTGCATTTATACGGAGACTTGATTACACACAGGTGATTACATTTATCATCATTAGTCATTTAGGACAACACTGGATCATTCAGAGATCCACACTGAACTTCTGGAGTGAGTTTGCTGCACTGAAAGTAAAGGGGCCGAATAATATTGCACGCCCCACTTTTCAGTCTTTGAATTTCCAAAAAACTTAAAAATAACCAATAAATTTCATTCAACTTCACAATTGTGTCCCACTTGTTGTTGATTTTTCACCAAAAATTTACATTTGCTATCTTCATGTTTGAAGCATGATGTGTGGGAAAAGGTTGAAAAGATCCAGGGGGCCGAATACTTTCGCAAGGCACTGCATATAGGAGGCCGTAGGGAGGGAACCATCATACTACTGTGTATAGATAGGTGGCTGTTGAGAGACCATTACACTATATGGGGGGCTGTTGGGAAGACCATCATACTATATTGGCGCTATGAGGTGGACCATCATAGTATATAAGGGGCTGTGAGGTGGACCATCATAGTATGTAAGGGGCTTTAGGATGGACTATCATACGATATAAGGGCCGTGAGGTGGACCATCAAACTGTATAGGGGCTGTGAAGTAGACTACCATATTATATGGGGGCTGCTGAGGGGACCATCATACTATATAGGCTCATAGTATATAAGGGATTGCAGGGTGAATCTTCATAATATATAGGGGGCTGTGAGGTAATATAATAATAACTCTTCAGCCTCATCATTATCCCACCCACGTCAGGGTTTCCTCATGGCTGTTTCCCCACGCTGCAGACATCCACTCTCCTCTCTGGGACACTCAGACGCTGGCAGCCATGACACACAGCCACTCCACAGGCTGTTAGCCAGGAGATGCTTCTCCTAGCGGGACCTTCCACACTGGACCAAACGGGTCCCAGCTTTCACCTCATGTGACCTACCCTGGCCACCTTATATGGTCCGTAGCCACGCCCACCGGGTCACATGGTTATGACCTCATCACAGGTCCTTCACACACACATATACACGTTACAATAGCGTTAATAAACACTCCCCCTGGGTGGGTTTGGAGGTAAAGAGTTCCTGACACATTGAACCAGCACCTCAGCAGTATCACTGCTGATTAACACACACATAAATCTCCATCTCAAGGCCACCCACGTTGAGATACATAATGGTCATTCCGCATTTCGCCATTCATCCACTCTCCTGGGACATCCATACAGCGCCCCCTAGCGGACACAGTGGTCACTACACCACATACCTCCCCCTCTGTTTAAACTTGTGGGGTTGAACACACAACCTTACACCAGACTCTCGAGACCGGGCACTCACTACACCTTGCCCCACAGGTCGAGAGAATCGTCTCCATCCATCATGCGGCCTCATCTCTACATTAGGCCTCCCCCGCCCCCAGCGATCATAAGTCTTAGTTAAGCCTGAGTCTGACTCATTCTTCATCTCACAGGAACTATGGTCTCTCAACGTCATCCTGCCAGTCGAACTACCACTTGCTGACATTCTTCGGCCACCTGCCATGTCACTTCTTGGAGGAACCCTTCGGGTCCTTACATCTTGGGTCAAAGGCGGCAGCCACTTGGTGTTCCGAACCTCTTTATTGATTCGCCGACGGTCCAGCCTCAACTGTTCAATTTCTTGCAGGTACCCCACTTGATACTCCAAGAGCATCCGAAAGTTTCTCAGGCTTTCCACGGAGCCAACCACCAGGACGGGAATCCTACCCTCTTCACTGGATACCTGGTCTTCATCATCAGGAGGGATCCTCACCCTCACCACACCAGAGATATTCACAAGGTCTTGCATTACCTTCCCGGATCTTCCAATGATTCTCCCAATCAGAGCTTTGGGTACTGGAACTACCTCTTTCCGCAAACCCAGCCGATCCATAGCCTCCCTTGCTAACTCTAGGCGTTGAGCAGCTTTCATATTACTCCGCCTAACCAACTGTTTGACATGGAGACACTGCAGATGCATGTTTTTCAGGACAGCCACCCGCTTTGCTGTGTCTTCCCTGGCTGACATTATCACCAACTGCCAAGTCTCAGGCGCCCAGTGCACCTTACACGCTTTGACCGCCTCTTTGAAAGCCTCATGCACACCTTCCTCAGCACAGGCCTCTTGCATGTCTTTTGGTACATCAATCACAAACTTGAAGGTCATGGCCTTGCTCTCTTCCTGGCCAGGAGGCTCTGGCTTTACCACGGACACTTCCCTCACTACAGTTGCCCCGACCGGTTGACTGTCTTCTTCAGTTCTCAGCTCCTCAACCTCATGAGATCTCATCTCTTCCCGACCGTCTGCCAAGACGGGCACCGGCAGCTCCGTTCCACCACTAGTCGGACCCAGCCGCTGTTCATCACTGTCCAAGTTCTTCTCCCGCAGAAGACCACTTACAGTTTCTTTGAGCTCCAAGACTTCTTTCTTGAGCTCCTCAACCCTGTGCTCGGCCATTTGTCTCAGGACTCTTTCTTGTTCGAGATGTTCTTCCATCTCTTCCCTAAGCGTCTTGTTCACGTTTTGAAATGTTGACAGGCAACCTCTGAGCTCAGAGACTTCCTTCTCTAGCCCTTCTATTCTGTGCTCTCTTTCTCTCTCAGAGCCACAGTCACCCCCAGAGACTGAGTCACCCCAGGCTGTCAAGTAATTCTTCCAGTTACCCACTAACCATGTTTTCCCCCGAATCGTCTCATCTCCCAGCCCACCATCCGTCATATCACGAGACGTCAGGTCCGTAAGTTGGGCAGATGTACTTCTTTCAGTCAGTTCTACCTCTGACCTGTCCACGTCAGGAGCCGTCACTGTCTCAGTGTCTGCTGGCCCCACAGTCAAAACGTCTCCATTGTCCGACCATACATCATCAAACAAAACAAAGTCCCGGCCCCTCTCCAAGGCATAGACTAAGTCTCTTGATATCCCGCCCCCTTGGCACGCACCACCTTTGTTCCCCTCGAACATTACTCTGCCTACTGCATAATTCACGGTGACCCCATGTTTACAGCGAATCCTGGCGTTTTTCTCAGTCAGAGATAAAACGAGGAGTTCCTGTCAGAGTCACCTGACTCTCTGAGTCCAGTCTACCAGAGACTCCTTCCCAGTGCAGCATCACGGTACACACCTGTGTCCCATCATTATCCGGAAAATACATGCCGCACTCCTCAAAACTCATACAGACACACTGAGGTTCCCCAGACATACCCAGTGAGGCAACCAGAGCTGCTATTTCCTGAACCACCCCAATTTGGGTCACCGCCCCCTCCTGGGACTCCACCCCTTTTTGGGTTGCCACCCCACTTTGGGTCACCGCCCCCTTCCGGGACTCCACCCCCTTTTGGGCTACCACCCCGGTTTGGGCCACATCCCCTTTCGGGACCTCCCCATGTCCGTTATACCGGTCTCCTTAGACCACAGTTCACACAACACAGTTTGTCTCTTTTACGATACCACACAAGTCCTTGTTGGCACCACCACAGCTCCTGCTGTCACCGATCACCGATACCACCGGCTGCTGTTCACACACAGCGGCTGGTGTCCTCTTCGTAACCCCGCCAAGTTACAGGAAGCCGCTTGTCCCCTTCGTAACCCCGCCAAGTTACAGGAAGCTGCTTGTCCCCTTCGTAACCCCGCCGAGTTACAGGAAGCCGCTGGTCACCTTCTTGACTCCCACTGAGCCACCGCAGGCTGAGTTGAGAAAAGAAGAAAAAAAACACCACACAAAAACTTACGTGTCCTTTCTGTGTGCTATTCAGGACGTACCGTCTCTGCCTGAGACAGTCCAACACACAGGGTGCACCGGGTGCTATTCAGGGAGCCAACCCTCTTCCCAGGGTTTCCCAACACACCGGCCTCACCAACACACCACACAAAACTCACGTGTCCTGTCTGTGTGCTATTCAGGGCGTTCCGTCTCCACCTGAGACCGTCCAACAAACAGGGCGCACCTGGTACTATTCAGGGAGCGGCCCTCCTCCCAGGGTTTCCCAACACACCGGCCTCACCAGGTCCAGGGGCTCAGCGAGTGCTATTCAGGACATCCGTCTCCGCCTGAGACTGTCCAGCGCTTACACCTCACCAGGTCTAAGGTCATACCACGCCCTCCAGGGATCCGATTCTTCTTCTAGAATCTCCCAACACTGACCCTCCAGGACCTTTGCTCACTGAACCCTCCAGGTACACAGTCTTTCCCACTGACCGAGGTCAGTACTACACAAACACCTGTCCGTTACCTGTGTCGGCCACACAGGTCCCCGGGTACCTCTTCTCCACAGAGGCACCCTATAGCAGTCACCAGTCTCTTTCTCACTGACCCCGGTCAGTACAACACGGTTTTCACGACTGTCACCTGCTGGCCGCGCAGGTTCTCGGACCCCTTTACCGCAGAGGTATCCTATAAGTCTCTTTCTCCTGGGGAAACGGCCGCACTGGGCTCACCGGACAGTGCCTTACTCACTAGGCCGCCCCACGGTTCCAGAACCACAGTCAGGCAGTGGCTTCCCCAACCGTCAGCCTTCCT
The DNA here is from genome assembly GCF_039654945.1 of Dendrobates tinctorius. Classification (NCBI taxonomy): domain Eukaryota; kingdom Metazoa; phylum Chordata; class Amphibia; order Anura; family Dendrobatidae; genus Dendrobates; species Dendrobates tinctorius. The sequence goes on along the minus strand of NW_027361712.1, from coordinate 28,386,340 downwards.
GGCTCAGCGTTGCCCTTAGCAACCAACTTTGCAGTCTTCTTCTGTTGCTCCCAGCAACAAGGCTACAACAATGCCCATAGCTTTCTCCACCAATTGTGAGGTAGCGCTGTCATTTAAGTAGGGGATACTCGCTCAGCAGCCACAAAATCATATCCGGCACAGGTTTTCATAAAGCATAACACAGTCCATGCGGTTTATTCCTCCTTCATAAACCCATAGAAGCAACATAAACAGCATTACAGCATAGCGTCCATTATAGCTTCTCTCTGGTTAAGCCTGTGGTCACACAGGTTACTCAATGTCCATACTCAGGCTCTTCAGGCTCATCATTATCTCACCCACGTCAGGGTTTCTCATGGCTGTTTCCCCACGCTGCAGACATCCACTCTCTTCTCTGGGACACTCAGACGCTGGCAGCCATGACACACAGCCACTCCACAGGCTGTTAGCCAGGAGATGCTTCTCCTAGTGGTACCTTCCACACTGGACCAACCGGGTCTCAGCATTCATCTCATGTGACCTACCCTGGCCACCTTATATGGTCCGTAGCCACGCCCACCGGGTCACATGGCTATGACCTCATCACAGGTTCTTCACACACACACATATACTCGTTACAATAGCATTAATAAACACACCCCCTTGGTGGGTTTGGAGGTAACTAGTTCCTGACACATTGAACCAGCACCTCAGCAGTATCACTGCTGATTAACACACACATAAATCTCCATCTCAAGGCCACCCACCTTGAGATACATAACGGTCATTCTGTATTTCGCCATTCATCAACTCTCCTGGGACATCCATACAGCACCCCCTAGCGGGCATAGTGGTCACTACACCGCAATATATATATATATATATATATATAAAGGTGAGTGTATAGCCCCACCCACTCAGCATAGCCACATTCACTATAATATTTCACATCATCCCATCAGCCAGAGCCACCAGACTACTGCCCCTAATATCCCACATCATCCCGTCAGCCAGAGCCACCGGACTACTACCCCTAATACCCACATCATCCCGTCAGCCAGAGCCACCGGACTACTACCCCTAATATCCCACATCATCCCATCAGCCAGAGCCACCGGACTACTACCATAATATCCCACATCATCCTGTCAGCCAGAGCCACCGGACTACTACCCCTAATATCCCACATCATCCCATCAGCCAGAGCCACCGGACAATATCCCACATCATCCCGTCAGCCAGAGCTACCGGACTACTACAACTAATATCCCACATCATCCTATCAAAGTGTCATGGTTTGAACAGGGTTCTTGCCCTGCACTCACAGGGTTAAGTGTTCGTGGCCTCTTTCTGGCTTTGGGAGGGGTATTTATACTCACTCTTTACCAGGGTTCTCTGTCAGCTATACTGTTGTTCTGGTTTGTCTGACCCCTGGTGTGCGTGTGTTCTGCGTTGCTTGTTTGCTTCCCATGTGTGGCCCGGTCTGTTCCCTTGCTCTGTGCTCCGTCTCTTGTTTTGGTACTATTGTCTTTTCTGGTTCTGACCTCCTGGCTTGGCTATCGTTACTCTGTTACAGTTTGTCCCTATTGTAACATCTATTGCCCGTTCAGGTTTTCTGATCTATTGCTACAACGTGACTATCCATTCTGTCTAACCCTTTGGTACTGTATTGCTATCTTGTGCTTTGACCCTGGCTTCATCTGGTTTCTGTCTCTGTCTATGCCCCTTGGTAACATTGTCCTGTAGTTACCTTTCTAGGAGTTTCCCTGCAGCTCCTAGCTCTGTGGAGCGTAGGCCACGCCCCCAGCAGTCACGTGCTTCAGGTCCTGATACTCTGAAGCACGCATCGTCACCGCTGCTGCCCTGCTACACAGGTATCTTTGAGCACTGCTTTTGTATTCCCCTGCTACACAGGTATCTTTGAGCACTGCTTTTGTATTCAGGACACAGGCACTGGCTCAGTGAGCAAGTGCAGTGCGGGGTTCCTGATACAAAGCCACTGGATTACTATCCCATAATATCCCACATCATCCCATCAGCCATAGCCACCGGACAACTACCACTAATATCCCACATCATCCCGTCACAGCTGCTGGACTACTACTCCTAATATCCCTGTCATGGTTAGGACATGGTTAATGTCCTGTTCTCACAGGGTTAACTTTTGCCAGCCTCTCTTTGGAATTATTGTCTTCTCCGGTTCTGACCTCCTGGCATGGCTATTGTTACTCCGTTACAGTTTGTCCTTATTGTACCGTCCATTGCCCGTTCAGGTTTTCTGATCTATTGCTATGTCCTGACTATTCGCTGTGTCTAACCCTTTGGTACTCTCCTGCTATCTTGTGCTTTGACCCGGCTTGATCTGGTTTACATCCCTGTCTATGACCCTTGGTAACTTGTCCCGTAGATAGCTTTCTAGGAGTTTCCCTGCAGCTCCTAGCTCTGTGGAGCTTAGGCCACACCCCCAGCAGTCACGTGCTTCAGGTCCTGATAGTCTGAAGCACGCATCGTCACCGCTGCTGCCCTGCTCCACAGGTATCTTTGAGCACTGCTTTTGTACTCAGGACACGCGCATTGGCTCCGTGAGCAAGAGCAGTGCAGTGTTCCTGACAATCCCACATCATCCTGTCAGCCAGAGCCACCGGACTACTACCCTTAATATCCCACATCATCCCATCAGCCTGGGGTCAGAGCCAGAGTGCTGAGTGGAATGGCTCTAACTTCCATACCGGGGATTCCTTTAAGAGAGGCCTGGCGTCAAAACCAGAGCACTGAGTGGATTTGCCCTGACTTACATACCAATGATCCCTTTAATTGAAGCCTGGGTAGAGAATCAGAGAGCTGAGGGATTTACCTAACTTCCATACTAGATATCCCTTTAAGAGAGGCCTGGGGTCAGTACCAAAGTACAGCGTGGATTTGCCCTCACTTCCATACTGGGGATCCCTTTAAGAGGGGCCTGGGGTCAGAACCAGAACGCTGAGTGGAATTGTCCTAACTTCCATACCAATGATCCTTTTAAGAGAGTCTGGGATCAGAACCAGAGCGCTGAGTGGATTTGCCCTGACTTGCATACCAATAATCCTTTTAATAGAATCCTGGGGTCAGAATCAGAGCACTGAGGGATTTGCCCTAACTTCTATACAGGAGATCCCTTTAAGAGAGCCTGGAGTCAGAACCAGAACGCTGAGTGGAATTGCCCTAACTTCCATACCGGGGATCCCTTTAAGAGAGGCCTGGGGTTAGAACCAAAGTGCTGGATGGATTTGCCCTGACTTCCATACCAATGATCCCTTTAAGAGAGCCTGGAGTCAGAACCAGAACGCTGAGTGGAATTGCCCTAACTTCCATACCGTGGATCCCTTTAAGAGAGGCCTGGGGTTAGAACCAAAGTGCTGGATGGATTTGCCCTGACTTCCATACCAATGATCCCTTTAATAGAAGCCTGGGGTCAGAATCAGAGCGCTGAGGGATTTGTCCTAACTTCCATACCGGTGCTTCCTTTAAGAGGGGCTTGTGGTCAGAACCAGAGCGCTTAGTGGAATTGCCCTAACTTCCATACCAATGATCCCTTTAAGAGACCCTGGGGTCAAAACCAAAGCACTGGATGGATTTTCCCTGACTTCCATACCAATGATCCCTTTAAGAAGGAAGATGTGCCTATGGAATGGAGGATGTGTGATGGGTATATGGGCACGGGAGGGGGTGATTCATTTCTGACAGGTGCTCTCTGCTCCTTCCTGGGGGGCAGACAATGGCTGAGAGCTTATGTTTCCGGGGATGCTAGATTTCTCCCTCCAGATCAGTGTCTGCTGAGGTGTTTTCTGAAGTGGGAAAACTTTTGCTCATACAAACAATCACAACTCAGCTACTTTTAAACAGCTCTGGTGAAATAAAAGATGCTTAGTGATTGGTTGCAAGGAAAACTGTTGCTCATAGTAACCAATCACAGCTCAGCTTCTTTTCAACAGCTCTGGTGAAATGAAAGATGCTTCATGATTGGTTGGTGATACACACACACATTCAATTTTATATATATAGATAATAATATTTCTATAGCGCCAACTAGAGTTGAGCGAAACGGGTCGAAAAATTTCAAAAGTCGCCGACTTTTGGCAAAGTCGGGTTTCATGAAACGAAACCCGACCCTAGGATGAGGTCGGCCATGAGGTCGGCGACTTACGCGCCAAAGTCGCGTTTCAAAAGTTTGTTTTGCGCTCTTTTTCAGCCAATCAGGATCCACGGACACTGTGGGCAACGTGATGACATAGGCAGGGGTCACCACCATCTTTCAGAAGGGCATGCAAGTGATTGGCTTGCTTTGGTGGGCGTCACAGGGGGTATAAAAGGGCGTGCACGCCGACCGCCATCTTACTTCTGCCGATCTTAGCATAGGGAGAGGTTGCTGCTGATTCTGTAGGGAGAGCGTTAGGCAGGGAAGACAAAAAAACTGCTTCTGCTGCTAGCGATTTGGCCTGCACAACACACCAGTCACTGTGTGTGCAGTGCAAGGGGAGGCTATATAGTGGTGTATCAGGGGTGTTGGTTGTTGGGCTGCCTTCTAAGGCTTCCTGACAGGCTGGCATTGCTGTTTACCCACTGCTCCGCAAACTGCTTTTTTAAAAGCAATCCAATCTCCCTTATCCTCTAGTCACTTTGGTCACAGCTGTGCCATCGAGCCTGTCACATAGCGCTCAGATATTCATTGGGCCTCAAACTGCTTTTTTAAAAGCAATCCCAATTTTTTTTTTTTGTCCTGCTGAGAAGAAAAAAAAACTGCTTCTGCTGCTGATAGCAATTTGGCCTGCACAACACACCAGTCACTGTGTGTGCAGTGCAAGGGGAGGCTATATTGTGGTGTATCAGTGGTGTTGGTTGTTGGGCTGCCTTTTAAGGCTTCCTGACAGGCTAGCATTGCTGTTTACCCACTGCTCCGCAAACTGCTTTTTTAAAAGCAATCCAATCTCCCTTATCCTCTAGTCACTTTGGTCACAGCTGTGCCATCGAGCCTGTCACATAGCGCTCAGATATTCATTGGGCCTCACACAATCCAAAAGTGTCCAGTGTCCACAAGTGTCTGCAGAAATTCAAAATCTCCCTTATCCTCTAGTCACTTTGGTCACAGCTGTGCCATCGAGCCTGTCACATAGCGCTCAGATATTCATTGGGCCTCACACAATCCAAAAGTGTCCAGTGTCCAAAAGTGTGTGCAGAGATTCAAAATCTCCCTTATCCTCTAGTCACTTTGGTCACAGCTGTGCCATCGAGCCTGTCACATAGCACTCAGATATTCATTGGGCCTCACACAATCCAAAAGTGTCCAGTGTCCAAAAGTGTCTGCAGAAATTCAAAATCTCCCTTATCCTCTAGTCACTTTGGTCACAGCTGTGCCATCGAGCCTGTGACATAGCGCTCGGATATCAGTGGGCCTCACACAATCCAAAAGTGTCCAGTGTCCAAAAGTGTGTGCAGAGATTCAAAATCTCCCTTATCCTCTAGTCACTTTGGTCACAGCTGTGCCATCGAGCCTGTCACATAGCGCTCAGATATTCATTGGGCCTCACACAATCCAAAAGTGTCCAGTGTCCAAAAGTGTGTGCAGAGATTCAAAATCTCCCTTATCCTCTAGTCACTTTGGTCACAGCTGTGCCATCGAGCCTGTCACATAGCGCTCAGATATCAGTGGGCCTCACACAATCCAAAAGTGTCCAGTGTCCAAAAGTGTGTGCAGAAATTCAAAATCTCCCTTATCCTCTAGTCACTTTGGTCACAGCTGTGCCATCGAGCCTGTGACATAGCGCTCAGATATCAGTGGGCCTCACACAATCCAAAAGTGTCCAGTGTCCAAAAGTGTGTGCAGAGATTCAAAATCTCCCTTATCCTCTAGTCACTTTGGTCACAGCTGTGCCATTGAGCCTGTCACATAGCGCTCAGATATTCATTGGGCCTCACACAATCCAAAAGTGTCCAGTGTCCAAAAGTGTCTGCAGAAATTCAAAATCTCCCTTATCCTCTAGTCACTTTGGTCACAGCTGTGCCATCGAGCCTGTCACATAGCGCTCAGATATTCATTGGGCCTCACACAATCCAAAAGTGTCCAGTGTCCAAAAGTGTCTGCAGAAATTCAAAATCTCCCTTATCCTCTAGTCACTTTGGTCACAGCTGTGCCATTGAGCCTGTGACATAGCGCTCAGATATCAGTGGGCCTCACACAATCCAAAAGTGTCCAGTGTCCAAAAGTGTGTGCAGAGATTCAAAATCTCCCTTATCCTCTAGTCACTTTGGTCACAGCTGTGCCATCGAGCCTGTGACATAGCGCTCAGATATCAGTGGGCCTCACACAATCCAAAAGTGTCCAGTGTCCAAAAGTGTGTGCAGAGATTCAAAATCTCCCTTATCCTCTAGTCACTTTGGTCACAGCTGTGCCATCGAGCCTGTCACATAGCGCTCAGATATTCATTGGGCCTCACACAATCCAAAAGTGTCCAGTGTCCACAAGTGGCTGCAGAAATTCAAAATCTCCCCCGTCCTATAGACACCTTGTACCTTGTTTTACATTACTATATAGTTTGTTGGATTTTGTCTACATTTCTACCAAAAATGAGGAAGGCTGGTGGAAGAGGCCGTGGAATTGGGCGGGGGTTGGCAGCTGGTAATGATGGTGTTGGTGGTGGATCTGATGGTAGTGGCAAGAGCAAAATAGGACCGAATGCAGAAGGTGTTGAGCCTGCGTCATCGTCTGGCTACATAAGGCCTCGAACGCTTAGTTTTCTAGGAGTTGGCAAACCGCTTTTAAAGCCAGAGCATCAGGAAAAAGTTTTGTCTTACATTGCTGACTCAGCCTCCAGCTCTATCGCCTCCTCTTCTTCAGTTGTAAAAAGTAATAGCACTGAGTCGTCATTGGAGGCTCATGTTCATGAACCACACCTTTCCTTGTGTCCTTCACCCCAACCAAGATTGAAGGATGACGCAGGCCATAATACTGATTACTCCATGGAGCTGTTTTCACATACCATGCCTGGATTATCAAGTCAAATGGTGAATTACCCAGGCCAAGATGAATCTGACATGGAGTGCACTGATGCACAGCCGCTGATGGATGATTCTGCTGGTACATTCACTCAGAGCACTACATTGTCCTCGCAGTGTACAGAGCCAGATTCTGACCCTGATGAGACTCAGGTGCCCCTTCCCGCACACTATACCACCATACACGGTGACACAGAGGAAGGTGCACATGACATAGAAGAGGAGGTGATGGATGACCCAGTTGTTGACCCAGATTGGCATCCATTGTGGGAAGAGGGTGCTGCTTCCAATAGCTCAGATGAGGAGCATCCACAGCAGACATCGACATCGCAACAGCTGTTATCTGGCAGGCCCGTAGCACTCCAAAGACAGGTTCCAAACATCAAAATAGTTGCTGGACAGCTTGTCCAGAGGGTCAAAAGATCACAGCGTGCTAGGCCGCAAAATGTCTGCTAAAGTAGGAAGAGTGCAGTGTGGCACTTTTTTGAACAAAAACTTCATGATCAGGCCAAGGTTATCTGTAAGAAGTGCGCAAAGACCTTTAGCCGAGGGAAAAATCTGAAAAATTTGAATACCTGTTGCATGCTTAGACATTTAACCAGCATGCACTTGCAAGCGTGGACACAACACCAAACCTCAAGTGCCACATGTGCAACTGATCACAACGAAGGTAGTCAGCAACGCTACATTGTTTCCCCCACTGTAAGCCCACCGGTTAGCACAGCAGCAAATGTTGAGGTGTCATTGCAAGGCCACAGCAGTCAGGGAATCCCACTGTTATATCAACGAAAGACTGATTCTAGGCCATCAGAAAGAACACCAACTCCATCACCATCATCAACCCTCTCTCAGTCCGCCCTGTCCACCGCTACTTCCACCATATGCAGCTCTCAAGTCCAGCTCACCCTCCCAGACACTATGAGTAGGTCAAGAAAGTACTCAGTCTCTCATCCGCGTACACTGGGTTTGAACGCCCACATTGCCAAACTAATCTCGTTTGAGATGATGCCCTTTTGGTTGGTGGAAAGCACAGCTTTCCGCGAACTCATGGCATATGCAGTACCACGCTATGACCTACCCAGTCGCCACTTCACTCGCAAAGCCATCCCAGCCCTCCACCATCATGTGAAAGACCGCATTGTCCATGCACTCAAGCAGTCAGTGAGCGGAAAGGTGCACCTCACAACTGATGCATGGTCCAGTCGGCATGGCCAGGGCCGTTACGTGTCCATCACTGCGCACTGGGTTAATGTGGTGGATGCAGGGTCCACAGGGGACAGCGGTGGTGGGACAGTGCTGCCTAGCCCACGGTATAGGAAACAGTTGGCTGTAGGCGTTCGACCCTCCTCCTCCTCCTCCTCCAGAAGCGAAAGCTCGTCCACAGAGCGCAGTCGTACGAGCACTCAATCTGCAGCTGCCACTGTTGCACACGATGTGTCCCCCTATCGAGCAGCTAGTGGAAAGCGTCAGCAGGCTGTGTTGCAGATGATGTGTTTGGGCGACAGACACAACGCCGAGGTGCTGGCCGAGTACTTGAAGCGACAAACTGAGTCATGGCTGGGCAGTGTACATCTTGAGGCAGGCAAGGTAGTTAGTGATAACGGCCGTAATTTTGTGGCAGCCATAGCCCTTTCAAAACTCAGCCACATACCTTGCTTGGCTCACACCTTGAACCTGGTGGTGCAGTGCTTCCTCAAAAATTATCCGGAGTTAACAGCCCTGCTCCAGAAGGTGCGAAGACTGTGCGCGCACATCCGCCGGTCGCCTGTACACTCCGTTCGTATGCAGAAGCTGCAGCGATTGCTCCACCTTCCCAACCACCGCCTCATTATCGACATTGCAACAAGGTGGAACTCCACCCTGCACATGGTGGAGCGGCTGTGCGAGCAGAGGCAGGCCATAATGCATTTGTGGGAGGATACACGGCCAGGCACTTTGAGAGCAGACATGGAGTTGACAGGTGTGCAGTGGTCGAAGCTGAAAGACCTCTGTAAAGTCCTTCAGTGTTTTGAGGAATGCACACGGCTGGCAAGCGCAGACGACGCCATCCTAAGCATGAGCATCCCACTTATGCGTCTGCTCATGCAAACTTTGACGCACCTTAAGGAGCAGGCGTCTGCAGCCAATGTTGATGAGGAGGAAGAGGAGGAGGGAATCCTTGATGACATTCAGCCATTGTCTGCTCAGGGACCTCTCCTGGACGAGGTGGAGGAAGAAGAGGAGGAGGAGGATGATGATGGGGATGATTACTTAGGGGAGGAGGATGCATCTCGTGGGGCAAGTGAAAATGTTGGCGTGGCAAGGTCTGGTACAGGGTTTGTGCGTGACTGGAGGGATGTGGATTTGCCAGAAAGTGCTCCTCCACCCAGCACTCGCAGTGCATCATTGACACCGGGAACATTGGCCCACATGTCAGATTATGCCTTGCGGATCCTAAAAAGGGACCCCCGCATTGCCAAAATGATGAACAATGACGACTACTGGTTGGCCAGCATCCTGGATCCACGCTATAAAGGCAAAATACAAAACATCATGCCACAGGAGAACCTTGACCTAATATTGGCTAATAAACAAGCAACTCTGGTAAATCGGTTGCTTGAGGCATTCCCAGCACACAGCAGCGGTGATGGTTCTCACACGAGCCGTACGGGCCGGGGGCAGCTTGGCAGAGGTGTTCGTGGTGCACACAGCAGAAGTGGCGTTGGAGACAGGGGTTTCATGACAATGTTGTGGACTGATTTTTCAAATACCGCTCACACAACTGGTAATACTGCATCGATGGAAAGTGACAGGAGACAGCAGTTGTCAACTATGGTTACAAACTACTTTTCCTCCCATATCGATGTTCTCCCACACAGGTCATTCCCCTTTGACTATTGGGCCGCTAAACTGGACACCTGGCCTGAATTGGCCCAATATGCCTTACAGGAGCTCGCTTGCCCAGCTGCAAGTGTGCTATCGGAAAGAGTCTTCAGTGCAGCTGGATCAATCCTGACAGAAAAAAGGACCCGTCTGTCAACCCAAAATGTGGATGATCTAACCTTCATTAAAATGAACCATGCATGGGTTTCCAAGGATTTTGTCCCACCTTCCCCTGATGACACATAGGGTGACAGAAAAATGGCTTGCTTTGGTCCACCTCTTCCTGGGACTTCACCTATTTCGCCTTTTGCATCAGCTGAATGTCCAACATCAACATATGCCACTTTCTAAAACTCCCTAACTGTGCTGCCTCCCCCCCCATGGCCAGGGTCACCACCTAGCGCACGACACCGTGCGAGTGCCGTTGCCCTGGACAGGTGGGTAGGCCGACTCTTGGGCGCGGGCACTGGCACAGGGTCCCTCATAGTGCAATCAAGTGTCTCTGTCGGTGGTGGTGCACACCCGCCGTCAGACACACCGCTGTACTATGAGGGGCCCAGTGCCAGTACCGACACCCACGAGTGGGCCCCCCTTGCTTGGGCAGGGCCCCAGCATTTGCAGTCTTTACCTCTCCCTGCTCCTCTGCTGTGTAATCTGGGCCGTCAAATCCATACTGTGCCTGACACCGTCTGAGCCTGCCTCCTGATGTATAGACATATATTTTGAATGTGTACGCTATCCATACATGTTATCCAGGGATACGGTACCCTTTCTAACCTTTGTGCAATCACGTGCGATCCATACTGGGCCTAACACCGTCTGAGCCTGCCTCCTGAGACATATATTTTGAATGTGTACGCTATGCATACATGTTATCCGGGGAAACGGTACCCTTTCTAACCTTTGTGCAATCACGTGCAATCCATACTGGGCCTAACACCTTCTGAGCCTGCCTCCTGATGTATAGACATATATTTTGAATGTGTACGCTATCCATACTTGTTATCCAGGGATACGGTACCCTTTCTAACCTTTGTGCAATCATGTGCAATCCATACTGTGCCTGACACCGTCTGAGCCTGCCTCCTGATGTATAGACATATATTTTGAATGTGTACGCTATCCATACATGTTATCCAGGGATACGGTACCCTTTCTAACCTTTGTGCAATCACGTGCGATCCATACTGGGCCTAACACCGTCTGAGCCTGCCTCCTGAGACATATATTTTGAATGTGTACGCTATCCATACATGTTATCCGGGGAAACGGTACCCTTTCTAACCTTTGTGCAATCACGTGCGATCCATACTGGGCCTAACACCGTCTGAGCCTGCCTCCTGAGACATATATTTTGAATGTGTACGCTATCCATACATGTAATCCGGGGAAACGGTACCCTTTCTAACCTTTGTGCAATCACGTGCAATCCATACTGGGCCTAACACCGTCTGAGCCTGCCTCCTGAGACATATATTTTGAATGTGTACGCTATCCATACATGTTATCCGGGGATACGGTACCCTTTCTGACCTTTGTGCAATCACGTGCAATCCATACTGGGCCTGACACCGTCTGAGCCTGCCTCCTGATGTATAGACATATATTTTGAATGTTTACGCTATCCATACATGTTATCTGGGGATACGGTACCCTTTCTAACCTTTGTGCAATCACGTGCAATCCATACTGGGCCTAACACCGTCTGAGCCTGCCTCCTGAGACATATATTTTGAATGTGTACGCTATCCATACTTGATATCCAGGGATACGGTACCCTTTATAACCTTTGTGCAATCACGTGCAATCCATACTGTGCCTGACACCGTCTGAGCCTGCCTCCTGATGTATAGACATATATTTTGAATGTGTACGCTATCCATACATGTTATCTGGGGATACGGTACCCTTTCTAACCTTTGTGCAATCACGTGCAATCCATACTGGGCCTAACACCGTCTGAGCCTGCCTCCTGATGTATATACATATATTTTGAATGTGTACGCTATCCATACATGTTATCTGGGCATACGGTACCCTTTCTAACCTTTGTGCAATCACGTGCAATCCATACTGGGCCTAACACCGTCTGAGCCTGCCTCCTGAGACATATATTTTGAATGTGTACGCTATCCATACATGTTATCCGGGGATACGGTACCCTTTCTAACCTTTGTGCAATCACGTGTAATCCATACTGGGCGTGAGAACGGCTGGCGAGCTGTTAAGCAAGCTACAGCACCTGTGGTTTGCACACGTAAGTTTTTCATTTTTTCAGGAATGACGGTTAGGCCTAATTCCGGAACTGCGGTTGACCTGCACTTACTGGGAAATCATTGTTCGCGGGTAATAATTGTAATCAGTGATCCCCATCACTAACGTTGTTCAGCGGGTTATCTGCACCTGTAAGCGACAAACGCTGGCCTTTTCAGTGTAGCGCACATGCAGCCACGGACATGTAAGGGCATGACACACCAGTTATTGGCCAATCTCATGTGCCAGAGCCTCACGTGTCCCTCTAGTAAGCCGGACTCGGACCGCGGGGCATGACGGAGTCTCGTTCGTTAACGGAATTAAGCTTGCAATGTGTGCATCTGTTCTGTAGCTGGCATGGTTGAGGTTTCCCAGGTGGAGTCGAATTTAACCATAGGCTCCACTCCTGGTGGTGCCCTTCTGGACATTCCTTTAAGGTTCAGCTTTGCAACCATACTGCCCACGTAAAACAAACACTTTGCCTTCATGAACGCTGTTTGGAGGGTCATGACTCGTGGGAATAACGCCGCCCAATCAGTTAACCTGCTAGAGAGATCCTTCGTTGCTCCCAAGCATGACATCACACTCCCTAGGAAGAAGGTAATGCCACTGTGGCGACCGTACTCCTGGGGGCGACACAAGTGCACTGATGCCCAGCCACTGCTCGATGAATCTGCTGGTACATTGACCCAGACCACTACATTCCCCTCGCACGCTACACGGCCTGAATCTGACCCTGATGAAACTCAGGTTACCCTTCCCATATACAGTTCCATCTTACACGGTGACAAAGAGGAAGCTGCAGATGAAAGTGCAGGTTCGGCCCACCCGCCATCAGACACACCACCGTACTATCAGAGGCCCTGTGCCAGTGCCGTCGCCAACGAGTGGGCCCCCCCTGCTTGCTCAGGATCACAGCACTTGCAAGGTTGAAATACTGTGCAGTGAGATGGAAGATGGGGACGACGAGGAGTCCAGACTAGTACAGGGATTCCCTAGCGAGGAGACTTATTTGATTGTTTTCAATGTTGGGACAGCAATTTTTGGGGAGCACTATACTCTGGAGAATGATAGATGGGGCCCACCATACACTGGAACATTCCAAAGGTGGACATCAGACACTGGAGCAGCATTTACAGGGCCCATTATACACTAGAGCATTAGAAATGGGGCCCATTATGTTTGGAGCATTATTTGGGCCCATAAGACAGTGGAACTTCATCCATGGGGACCAACATATACTGTAGCATTATGTGGAGCTCATCATATACTGTTTCAAACATTATATGGGACCAATGATTCTGTATGGAGAAATAGATGGGCCTTGTCATGAGATGTAAAAAGTGAAGTATTTTTCATTGTACTATACCGCTATTTCTCTGCCGTATCGGAGCATGATGAGTTGTGGTATGTGTTAAAGGGGCGCTCTTTCGCCCAGGGCACATGAAAACCTGGAGCCAGCCCCCCCCCCCACAACTTTAGCCAAATAACCCCCATTTTTCAGTGCGTAACTTGTATTATGAAGTTAATTAAGGTTGATAAGCTTAAGTAAGAAGAATTGATGCTTTTGGCATTCAAATGGGTACTGTAGGTGTGTTTCCTGTCCTCCTCTCACTGCCGATTTTTATTCCCCATTGACTTACATTGGGTTTCGTGTTTCGGGACGACCCCGACTTTTCCCTATAATCGGACGATCTTGCTCGACCCGACTTTTGGAAAAGTCGGGTTTCACGAAACGAAACTCGACCCTAAAAAACCAAGAGTCGCTCAACTCTAGCGCCAACATATTCCGCAGCACTTTACATTTTAGAGGGGACTTGTACAGACAATAAGACATTACAGCCTACCAATAACTCATAGATCAAAACAGATACCAAGAGGAATGAGGGCCCTGCTCGCAAGCTTACAATCTATGAGGAAATAGGGGAGACACGAAAGGTAGATGGTAACAATTGATTTTGCTGTTTTGACCAGCCATAATGTAATAAATTGGGTGTTCATGTAATGCTGCATGAACCGGATATCATCCAGAATATGTAAAAGTACAGACACAGAGGGCCATTAAATGCATCAAGAGTGTAAAAACATCATATGAGGAACCTGGTTATGGTGAAAATGTTGAATAGGCAACACAGGTATAGTTAAATAAATGTGTTGAGGTGGTAGGCTAGTCTGAAGAAATGCATTTTTACACCACGCTTAAAACAGTGGGTATTGGGAATTAATTGAATCATCCTGGGAAATGCATTCCAAAGAATTGGTGCAGCACGTGAGAAGTCTTGGAAATGGGAGTGGGAGGTTATGATTATTGAGGTTGTTACCCTCAGGTCATTAGCAGAATAGAGGGCATGGGTAGGGTGGTAGACTGAGACAAGGGAGGAGATGTAGGGTGGTGCTGAGCTATGGAGAGCTTTGTGGGTGAGGGTAATAAGTTTATATTGAATTCTGGAGTGGATGGGTATTCAAGACAGATTGGAGAGGGAAGAGTTTGGTAAGAGGAAGACTGATTAATAGAGAGTTACACTAGTCCAGACGAGAATGAACAAGAGCGACAGTAAGAGTTTTTACAGAGTCGAAAGTAAGAAAAGGTTGAATTCTAAAAATGTTTTTGAGGTGCAGATAACAAGAGCGAGCCAGTGATTGGATTTGGGTGGTGAATGAAAGTTCTGAATCAAGTATGACCCCAAGACAGTGGGCATGTTGATGGGGAGTAATGGTAGAACAACACACGGAAATGGCAATGTTGGGCAAAGGTAGGTTAGTAGAGGGAGGAAACACAAGGAGTTTAGTTTTTGACAGGTTCAGTTTCAGATAGATGGAGGACATGATGTTGGAGACAGCGGTAAGACAATCACTGGTGTTTTGTAATAATGTAGGCATGATATCAAGAGTGGAGGTGTATAATTGGGTGTCATCAGCATAGAGATGGTTCTGGAAACCAAATTTACTGATTGTTTGTCCAATAGGGGCAGTATACAAGGAGAAGAGGAGGGGGGGCTAGGACTGATCCTTGAAGAACCCCAACAGTAAGGGGAAGATGAGAAGAGGATGAGCAAGCAAAAGAAACAGTGAAGGAGCGGTCAGAGAAGTGGAAGGAGAAACAGGAGAGAATGGTGTCCTTGAAGTCGATGGAGCGGAGCATAGTGATAAGAAGCTGATGATACACAGTGTCGAATGCTGCATAAAGATCCAGGATAATTAGCATGGAGTAGTGACCATTAGATTTAACTGTTAGTAGATCATTAGAGACTTTAGTGAGGACACTTTCAGTAGAGTATAAAGAGCGGAAACCGGATTGAAGAGGGTCGAGAAGAGAGTTATCTGAGAAATAGCGAATTAGATGGGAGTGGACCATGTGTTCCAGAAGTGTAGAGATGAAGGTAAGATTAGAGTCAGGTCTATAGTTAGCGGCACAGTTTTGGTTGAGGGATGGTTTTTTGAGTAACGGATGTATGATAGCATACTTAGGTGAGTGGTGACAGCAGTGGAAAGGAACTGGTGGAGATGTGATGGAATGGGTCGCTAGTGCAAATAGTAGGACAAGAGAATGCAGGGAGTCTGATCACTTCTTCTTCTGTGACTGGTTCAAAGTAAGAGAGTGAGCTAGATGCAATGGAGGAGGGAGGACCATTAAAGTATATTATGAGCTGTGAGATGGACCACCATACTATATAGGGTGCTGTTTGTGGGACCATCATACTATATAGGAGGTTGTGGGGTGGACCACCATACTGTATAGGTAGCTGTTGAGGGGACCATCATACTATATAGGAGGTTGTGGGGGCTATCATGCTGTATTTGGGCTATGGGGGATCTTCATAGTGTGTGGGGGATCTATCATACTATGTGTGATGGCTGTGGGAGATCATCATACTGTGTAGGGTGCTTGTGGTGGAAATTATACTGTGGGATGGCTGTGGTGGACATTTATGGGATACATTATCCTATGTTGGAGGCTGTGGTGTCCATCATACTGTATGGGGTAGTTATGGGGGACATCATTCTGTATGGGGACTGTTGGGTCATCATACTGTACGAGGGGCTTTGATGGACATCATACTTTACATAGGGGCATGGATGGACATCATACTGTGTGTGGATCTGTGCTGCATCTCATACTATATATTGGGGGTTATGGTGAATACCATATTGTATGGGGCTGTGGTGTTAATGTCACTGTGTGGGGTACTGTGGGGCATTATAATTTGTATAGCGGTTTTGGGGTAATCATATTGTGTGGGGTCATCATACCGTATTTGGGCATAATACTATACGGGGTCATTAAAGGGGTATTAGTGATTGAGACCACTTAAGGGTTTTAATAGGGGCAAAATACCTGTGTAAGTGATCTAATAAATATCCTTCTCCGTTTCTTAAAGAGTTGGCACATGTGCCCGTCTTTTACTGTGAAGTGATAGGAGTTTCTCTATGGGGCACTTGTTATTTCTATGTAGACCCCTGCTCAGGAACCTTATTACAGTAAAGAGGCACTGAGGGTCAGTATTCTAAAGAGGCACAATGAGAGGATCTTTATAATTAAAGAGGAAGTATGGTGTCATTATTATTATTATAAGAAAGCACACGAGATGTTTTTATTATTATAAGGAGATACAGGGTCATTATTATAAGGGTTCAAGGGGAATATTAAGGCAGACACAGGGGGATTATTATAAGACAGTACAAGTTGTCGTTTGTGTAGAGGTGGTAGAATGTGAGGAGGGTCCTGGAAAAGCAGTAAGATAAAATGTCTCTGTGTTACATTTTGCATGGATGAGTTATGAATGGAAGAAAATGTCGTGGTGGTCTGGACCTAATGCAAAGGAAAAGGGAAAATGAAAGACAACAATCAGCGAGAACGTCACTGGTAAGAACCTGCACAGTACACACATATATGGTCTGCAGAGCAATGATGCTGACATGTTTATGGTAACTATATGGTGGTAATATGAGTCTCAGTACAGCGATTTTGGTTAAATTGGTTGTCCAGGCTTGAAGTTAAAGTCTGCAGTGACTCTATTTGACTGCGGACTCCTGAATTCTCATAGTCCACACATCACGTGCAGTGAGTATTCCAATGAGGAGACGCTAAGAGTTGCCGATCATGTGACCACAAGTTTGCAATATAAATGAATTTAGCAAAGTCGAGCACGTTTAGCCGAAATGTGGCCGGAGGTGTAGAAAAAAAAATACTTGCTGATTACATGACGGCCCACTCCCAATGCCGGCACTGGAGAACTCTGAAGTCTAAAGTCACGAAGACTTTAACCTCAACCCCTGTAACAATCAGTATGGTGGTATTATCAATATTGTATATGCTGGTAAAATTTGGTTATGGTTTGTTGGTATTTGTCTGTTGTTTTGCAATATTATTATTGTGGCATTATTTTTCAATCTCATATAAGTACTATTGGTATTATTATAAATATTGGTCTTGTAGTAAATCTTGTTTTCCTCCAGGCAGGGTAATATTAGTATAAGATAGCCACATCTGGAGCTCAGGGGCTGGGACCGCATGGGGCAGTGTGCTTTCAAAGATTGTCCCAGCTCAGTGCCATCCCTGTGTCTGCTACCCCCTCTCATTCATCCACCCACAACTTGATATGGATAACTTCTATGTTATTCACAGATCCAAAACTAAATCATGTGTATGTATGGTTGATTGTGTAGGTGCATGCATTGGAAGATGACTTGTCAAAGAATAAAAAAAAATATTAAAGAATTAAAGAAAAAGAGTGTCTAAGTGTGAAAAAAATACAAATAAAAAAAATAAAAATCATTTTAACAAGATTTTTAATGGGAATAAAAAAAAAGCCCTCACACAGCTCCATTGATGAAAAAAGATATTTCTCTGAAGAATAGAAAACAGGGGGTTGTTTTCTATTTAGTGGGTCAGTTGTGGTTAGCTGAAGACTGGCAAGCAAGAATTAAGACCGCAGATTGAGTGTTTGTGAATGAAGGAGACATAGGCAGCAGGTCTGGAACTGGATTAAGAAGTGGTAGCGCAACATCCAGGCCAGTACCTCTTACCTCTATTTCCACTTTAGTTACCGGGCACAGGACTGCCACTAGGAATTTCAGGGCCTCATACTGGCAAAATTTTCGAGGCCCCCTTAAGACTCCACCCAGGCTCCACCCCAGCCCCGCCTCCACCCCTCAAACTGTCAACAGTTCCACCGCCCTCTCTTGGAAAAACTCCTCTTCTCACCAATCACACATTATCAGTTCCCATCATCAGATAACACATATAGCTGGCAGCTTTTGTTTTGGCCAAAAGATTTTTTAAGCCGCCATCACAACACTGTAGACACTTTTGGCCAAGCTCTACTCTACTCTAACCTATTAAACATTTGTTAAAATATGCAATACAATTTAGGTATATTTTTATTTATTTTTCAATTTTAAAATGACCAATAATATCGCATACAAGGGACAAATACCACCGCACCATGACAAGACACAATATTACCACCATATAGTGACCTATAATTAATACCACATGCAAGGAACAAATACCGTCACACCAAGTCCAGACCACATTTTACCACCACAGTGACCGAATAATATCACATACAAGGAACAAATACCACCGCACCAGGACCACACCACATATTACCACCACAACGTGACCAAATAATAGCACATACAAGGGACAAATACCGCAACATCATGTCCAGACCACATATTACCACCACACAGTGACTGAATACTACAATACTGATCAGTAATAAAAAAAACAATACTATTGCCATAAGTGCCATTATACACAGGGGATCTGTGCTTAGTATGCAGTGTCTGTGTACAGGTAATACAGTGATCAATGACATTATACACAGGAGCTCTGTATGTAATGTAAAGGTAATACAGTGATCACTGGTGACATCAAACACAGGACCTCTGTATATAGTATACAGTGTATGATGTCAGTTTATAGGTAACACACTAACTCACCAGTGACGTCTCTAGGTGAAGTCCTTCATTTTTGCTTTTCATCTTTCATCCAGCACAGATCACCATCACTTCTTCCAGCCAGGGCTCATCTCTGCAGGAAATAACACAATTATCTAGAGCTCCGCTTGCAGAACACATTACTTATTTTTTTCCCAACTTCTACATTACATCACATGAAGAAAAAAAGGCAACATAGTATCGCTCTACACAGTAACAGGACTGCCCTCCCATTTAAAACAGTATACTCAAAAAATACAATAAATACATCACTGCAGTAATAATATCCCTTAATTAGCCGCTATGCTAATAATATCCCCCATCCTGGCTCCAGTGTGTCTCATTCCTGGCTTCAGCCATATGTTCTCCCATCCCACCCACATGAGTATCCATTGTGCCCCATATGATCTCCCCATCTGTATCCATCATATCCATCCTGCCCCATGATCCTGCACGATCTGTCTCCAAACCAGCCTCATCTGTCTCCAATCCTGCCCCATCTGTCTCCAATCCTGCCCCCATGACTTTCATCCTGTCCCCTGTGTCTCCAATCATGCCCCCTGTACCTGCAATCCTGCCCCCTGTGTCTTTCATCCTGCCCCCTTTGCCTCCAATCATGCCCCCTGTATCTGCAATTCTGCCCTGTGTCTTTCATCATGCCCCATGTGTCTCCAGTCCTGCTGCCCGTTTCTCCAGTCCTGCACCCCGTGTCTCCAGTCCTGCCCCTCATGTCTCCAGTCCTGCCCCCTTTGTCTTTCATCATGTCCCCAGTGTCTGCATTCCTGCCTCCAGTGTCTGCAATCCTGCCCAAAACCTGCCCCCAATGTCTCCAATCCTGCCCCATCTCCATCCTGCCTCGTCTCCATCCCCATCCTGCCCCCAAAGTCTCCATCCTGCCCTCAATGTCTCCATCCTGCCCCCAATGTCTCCAATCCTGCCCTCATCTCCATCCTGTCCCTGTCTCCATCCTGCCCCCATCTCATCCTGCCCCATCTCCAATCCTGCCCCATCTCCATCCTGCCCCCAATGTCTCCATCTTGCCCCTAATGTCTCCAATCCTGCCCCCAATGTCTCCAATCCTGCCCCAATGTCTCCAATCCTGTCCCATCTCCAATCCTGCCCCCAATGTCTCCAATCATGCCCCATCTCCATCCTGCCCCAGTCTCCAATCCTGCCCCATCTCCATCCTGCTCCCATCTCCATCCTGCCCCATCTCCAATCCTGCCCCGTCTCCATCCTCCCCATCTCTATCCTGCCCCCAATATCTCCAATCCTGCCCCCAATGTCTCCATCCTGCCCTCATCTCCAATCCTGCCCCCATCTCCAATCCTACCCCCATCTCCATCCTGCCCCAATGTCACCATTCCTGCCCATCTCCATTCCTGCCCGTCTCCATTCCTGCCCCCAATGTCTCCAATCCTGCCCCCAATGTCTCCAATCCTGCCCCCGCCTCCAATCCTGCCCCATCTCCATCCTGCCCCCAATGTCTCCATCCTGCCCCATCTCCAATCCTGCCCTGTCTCCATCGTGCCCCCAATGTCTCCAATTCTACCTCCATCTCCAATCCAGCCCCATCTCCATCTAGCCCCCATCTCCTTCCTGCCCCATATCCATCCAGCCCCCGTCTCCAATCCTGCCCCATATCCATCCAGCCCCATCTCCATCCAGCCCCCGTATCCATCCTGCCCCATCTCCATCCAGCCCCCGTCTCCATCCTGCCCCATCTCCATCCTGCCCCTGTCTCACCGTTTGCAACAATAATAATTTTAAAAAAAGACTTTCCTCTTACTTTGCAGTGCTCCAGTGGCAAGCGATCTGCACCCCAGCCTACATGCGCACACTCGCCGGCGACTGTCATGATATCAGATGCCGATGACGTGCGCGCTGACGTCAGCTGCCAGCCTCCGATTGGCTGGCAGCTTTAACAATTGCCGTGTGTGCACGCACGGCAATAGAGTAACAGAACCTGCGTCCTGGATGCAGGTTCAGTTACTTGACCGTTGGGGACAGTAGGGCCCGATGGGTAGGTGACCAGGTCCAATGCGGGCCCCCTCTGCTGATCGGGCCCCATATGCCAGTCAAGGCTGTAATGCCCTGATGGCGGCCCTGACTGTGCAGCTACGCACCTTTGTTGCTGGTGACCTGGAGCAGCAACCAATCAGTCCAATTTATTTCCATGATCCTTTGGTGCTGCTTAGTCAGGGAGCTATGGAGTTAATTCCTGGCTCTTTTCTGTGGGCAGTGGATGGGGCTATCTTTTTTAAGCCCCTGAATCTCTGACTCTCACTGCTAGCTATAGTTTTTCTCTGGTTCAGCTCCTGTGCCATGTGTTCCTGCTTTGCTTGTTTGAATATTTGTCTGATCACAGCTTGTTTTGTGATCATTCTGATTTTGTACCTTGACTGACCCAGCTACGTTCACTACTCTCGCCTCTGTTTGCTCCTCCAGCCAGCAGCTTTCAATGGCATCAATACAGTGGACTCCATGGGAAGACCGTGTAAGACTGTTGCAGAGATTAAAGGGTGAAAGCCAGGGGCTCTTTGGAATCTGTCAGTATATTACCAAACACTATAGACCCCCATCACCCCATCGCTATGTGTTGTTCTTCACTTGGTCACCACAATTCATCATCACATTACAATGGTTTTGTGCATAAAAATAACTAACAAGAGGTTAGGCGGAGACTTTTGGTTCATTTAGAGTCATTGTAAGACTTCACATCTCTAGTACAGTACATAAGAGAAAAATCAAAAGAAAAAACACGCGGATGGCACCGCTGTTACCGTGTTATCATTGGTGGTATGCGGTACGTCGGAAGCTGACAGTTGGTGATCTCGGGTGTCAGACCTGGAAATACACAATTCATGGAATCCAACGAAGAAAGAAGGTCGCACTCATCGAGCTGAAGAAATGTCACAGGTTTATTGACATATGTGACACATGTCGGGCCGGGAGAGTGACAAGGAGATGCAGAAAAGGCTGACATGTGTCACATATGTCAATAAACCTGTGACATTTCTTCAACTCGATGAGAGCGACCTTCTTTCTTCATTGGATTCCAGTACATAAGAGAGTAGAGCATTTTGGTTAGTAGGAGGGGAAGATAGGAAGTGATACTGAATAGATAGAACACAGATAAATCTCTTACCTCACCTGCACAAGTTAAAAACTCTATAGACATAAAACACAGTAGAAGCTTAGATACTGGAGAATGGATGCCACCGCTGTATTTACCCTCTCCATGATACTTCTAGTAGGTAAGGTCCTTGGTATACATTATCTGGAACATAAGTAGCACAATATAACATGTGTACAAAGGTGTATTTATGAGAACATTATAGTCATTATTTTTTGTTACAATATACAGTATATTGTCTGATAAGAACTAACTAATATTTTATATTAACAGTGGAAATGAACGCACAGTCCATACACCAGACATCGGCTCCTCAGCTTGTCCTCCAAGGAGCTCCTGTATTCCTGGAATGTACATACAAAGTTTCTGTCTATCCAAATCTTTTCTGGTACGTGCAGCATCCTGGTAAAGCTCCGGTTCTTCTATTAAGTTTGGGAATAGAAGAGAACAGTGGATTCACAGCAAAACATGAGAAAAGCAATGAATCGTACCACATGAGGAAAGCTCAAGCTGAACTCACTGACTCTGCTCTATATTTCTGTGCTGTGAGTGACACAGTGAGTAAAGTCTATGGCTCACCTGTCACATATCTGGATGACATCTTATCATGTTTAAAATGACTTTGAAAAAACTCCACCAGAAGATGGAGTGTTTTTATTTTAAAGTTATTGTTGGTGATTACTTTTGACTTTTTGTGACTATTTAATTTGCCTGTGTGATTAGGATTTACTGTTAACCCTTGCTTGTTCTAATCTAAAAAAATGTGGGCATGTTTTATTTTAAGAAGATATTTTATTTTCTTAGGATCAAAGAAGAAATCCAGTGTGGTAGCAGGTATGTAGAATAAAATCCAGATTTTATTGCAGAAATATCAATATAAAAGTAGTAATCGTCGATTCCAACCAGTGTAAATGAAAAATGGTCCGTTTCAGCTCATGAGAGCATTAATCATGGTTAAGAGCTATCATGGGCTGAAACGCGTTGGTTTTCAATCACATTGGTTGGAACTAAGATTACTATGATTTTATATTGATATTTCTACATTAAAATCTGAATTTTATTCTACATACCTGCTACCACGCTGGATTTCTTCTTTGACCCTTTCTACAAAGCCAGATCCTGGTCTTCTCCGTGCATGCCTCCAGCAGGACTGAGGCTGCAACTCTGTGGTAAGCTGACTCTCCTTTCCTTCTTTCCAATTTGATCCTTATTTTATTTTTCTTGGATTGTTCCTATTGAAATTACCTCTATGTGTGGCGCCCCTGAGGCTCAGTCGCCACAGAAGTACTGCACCTTCTCCTAAGGTGTAGTGCCCCACCATCCAGGTAAGGTGGGAACTCCTTGCCACACTCCAACACCTGCATCCCACACACAGGATTGTTCAGCAGGTTCACATTGCAGCTTTAGGCTCGGGGTGTGTAGCAGAGCACCTTTCGTGGAACCCTGCTTCGTAACACGAGATGTGCTGGGAGGTGGGTGGAGTTAGTATAAAAAGAAGGGGAAAGATAAGAGTTCAGGTCAGTTCAGTTGAGTTCAGTTAGAGTCTGACAGAAGGTCAGTCTGGGGTGAGTCCCAGAGGTCCCTGGAAGAAGGGATGGAGGAAGGAGTGCTGCAGCTGCCTCAGTGACCTGAGCCAGCTGGCACGGGAAAGGAAAGAGAAAGAGAGACGTAGAACTGTACCTTGCATTTCCATAAGAGAGAGAAAGACAAGCGCGGAACGAAGTGGAAAGAGAACAGAGAGGAGGAGTGGATTGGATAGGAACCCTGCCTATAGGTTCTCAGTGCAAGGCCGGGGCCCGGTCCCCGAGGTTGTATGGACACTTATGGTTCTGCAGCAGACACCAGTGGAGTAGTTGGCTGTAAATGCACTACTCCCATCAAAGACTTGGGACACAACAGCAAACTGATAGAGAGCCGGGATTTAGGAGAAGGGAGTCCCCGAAGCAGGCTACAGCTGTCTGTCATACAAGTGAGAGTTGTTAGGAACATCTGAAAGGAGGAACTTCAGAGAACCACGGTACTGGAGCTCTTCATGCTAAAAGGCGCAATAGAGGAGTCGTTCAGGAAGGCACATGTTGTCGGGGTGCTGGCGGGGAGAGTCCTATCTTGCCTGGAGGTTGGCTGGGCCTCTTCCCCGGAGGACACGGTACTGAAGCAGGCACCTGTGTGCACTACGAACTGTGAGTAAAGCTTTGAACCTGCAAGCTCTGGTGTCCTCCATTCATTCCCGCATTAGCACCGCTACATTTGGGTATCAACATCTACACCATCCGGTGCCCCTACTCCTTCATCGCACCTACACTGCCCTGGGGCTACAGCTCTACCTGTGGGGAGCTATACCATCTTTGCTGCCTCACACCATCAGTCCCAGTGAATCTGCACGCAGCGTTGGCTTACCATCTTACTTGCCAAACACCACGGGTGGCGTCACAAACTTTTCATATAAACTACACTACAAACATCACCGCCATTGATATTGGGCGCCCAGGGCCACGGACTGGGTCACTGCTGCTTTGACACCACATATCCCCCTGACACCGGCCCAGTGCCGAGACCCCACAGCCCTGGGTGAAGCCAGCAGGGGTGACTCATATGCATACACAATGCATCACCTAATACAAAAAGGAAAGTTGCTGAACAGAATAATTTTCTCTTGATACAAACTATATACAGTTTATACTTTTGTATGTATGTGTGTGTATATACAGTGCCTTGCGAAAGTATTCGGCTCACTGGAACTTTTCAACCTTTTCCCACATATCATGCTTCAAACATAAAGATACCAAATGTAAATTTTTGGTGAAAAATCAACAACAAGTGGGACACAATTGTGAAGTTGAACGAAATTTATCAGTTGTTTTAACTTTTTGTGGAAATACAACAACTGAAAAGTGGGGCGTGCAATATTATTTGGCCCCTTTACTTTCAGTGCAGCAAACTCACTCCAGAAGTTCATTGTGGATCTCTGAATTATCCAATGTTGTCCTAAATGACTAATGATGATAAATATAATCCACCTGTGTGTAATCAATTCTCCGTATAAATGCACCTGCTCTGTGATAGTCTCAGGGTTCTGTTTGAAGCACAGAGAGCATCATGAAGGCCAAGGAACACAACAGGCAGGTCCGTGATACTGTTGTGGAGAAGTTTAAAGTCACTATCCTTTATATGAACGATAATTGCCCTAGGGCCTAGCTCTACCCATGGAGAGTTGTAACAACTCTGCTACATTACCAATGGCCCAAGCGGTCTCCTTAGGCAGCGTCGGCCATCCCCTTATTGCCGAACACCATGGATGGCGTCTCAAATTAATGCCCTATAAACTTTCCTCCTCATTTATTTTAATGGACGCTCAGGGCCATGGACCAGGTCATTGCCGCCGCGAAAGTCCCTGAAGAACCAACCCGGTCCCCAGTACCCCACGGCCCTGTGGGGCACATGCCAACAATGTAACTCCAAATCAATCACACTTCTGTGAAATCAGCCTGTCCAGTTATGAAGCAACACCGATTGTGAATCAATTTCTCCTGCTCTTGTGCAAATGGAACAGACAACAGATAGAAATGATAGGCAAATAGCAAGACAACTCCTATAATGGAGTGGTTCTGCAGGGGGTAACCACAGACCATTTCCACTACCACTACCAGCACACTTTAAAGAGGCTAAGCATAACATATCTCAATTGAGATTCCAGGTCATAGAAAAAGTCCCTAGACCAAGGAGAGGTGGGAGCCATATTCAATTACTTAAACAACGTGAAACATATTAGATCTATACTCTGGACACACTAAAGGGGGCTTTACACATAGCGATATCGCTAGCAATATCACTAAAGCATCACCGATTTTGTGATGCAGCAGCAATATTGCTAGCGATATCGCTATGTGTGATACTTACCTCCAACCGGCTCCCCCGCTGTCTGTCGCTGATCGCGCAGGTCCATTTCTCATCGGGCGCTTCCTGCTGGGCTTCCTGCTGGGCTTCCTGCTAGCGCCGACGAGCGACGCGTGGACGCGGGCGGAGGATGTCAGGATCGCCGCGTCTGAAAGGTAAGTACAACCGCTGCTGCATTGCTACATCGCTAGTGAGATCTGCCTGTTTGACAGCTCACTAGCGACCATTTAGCGATGCACCAGCGATCCTGACCGGGTCAGATCGTGGTCGGGATCGCTGGTGCATCGCTAAGTGTAAAGGGGCCTTTAGTCCCAGGGGTCTTAACCGTGAGATTGATTGGTTGGCATAATATTTTCTTCCCTAGATCCATTGAATATTTGCACACTTTGTCACGGCAATAAAAATAATCGAGATGGTAAGACCCTTGATAAATAATGGACGAGGTGTTTTAGGTTTCCATCAGCCCCCGCCCCCCAATAACCCACCCCCCCCATTCAGTTTGGACTCCTATTTGTTTTTCATTCTTTATTTCTTGGTTTTCATTTATTGTTTTTCATTTATTGTTAATATGTGAATTTTCCAACCATTGCACCTCCATATCCCATATCTTTATTATCGATAAACATCTATAAATATTCTCTTACAACAGGTTTTTTACCATAATACTCACTATGTGAAGCCTCACAAACGTATCCTCATATTTGCCAATAGCATTATTGGTACATCCTTACAGGAGCTATTCACCATTTCACCAAAGATCAAGCGGTCTCCTTAGGCAGCGTTGGCCATCCCCTTATTGCCAAACACCACGGGTGGCATCTCAAATTAATGCCCTATAAACTTTCCTCCTCATTTATTTTAATGGAAGCTCAGGGCCATGGACCAGGTCATTGCCGCCGCGACAGTCCCTGAAGAACCGACCCGGTCCCCAGTACCCCACGGCCCTGTGGGGCACATGCCAACAATGTAACTCCAAATCAATCATACTTCTTTGAAATCAGCCTGTCCAGTTATGAAGCAACACCGATTGTGAATCAATTTTTCCTGCTCTTGTGCAAATGGAACTGACAAAAGATAGAAATGATAGGCAAATAGCAAGACAACTCCTATAAAGGAGAGGTTCTGCAGGGGGTGACCACAGACCATTTCCACTACCACTACCAGCACACTTTATAGAGGCTAAGCATAACATATCTCAATTCCACAGACCATTTCCACTACCACTACCAGCACACTTTAAAGAGGCTAAGCATAACATATCTCAATTGAGATTCCAGGTCATAGAAAAAGTCCCTACACCAAGGAGGGGTGGGAACCATATTCAATTACTTAAACAACGTGAAACATATTAGATCTATACTCTGGATACACTTAGTCCCAGGGGTCTTAACCGTGAGATTGATTGGTTGGCATAATATTTTCTTCCCTAGATCCATTGAATATTTGCACACTTTGTCACGGCAATAAACATAATCGAGATGGTAAGACCCTTGACAAATGATGGACGAGGTGTTTTAGGTTTCTGTCACACCCCGCCCCCCCAATAACTCACCCCCCCCATTCAGCTTGGACTCCTACTTGTTTTTCATTCTTCATTTCTTGGTTTTCATTTATTGTTTTTCATTTATCGTTAATATGTGAATTTTCTAACCATCGCACCTCCATATCCCTTATCTTTATTTTCGATAAACATCTATATTCTCTTACAACAGGTTTTTTACCATAATACTCGCTATGTGAAGCCTCACAAACGTATCCTCATATTTGCCAATAGCATTATTGGTACATCCTTGCAGGAGCTATTCACCATTTTAATTCACCAAAGATCTAGCATTTATGTATATATATTGTATCAAAGGTATCCCCATTTGTCCTTACATCCCTTACCTCATTACACCTTTGCCCCCCTTTTTTACTCTGATACAACACATAGAAGCGCCCTTTAGTAGACACAACCAGCCAGGCTTGCTCTTGTACTTGTTTAAGGGGCTAGCTCCACCTTACATCCCTATGACAACACATAAACTATTCTCACTGTTTAGTACCGGGACCACGTTGACGTCAGCGCTCTATCTACGCATGTGCCGGTGACCTATGACACCCCCGGTCACGTGATCGGCCAGCGTGTTATGTTAGGAGCGCTGACCGTGACTCAGTGCCATTCTATGCTAAGACACTGATGTGTCAGCACCTACCACTGTGCCACCAACGGATGTGAGCTGCCTTACTTATACAAGATAAGTATATACTGCGTCTCTGTGCATTGTCACAATTCTGATCTCCACAGAGCAACTGCTCCACACCAAAACTGATTGTATGGGACCAACTTCAGGTAGCATTTGGGAACAGATCCTTGTGTGTATTTCTTGATGTGTGGTAATTACTATATATCCTTTTATTTTATCCACATTGATTACCATCATAGGCTGCCTCTTCATCAATTTGAACTATATTTCAGTTCCAGTACAGGACCCAGAACTCAGATTGCTCCTTTCTACACAAGATCAACCTGTATTATTGGGGTATGTCCATAAACATATAGATTGATATAGACCAATCAGAGTGTTGTATGTAACATAGTTTTGAATATAGTAACATAGTTTTGAAGGCTGAAGAAAGACCTTATGTCCATCTAGTTCAGCCTATTTTTAGTTCAGCTGTTATGCATTGTTGATCCTGGGGAAGGCAAAAAAGTAGAAGCCAATTTTCTCCATAGGGAAAAAAATTCCTTCCCCTAAGCTGGGTCAACCATCTACCTATAATATTATGTTATTCGTAACCTTCTATACTGTTACTCACAAGAAAAGCATCCATTCCTTTCTTAAATTCATTCAATGAGTTGGCCATCACCACTTCCTCAGGAAGAGAATTCCAGAGCCTCCCTGCTCTTACCGTGAAGAACCCTCTTCTATGCTGGTGCAGAAATTGTCTTTCCTCCAAATGAAGAGAATGCCCCCTTGTTCTTGTCACAGTCCTTGGTACAAACAGTTCATTGGAGAGATCTCTGTATTGCCCTCTGATATACTTGTACATACTGTATATATTAGGTCTCCCCTAAGTCTTCTCTTTTCTAGAGTAAATAGACCTAATTTTGATAACCTTTCTGGGTATTGTAGTGAACCAACTCCATTTATCATTTTAGTAGCCCGCCTTTGAACCCTTTCAAGTTCAGTAATGTCTTTCTTGAGCACCGGCGTCCAAAATTGCACACAATACTCCAAGTGTGGTCTGACGAGTGATTTGTACAGAGGGAGAATGTATATGTGATACACTTTGATCTCACATATCCCTCTACATCATATTTTCTCTATTCAACCACTGTATTCCTCCTGCACTTGGAACTATGTTAGCTTATTTGCGCCTATATTCATCAACACAGGCAATACGAAAAAAAAATTCCATCCAGCACCAGTGATACTTGTAAACTATAACCAACTGTACTTAGAAAACAACATTGCTATACAGCCTGACCATGGCTCACAATTTTCTATCATCCCCAACAGGATATATCTTATCTTATGATCAGCTTCAACAGCCACACTACAGGGACATAACTGTCTTTAACCTATGATGCACCATTAAAGGGATAGGTTAGATTGTAGCTTATTTGAACTAACATCTCAGTATACCATTCAAATATCCTTTTCTTTTATCCTTTCCTTCTCCTGAAATGCCTCTACATTAATGTGATTATTGTCCTTAGGCATTTGTGTACTGTTTTCCATATATCCTTTTTGACATGCTCTCAAGTCGCACAATATATGTGTACTTATTGTATATATTGAATGTACATTATAAGTAATCTGTAGTATTTAAAAAAACCTCACTGTATATATTTCTGTTTTTTCTAGTGACTACTGTATGTGATCAAGACTATTATTTGACCAAAACGTCACTTGCCTGTCGCTTCACCAATCACTATAAATAAACTCTCCCTTAAAGCATATTTTTCAACTTGTATGTGTGCAGTGATTACATGAACTATTTTTTACGGGACCGTTAGCTCCTTTCACTAGCACCGTTATAACAATTTGAGTTGAGTGCTAGCCATCAACTTTTTTGAGTATACTACTATTACTACAACCCTACAACCATAGAAGTTGCTAAATTAGTGCAGCTCATCCAGATGGCACATCAGTGGAAGCTATGGCAAGAAAGGGTAGCTGTGTCTGCCCGCACAGTGTCTAGAGCATGGAGTAGATACCAGGAGAAAGGACAGTACACCAGGAGATGTGTAGGGGACCATAGGAGAGCAACAACCCTGCAGCAGGATCGCTTCTTCCTCCTTTTTGCAAGGAGGAACAGGAGGAGCAGTGCCAGAGCCCTGCAAAATGACCTCCAGCAGGCCACTAACATCTACCCGCTGGAGGCAGCGAGGCCTGCTGCTCCCTTCTTGTTCTTCCACAAGGGGGTGGAGCCTGAAGCTCCCCCTTGCTATTCCTGTCCCACACCCCCTGTGCCTGTTCACTAAAGGCGGTACTTGATGCCGGGACTGGAGATTTCTGACAGTGCACACAAGTCTGAAGTCACATAGACTTTAACCTCAACCCCTGTAACAATCAGCATGGTGGTATTATTAATATTGTATATGCTGGTAAAATTTGGTTATGGTTTATTGGTATTTGTCTGTTTTATTGTGATATTATTATTGCGGTATTATTTTTCAATTCTATATAGTGGTACTATTGGTATTATTAGAAATATTGGTCTTGTAGTAAATCTTGTTTTCCTCCAGGCAGGGTAACATTAGTAATATTAGTATAAGATAGCCACATCTGAGGCCCAGGGGCTGGGACAGCATGGGCCTGTGTGCTTTCAAATTCCAGGGATGAATTATAGTCCCAGTCCATCCTAGACATCATATGTCGGAAAGGAGTTAAATGGAACCTGAGAACTGATACAGGATCAGACAGCATGGGCTTGTGTGCTTTCAAACGCCAGAAATTCATTTTAGTCCCAGATCGTCCCAGCTTAGTGCCATCCCTGTGTCTAATACCCCCTCTCATACATCCACCCTCAACTTGATATACTGTAGATAACTTCTATGTTATTCACAAATCCTAAAATAAATCTTGTGTATGCTGCTCAGTCAGGGAGCTATGGAGTGAATTCCTGGCTCCTTTCTGTGGGTGCTGGAACCTCTGATTCTGACTGATAGCTATAGTTCTTCTCTGGTTCAGTTCCTATGCCATGTGTTCCTGCTTTGCTAGTGTAAGGGGGTGAGATATAATGTCCTTCTTGCTTCCCTTCCTCTAATTGCTGTTTATTTGTTAATGTTTACATATTGCTAATGTTGATAATGTATATGTTGAATGCTTGCGGTACTGCTACATATTAAGATGTATTACCGCTCATTTTACTGGTACTGCCACATTTGTATATGTGTTACCATGCTCTGCGTTTCTTAATGTTATGCTGTATATATTTTAAAGTAATGTACATTGATATTTATGTACAGTTTAGGGTAAGTCAATGCATCCTTTTTGGGGGACATTAGAGGAGGGTACTTTAGTAGATAGTTCTTATACATAGGGTAAGTGTAGTTTTGTTGTGAGCCACTAGTTGGGGGCATACTAGTGGGCCTTATAGATATAGCTGATAGGATGTTTATTGAGGGTTAATTGTAGGAGGGGCTGCCGGGTAGTAAGAGAGAAGTTTGTAGGAAGTTAAGCCAGATGGGGCCAGGGCGCCCTAGTGTCCACATGGACTATATCCCCGGACAGCTTGGCAGCCACGCAACATTAAAGCACTGCAGCCCATCTTACCCACAACCACTGTGTGTCATAGTAGTGGGTCAGAACAGGAAAGGAAATATGTGGTGACTTATTGTCTGGGCAAATGCTTTTAGAGCAGGAGTCGGTTGGACTGAGGAGATGAAGGAAGTTAGAGCTTCGACGAGAATGGTACAGACGGGCCGGATGCTTTAACAGAGGCAAACAAACCTGGTGACTGATGATTTCGACTCTGGGGCGAAACAGGCAGAAGGAATTGTCATCATGGCGAGGTCAGGCCAGGACAGAACTGGGGAGCAGTCTAAGACGGTTCGGTCCAGGCATGTACTGCACAGCCAGAAAGGGAAAAATGAGGAAACAAGTAAATGTCACGATGTTTCAACTGTGGATGTAACGTGTGAAGCATTCAGTAAAGAAAATGTTAAAGTTAACTTGGACTGTGTCTCCATTGCTGGGGGTCACCTGGAAGAGAGACCGTCATTGTCTGGGAAGTGCCCAGAGGAAGCTGAAGTTGGAGATGCAGGTACGCTGAAGTGAAGAGTACAGTTTCTGTAGGGGAAGGACTGGACATAGATGTTGCAGTAATTCAGGTAACGACTACAGTCCTGTCCCTCCCTTACACTTGTTTGAATACTTGTTGTCTAATCGCAGCCTGTTTTGTGATCATTCTGATTTTGTACCTTGACTGACCTCCTGGTTCTGACCCATCTACTTTCACTACTCTTGCCTCGGGTTTGCTCCTCAAGCCAGCAGCTTTTCTGTTACACCGCTCCGCCATACTCACCCGGCCTCCGCTCCCACGCCACAGTCGGCCTCCACTCCCATGCCGCAGCCTCTCTCCACCCGACGGCCGCGGCAGTCACCTGAGACGGGCTCGCAACCGATGCCTTCCCTGCATGCTATGCGCATGCGCCATAGGCCGCGGCCACGCCTCCTTCCTGCTTCTTATGCTCCGGCTGTGCCCTGACCCAGAAGCACCTTTGGACCAAAGGCTGACCAGACGGGGCCATATCAAGCCGCTTCCCCCTGAGGGAGGCGCCTGATCGTTGTGTTTCCTAACATTCTGGCCTCACTTCATCGTGTGCACTCTGCTTCTGCAGTTCCAGTCTCGGATGCTCCTCGCAGCAGCTTCTCAGTCCTGCTACCCGTGTTCCTTGTTCTCTTCCGCAGTTCTGTCTCCTGTGTTCCTGTTGTCCTGCTCCAGTCCTGTCTCCAGTGCTCCTGCCGTCCTGCTCCAGTCCAGCCTCCAGTGTTCCTGCCGTCCTACTCCAGTCCTGCCTTCAGTGTTCCTGCCATCCTACTCCAGTCCTGCCTTCAGTGTTCCTGCCGTCCTACTCCAGTCCTGCCTTCAGTGTTCCTGCCGTCCTACTCCAGCCTTGCCTTCAATGTTTCTGCCATCCTACTCCAGTCCTGTCTCCAGTGTTCCTACTCCAGTCATTCCTTCTCGCTCCAGTTTTCTGTCTCACTTCATTCCAGCCTCCTGGTTCCAGTCTTTTTCTGTCATTCTTTACTCCAGTCTCAGTCTTACTCCGGTCCATCCTGAGCCGCCCCTCTCGGTACCAGCTACCGTGGTACTCGAACCCCTGGGCCTGCTCCAAACGGTCCCTGTATAGGGATCGGTTCCACCTGGCAGCTCGCCCAGGGTCCCTCGGTGCCACGGTCCAGAGTTTCCTGCTCCCGACCACCCACGCTAGCATTTTCATTGGCATCAATCCAGTGGATCCCATGGGAAGACCATGTAAGGCCTCTTTCACACGTCAGTGTCTCCAGTACGTGTGGTGACAGTGGGACGCCCTCACACCCAGGGCTGTGGGGTACTCAGTACCGGGCCCGATGAGCTCTAATGGGAGATGTCACGGCGGCTGGGACCCGGCCCGTGGCCCTGGGTGCCCATTGTAAAAGGCGAATGTTCAGTGTGCTGATGGTAGTGAAAGTTTATAAGTGATTCGTGACGCCACCTGTGGTATTTGGCAATAGATATGTAAGCCGACCCTGCAGACAGATCCTCTGGGACAGATGGTGTGGTGCAGCAGTGATGTTATAGCCCTCCACCGGCAGGGCTGTAGTCCCAGGGAAGTGTAGGTGAAGTGACACTTAGTTGGTGTAGTGTCAGGCGCGAGGGATATAGCAGTGCTGGGCAGGTTGGCGCGGGAATAAGTAGAGGACACCAGGGCATGTAGTTCCAAAGCTTTACTCACAGTCTGTTGTACAAACAGGTGCCTGCTTCCGTGCCGTGTCCTCCGGGTTAGGGACTCAGTCAACCTCAAGACCAGATGGAACACTCCTTTCCAACACTCCGCCAACATATGTGCCTTTCCTGAACATCTCCTCTTATAGCGCCTTTGAGTGAAGTTCTCCTAGTACTGAGTTACACTGGAATGACCCTTGTCAGATGTTCCTATGAACTCTACTTGTACGGCAGACAGCTGTAGCCTGCTTCAGGGACTCCTTGCTACTAAGCCCCGGCTCACTCCTATGTTGCTGTTGTGCCCCCAAGTCTTGTGTGGGAATAAAGTGGTCATTACTTCTATTCCTCCGGTGTCTGCTGCAGGACCATTAGTATCCGTACAACCTCGGGGACTGGACCCCGGCCTTGCGCTTAGGACTTGAAAAGGATTCTCCTCTAACCCTGGTCCTTGTCCTCTTATTCTCCTTACGTTCCGTGCTAATCCTTCTTCCCAATGGAGAATCAAGCTTCCTCTCTCTGTCTCTTTCCTGTACCAGCAGACCCAGATCACTGTGGCCTGCTGCAGTACTTTCTTCTTCCATCCCCCTCTCGGGGATCTTCTCTGTCTCACACTCTGTCCCTCTACATCCTCACTCACTGACTGAATGAAGGACTGACTGACTGACTCAACTCTTCCCGCTCTTTTGTGTGAACTAAACTCCACCCACCTCCCAGCACGTTTCGTGTTCCAAGCAGGGAGCCACCAAGGGGTGCTTTGCTGTACTACAAGCAGGGAGCCGCCGAAGGTGCTTTGCTACACTACTTTGTGGTGTGGGGTGCAGGTGTTGGAGCATGGTCAGGTGTTTCCACCTTACCTGGATGGTGGGGCACCACACCTCAGGAGGAGGTGCAGTACCTCTGTGGCGACTGAGCCTCAGGGGCACCACAACAGTTTTCACACGTACCGGAGACACGTGAACACGTTGACCCATTCAAATGAATGGGTCTATGCATATGTCAGTGTGTTTCCACGAACCGTATGTCCATGGGCAAAACAAGCTGCCATGTCCGTTAATTGCCGTTATCATGGACAGCAAAGCGTCCGCACACGTGCACATGGAGAACACACATTGATGTCCTCCATGTGACACGGACAGCCGCCGGAGAAGAAGCACTACTGTAAGCGCTGTTCCCCGACGGCTGATGCTGAAGCCGGCTGTCATTCTCCCCTGCTCTGACGGCGAGCAGAGGAGAATGATGAGTGTTATATTAAAGTCCGAATGACAGCAGGTGGGGGCTGTGGAATACCCCGATCATCCGCACCTACTGTCACTGTTATTAGTTACAGCAGGTGTCGGATTATGGGTGTAACAGTCCCAAAAGCCACCACCTGCTGTAATTCAGACTTTAATATAGCACTCATCATTCTCCTTTGCTCACCGGCAGACCAGGGGAGAATGAAGACAGCCAGCTTTATCACCAGCCGCCGGGGAACAGCGCTTACAGTAGCGCTTCTTTACCGGCGGCTGTCCATGTGGCGTCTGTTGCAGCACACGGGTTGCACGCGGTTGCCACACGGACACACGGACATGGATATCTCCAGCATCAGTATTTCTGGTACCGGAAGTGTGAAAGAGGCTTAAGACTTGTGCAGAGATTAACGGGTGAAGGCCAGGGGTTCTTTGGAATCTGTCAGTATATTACCAAACACTATAGACCTCCATCAGCTCATCGCTATGTGTTGGTCACCACAATTCATCATCACATTATAATGGTTTTCAGCATAAAATAACTGACAAGAGGTTAGACAGAGACTTTTGGTTTAATTAGTCATTGTAAACTTCACATCTCTAATGCAGTACATAAGAGAGTAGAGCATTTTGGTTAGTAGGAGGGGAAGATAGGAAGTGATACTGAATAGATAGAACACAGATAAATCTCTAACCTCACCTGCACAACTTAAAAGCTCCATAGACATAAAACACAGTAGAAGCTCAGATACTGGAGAATGGATGTCACCGCTGTATTTATCCTCTCCATGATACTTCTAGTAGGTATGGTCCTCACTATACATTATCTGGAGCATAAGCATCACAAAATAAAATGTGCACAAGGATGTAATAATATAAATTTAGAGTCATTATTTTTGTTACCATGATAATATATATTGTCTGATAAGAACCAATATTTTATATTAACAGGGAAAATTAATGCACAGTCCATATACCAGACATCGGCTCCTCAGCTTGTCCTCAAAGGAGCTCCTATATTCCTGGAATGTACATACAAAGTTTCTGGATACCCGAGTCTTTTCTGGTACGTGCAGCATCCTGGTAAAGCTCCGGTTCTTCTATTAGGTTTGGGAAGAGAAGAGAATAATGGATTTACAGCAAAACATGAGAAAAGCAATGAATCGTACCACATGAGGAAAGCTCAAGCTGAACTCTCTGACTTTGCTCTATATTTCTGTGCTGTGAGTGACACAGTGAGTAAAGTCTATGGCTCACCTGTCACGTATCAAAATGACATCTTGCCCTCTTTTATACACAGTCAGAATAAAATTGTATGACTTTTGTCTGTGGAGATTTACTGTTACTTATTTTTTATTTAAGAAATTTTGACTGACCTTTTCCTATAGAAAAGGCCTCTGTGTACATAAATCTCATACAACTCCCAATGAATGGGAAAAAATGCACAAAAAAAATATAAAATTACAGAATTAAAACAACTGTTTGTGGGCTGCGGGGTTACTCGGTACCGGGCCGGTCTCAGCGGGTGGTGTGTCACAGCAGCCGTGACCCGGTCCGTGGCCCTGGGCACCCAAGTACGAGATAATGGCGGGATAATGCTTATGGTGCAATGTAGTTAATGGAATAGTTTGTGACGCCACCTGTGTTGTTCGGCAAGTGAGATGTTAGGCCGATGTTGCAGACAGATCCTCTGGGACAGATGGTGTGGTGCAGCAGTGATGTTATAGCCCTCCACAGGCAGGGCTGTTGTCTCAGGGCAGAGGGCAGAATAGGTGAAGTGACACTTAGATGGTGTAGTGTCCGGCGCAGGGGATGCAGCAGTGCCAAGCAGGTGGACGCAGGAAGGAATGGAGGACACCCGGCATGTAGTTCCAAAGCTTTACTCACAGTCAGTAGTGCCCGCTTCCATGCCGTGTCCTCCGGGTCAGGGACTCAGTCAACCTCCAGGCAAGATGGAATGCTCCCTTCCAACACTCCGCCAACTTATGTACCTTTTCTGAATGTCTCCTCTATAGCGCCTTTAAGTGTAAAGATCTCCTAGTACTGAGTTACACTGGAGTTCCTCCTATCAGATGTTCCCAAGAACTCTACTTGTACGGCAGACATCTGTAGCCTGCTTCGGGGACTCCTTACTCCTGAGTCCCGGCTCTCTATCCGTGTTGCTGTTGTGCCCCCAAGTCTTAGATGGGAGTAGTGCATTTACAGCCCACTACTCCACCGGTGTCTGCTGCAGAACCGTTAGTGTCCTTACAACCTCAGGGACCGGGCCCCGGACTTGCGCTTAGAACTTCTAGGCAGGGTTCTCTCCTAACCCACGTCCTCTGTGTTCCCTTTTCGCCTACGTTCCGTACTTGTCTTTCTCTCTTATGGAAGCTCAGGCTTCAGTTCAATGTCTTTCTCTTTCTTTCCTTTCCCGTGCCAGCAGACCCGGGTCACTCAGGCCTGCTGCAGCACTCCTTCCTCCATCCCTCTTCCAGGGATCCCCACTCCTCTCCGAGTGGCTTCCTCTGACTCACTCTCCTTCAGACTGACCTGTAATCCTAAACCTTCCCACTCTTTTATGTATTCTCAACTCCACCCACCTCCCAGCACGTTTAGTGTTCCGAGAAGGGAACCACCAAAGGTGCTCTGCTTCTCTCTAAGCAAGGAGCCGCAATGTGGTTTTGCTGAACTACTCTATTGTGTGGGGTGCGAGGGTTGGAGTGTGGTCAGGAGTTCCCACTTTACCTGGATGGTGGGGCACCACACCTTAGGAGAAGGTGCAGTACCTCTGTGGCGACTGAGCCTCAGGGGTGCCACATACCCCCCCGTTAAACACAGCACATCCGCGGACTGCAAGGCAAACAAAGTTGACAATACAGGAACATACAAAATTTTGTAATGCTGAATAAACATTTCTTATACTAAAACTTCCCAATGTGAGAGGCACTCATTCTTGAACGTTGCAAACAATTCTTAATTAACTATCTAAATTCTAAGTCAAAAGTGCAATTTTCCATACAATACTCAATTCAAAGTGCTATTGTCTGTTACTCACTATCACTTCAGTATTCTTCATCAACACATTTCTTTTCCTCTTTAGTGCACATTTTCTACTCTCTCTTAACTCTGAGTGACAACTGTAGTGCCATTTTCAATTCTTTATTAGTCTCTATCCAAATCTCTCATCTCTTTATTAAAACATTCTATATAAAAGCCATTTACTCTCATAAGACACATCATTATCAAATACTTCACATCAAAATGTTCAATAATTCTTGTAAGTGCTGAACACTGCTCCCAGCCGGGATCTCTTGCAGTGTCCTTTGATGAGGTAGATCTTATCTTCACAAAGTGTCCTATGTAAAACCAAGAGAGGGCACCTAAAGAGGTGCAACTATTTACAATTACAGTTCTGGACCATTCAGCGTTCATGATCTCTGCAGTTCAATGGAAAGGCTGCCAACAAAACAGGGCAACACTGGAAAAACATAATGCATAAACAAAAATAACTTTAAAGCACAACGGTGCAAATACCCTCCTGGGTAAGATTAATGATTGTTGTTCCCTCCTGGGCTTCTGGAAGCTGCTGATTGTGAACTACTACCAGGTGAAAGGAACGCATGGGCAGTCCTCAGGTACTCTTCTTCCAGCGGGGTGAAACTTGTGGCTTTCTGTACCTTTGGTGCACCTTGGCACATGGGGGCAGTAGGTGGTTTCTGTCTGCAGGTCTGGATGAGATCCTCCGGGACTCGCCTGATGTTCAAAGCGTACCAGCCTCTCAGACCTTCGTGTCTGGTGAGTGTCACGTGACCTCCCGGGCTCAGGTTCCTGGCAGGATGCCCCTTCCTCAAGTGTGGCTCTACATCCCTCCGATTGAAGAACAGATCGGAGATCCGGCTAGGGTCATGGATGAAGCCGAACCCCCTCTCATGGTTCACATTCAGAACGTGTCCCCAACCTGCTGCATCTTTGGGACCATAATGACCGGCATGTGTCAGCTCCTTCCGGTCCAAATCTGGACCTAGTACTGCTAACCGGCGCTGCTCCCTCTCTCGGTGTTCAGCTGCCAGTTGCCAGACGGTAGCTTGACAACTAGCCCGTTCTCATCATCCTCCCGTTCCTCCCGGGACTGATCCAGGCTGGTTTGGTACTGCGGCGCCACCTTCAGGGGTTCCGGTATTCCCCCCTGGGGACTGGTATCCCGGTCCCAGACCAGATCTAGCATGACCTGGCCAGCCGCTGCGACCACGGTACACCCCAGCGCCTTCCCAGTTGTCGGGGAATCAGACGTACCCGGAGCCTTCGGGCGGTGTGGTCTCTGCTCCGGTGCTGATGGAAGCGGGCTGGTGGCAATGATGGTGGCTCCGGGTCCACGGGGGCCTCTCTAGGGACCTGAGCAGCCACGTCAGGTCCAGACGGGAGCTTCTCTTCCTCCACTTCAGCTCCCGGTGCCTCATATAATTCCTCCTGTGGCGGCAACAAAGGGGCTTCGGATGCTGCCGGCGGTGCGATGGTGGCAGCAGGCTCCACGGCATCTGCCTGGGGAAGCTCCGGCGCAACAGCGGCGGTCACCGCAGGTGTAGGCCCCTCCTGGGCGCGCTACCAGTTCAGCCTCCACAAGGCCTCCTGCCTCAGTTGCAAACATTGGGTCAGCCGGGCAATTTCGTCCTCCAGCTGCCGGCGGTCCATCTCCGATACTGGGTTGGAGCCTTCAGCCATGGCACCGGGGAGATCCGCTTCCCCGCGCTCCACAGGCCTCCTCCCATCTCTTTCCAAAATGGCGTTCTTCTTCCTGTTCGCAGCCCCTTTCCCACCACTGGATTCTGCCCCTCCTTCTTAGGGTGGCGTCTTCTTCTAACGCCTCCATACAAAGCCAGTATACGAACCCCTCGGGGGGTGGGCCATGTCGCTGTCACATAGTAATTCAGGCAGGGGAGGCCCAAGACTTTTCGCGGTCTTTTCCTAGGACCTCCCATCTCGTCACGCCCTTCCTCTCCACGCCAACGGCCATTTTTAATGTTCATTTTACAGTCTATTAAATTGGGTCTTCTGCACATTCTCAAAAGTTTTAAGTCAAAGGCACACAGAACCCGATGGCATCGGGTCTAGTCATCCTGTTCTTGACGCCAAGTTTGGGTCGCCCTCCCAGGGCTGCGGGGTTACTCGGTATCGGGCCGGTCTCAGCGGGTGGTGTGTCACAGCAGCGGTGAGCCGGTCCGTGGCCCTGGGCACCCAAGTAATGGCGGGATAATGCTTATGGTGCAATGTAGTTAATGGAATAGTTCGTGATGCCACCTGTGTTGTTCGGCAAGTGAGATGATAGGCCGATGTTGCAGACAGATCCTCTGGGACATATGGTGTGGTGCAACAGTGATGTTATAGCCCTCCACAGGCAGGGCTGTTATCCCAGGGCAGAATAGGTGAAGTGACACTTAGATGGTGTAGTGTCCGGCGCAGGGGATGCAGCAGTGCCAAGCAGGCAGACGCAGGAAGGAATGGAGGACACCCGGGCATGTAGTTCCAAAGCTTTACTCACAGTGAGTAGTGCCCGCTTCCGTGCCGTGTCCTCCGGGTCAGGGACTCAGTCAACCTCCAGGCAAGATGGAATGCTCCCTTCCAACACTCCGCCAACTTATGTACCTTTTCTCAACGTCTCCTCTATAGCACCTTTAAGTGTGAAGATCTCCTTGTACTGAGTTACACTAGAGTTCCTCCTATCAGATGTTCCCAAGAGCTCTACTTGTACGGCAGACAGCTGTAGCCTGCTTCGGGGACTCATTACTCCTGAGTCCCGGCTCTCTATCCGTGTTGCTGTTGTGCCCCCAAGTCTTAGATGGGAGTAGTGCATTTACAGCCCACTACTCCACCGGTGTCTGCTGCAGAACCATTAGTGTCCATACAACCTCAGGGACCGGGCCCCGGACTTGCGCTTAGAACTTCTAGGCAGGGTTCTCTCCTAACCCACGTCCTCTGTGTTCCCTTTTCTCCTACGTTCAATACTTGTCTTTCTCTCTTATGGAAGCTTAGGCTTCAGTTCAATGTCTTTCTCTTTCTTTCCTTTCACGTGCCAGCAGACCCAGGTCATTCAGGCCTGCTGCAGCACTCCTTCCTCCATGCTTCTTCCAGGGATCCCCACTCCTCTCCGAGTGGCTTCCTCTGACTCACTCTCCTTCAGACTGACCTTCAGACTGACCTGTAATCTTAAACCTTCCCACTCTTTTAAGTATTCTCAACTCCACCCACCTCCCAGCACGTTTAGTGTTCCGAGCAGGGAACCACCAAAGGTGCTCTGCTTCTCTCTAAGCAAGGAGCCGCAATGTGGTTTTGCTGAACTACTCTATTGTGTGGGGTGCGAGGGTTGGAGTGTGGTCAGGAGTTCCCACCTTACCTGGATGGTGGGGCACCACACCTTAGGAGAAGGTGCAGTACCTCTGTGGCGAATGAGCCTCAGGGGCGCCACATATGCATCTGATAATATTTTTAATTTGCAAGATACCGTATTTTTCGGACCATAAGAAGCACTTTTTTCCCCAAAAATTTTTGGGGAAAGTGGGGGGTGCGTCTTATGGTCGAAATATACTTACTTGCGACCATGGCTGATGGCTGGTGGCTGGTGCGGGGCTTTGTGGTGCGGTGGTGGCAGCGGGCTGTGCTCCGGTGCAGGGGTGGCGGCTCCAATGCAGGAGCAGCGGCTCTGCCGGCATTTCTTCGAAGCCCGAAGGCCCCCGCACAGCCCAGCTGCCCCAGCACAGCCCAGCCCACCTAGCCTAGCTGCCCCAGCCCACCTAGCCTAGCTACCCCAGCACAGCCCAGCCCAGCTGCCCCAGCACAGCCCAGCTGCCCCAGCACAACCAACCTGCCCCAGCACAGAGTTGCTGCCACCGCACCAGCTTGGACCACTGAATGACCCCTGTGACCACTCCTCCACATGTGCCGGATCCCTTCCCAGGTAAGCTGAATTCGGACTATAAGACAGAACCCCATTTGACACATTATTAGTTTTTTCCCTATTTTCCTTCTCAAAATTTGGGGTGCGTCTTATGGTCCGGTGCATCTTATAGTCCGAAAATATGGTACATAATTTCCACTTATTGGACTGACAAGAAAAGTAAGCAAAAATTGTGATTTTGGTTAAATTGTGACCGTAGACAAAATTAAAAGTGGGGCCCCAGGTGCTGAAGTATTGTACTAGTAGCACAGTCAGTCTCAGTTCACATGGTGGCATGTACTGAACAGTAGTGCTGATTTCTGGCATTTACTAGGGCGTTAAGAAAATCAGAGTCTCAAACCCCATGTATATACTTATATAATTACCAAATTACAGCAACACTGTAACTCCTAAATCTATTTCCATAACTCTCATTCCCTTCCATTGAGCGCCGCACTGTTTCCGTGATTCGTTTTTAATACTGTGGAAATTCTGACTTTTTCTGGCAGCCATTTAGAGACATCATATTCTGTAACCTTGAGGCGTTTCACAGAATATATACTTAGAATAGTGTGGGAAATGAGATGTGTGTATATGGAACTCCCCGCAGGGTCGGGGGTACTCGGTACCGGACCTTTCAGGCTCTTTGAAGGGGAAAGTATGTCACGGTGGTGCTGGTGACCCAGTCCGTGGCCCTGGGTGTCCAATAAATAAGATGATGGTTCAGATGAGGGGGGAAGATGGTAGGATAAAAAGTAGGGAAAGGGGAATCGTGACGCCACCTGTGGTACTCGGCTAGGGTAGCCGACGCTGCGATGCAGACCCTCTGGGACGATGATTTAGCAGCTAAGATGGTGAAGCTCTCCACGGGCAGAGCTGTGTCCCAGGGCAGTTGAGCCGGTGACGGTGATGGTGTTTGCAGTGTAAGGCAGGCAGTTGTAAAATAACTCAAAGGACACAGTTGGGTGTAGTTTCAGGGTCTTACTGTTGTCTTATGTGCACAGGTGCTATTCATATCTACTAGATATTTATATTTATTATATAGTATTTTATTAATTTATTTTTACAAGGTATATACAGTCATATGTAAAAGTTTGGCACCCCTATTAATGTTAACCTTTTTTCTTTATAACAATTTTGGTTTTTGCAACAGCTATTTCAGTTTCATATATCTAATAACTGATGGACTCAGTTATATTTCTGGATTCAAATGAGGTTTATTGT
Organism: Dendrobates tinctorius; assembly: GCF_039654945.1. Lineage (NCBI taxonomy): Eukaryota > Metazoa > Chordata > Amphibia > Anura > Dendrobatidae > Dendrobates > Dendrobates tinctorius. The sequence goes on along the minus strand of NW_027361712.1, from coordinate 28,342,959 downwards.
ACTAACAGAAAATGTGCAATCTGCATTTAAACAAAATTTGACCGGTGCAAAAGTATGGGCACCCTTATCATTTTCTTGATTTGAACACTCCTAACTACTTTTTACTGACTTCCTGAAGCACTAAATTGGTTTTGTAACCTCATTGAGCTTTGAACTTCATAGCCAGGTGTATCAAATCATGAGAAAAGGTATTTAAAGTGGCCACTTGCAAGTAGTTCTCCTATTTGATTCTCCTATGAAGAGTGGCATCATGGGCTCCTCAAAACAACTCTCAAATGATCTGAAAACAAAGATTATTCAACAAAGCTTTTCAGTGTAAGGATACAAAAAGTTGTCTCAGAGATTTAACCTGTCAGTTTCCACTGTGAGGAACATAGTAAGGAAATGGAAGAACACAGGTACAGTTCTTGTTAAGCCCAGAAGTGGCAGGCCAAGAAAAATATCAGAAAGGCAGAGAAGAAGAATGGTGAGAACAGTCAAGGACAATCCACAGACCACCTCCAAAGACCTGCAGCATCATCTTGCTGCAGATGGTGTCACTGTGCATCAGTCAACAATACAGCGCATGCATAACGCCTTTTTGAATGGCCAAACAACTCAATCTTTGTTTCATCAGTCCACAGGACCTTCTTCCAAAACGTAACTGGCTTGTCCAAATGTGCTTTTGCATACCTCAGGCGACTCTGTTTGTGGCGTGCTTGCAGAAACGGCTTCTTTCGCATCACTCTCCCATACAGCTTCTCCTTGTGCAAAGTGTGCTGTATTGTTGACCGATGCACAGTGACACGATCTGCAGCAAGATGATGCTGCAGGTCTTTGGAGGTGGTCTGTGGATTGTCCTTGACTGTTCTCAGCATTCTTCTTCTCTGCCTTTCTGATATTTTTCTTGGCTTGCCACTTCTGGGCTTAACAAGAACTGTACCTGTGTTCTTCCATTTCCTTACTATGTTCCTCACAGTGGAAACTGACAGGTTAAATCTCTGAGACAACTTTTTGTATCCTTACACTGAAAAGCTATGTTGAATAATCTTTGTTTTCAGATCATTTGAGAGTTGTTTTGAGGAGCCCATGATGCCACTCTTCATAGGAGAATCAAATAGGAGAACTACTTGCAAGTGGCCACTTTAAATACCTTTTCTCATGATTTGATACACCTGGCTATGAAGTTCAAAGCTCAATGAGGTTACAAAACCAATTTAGTGCTTCAGGAAGTCAGTAAAAAGTAGTTAGGAGTGTTCAAATCAAGAAAATGATAAGGTGCCCATACTTTTGCACTGGTCAAATTTTGTTTAAATGCAGATTGCACATTTTCTGTTAGTACAATAAACCTCATTTGAATCCAGAAATATAACTGAGTCCATCAGTTATTAGATATATGAAACTGAAATACCTGTTGCAAAAACCAAAATTGTTATAAAGAAAAAAGGTTAACATTAATAGGGGTGCCCAAACTTTTACATATGACTGTATTTATCACAAAATAACTATTTGTAACGTTTAAGAAAAAAGCTCCTCCCATAAAGGGAAGAAAGTTACTTGCTGACTGTTAAACCTGTTGATATGCATATCCAAAAATTTTGTATGTTTTGGTAACACCTGTTTTACTCTGTTCCAGCCCGTGGACGTGCTATGTTTAACGGGGGGGGAATGTGGTGCCCCTGAGGGTCCAGTCACCACAGAGGTACTGCACCTCATCCAGAGGTGTGGTATCCCACCCTCAGGTAAGGAGGGAGCACCACCTAGGACTCCTAACACTGCACTCCACACACACTAGCTAGTTAGGGCACCTGGGCGTACCCTTCGGGAGGATGGCCTCATCCCAGACTGGCTAGTAAAGGGTTTTAGGGGTTAGTGTAGAAGGTAGGTAGAGTGGGAGGAGTCTAGGTAATGGGGTGATTGGTGGACATCCAATCAGAGTGAGCAAAGCAACAGTTGGTGGGAGGGGCTAGCTCTGTGGTGAGTAGACCTTTCCAGAAACTAGTTAGTCGGTGACAGGACAGCGGACGAGCAGGACTGATGTGGGGAGAGTCTGAGTCAGAGAGAGAGAACCATCTAGAAGGAAGCTCCTCAGTGAAGATAAGGGGTCCAAGGGGCACAAGTAGTGCGATAAGCCACTCGTGGGGCCTGTATCCTGGAAAGGGAGGATCAGGTCACAGTGAGGGAGCCAGCCCCTGAAGCTAGTGGAGTACTGCAAGGCTCAGCTAGGAAGCCGGAGGCTGAGTTTACTTTAAGTGCCTCAGCCACAACCGCATACATTCCTGGCAAAGGTGGCTGCAGAGGATCCCGGGGCCTGACCCACGTTGTTCAGTGAGATCCGTGGCTGCCGGCTTGGGGACACTGTGTGCGAAGGTGCAGAGCAGGAGAGAGAGGAGAGAACAGCGCAGAGATAGAAAGGTTAACACAAGGAGGAGTTGTACAACGGTGTTCCTGATCTACCTGGGAGTTGGATACCACACCTCTGGATGAGGTGCAGTACCTCTGTGGTGACTGGACCCTCAGGGGTGCCACATATTCCTAAGTAGAGACCAGTCAGTCAAGCAGAGTTAGGCGGGATAAAACTGAGGAGAACCCACCCCCCCCGACTAGTCCACTTTGCCACCTTGTTCCAGGCTCCTTGTGTGCTTTCTCGGAAACGTTGCTGCATAAAACATGGCTATTTGGAACGCTGGAGTCGGCCTCTGATTCATATTGTCCATTCAGGCAGCATTACACATATGACAGGCTCCGGTCTGGAACATTTTAACTATATCTACGATAGCAAAATAATTTCTACTGTTGGCCACACACCTGTCATCAGAGAGCGATGCATTACGGGTGCTCTAATTACAGTTAGACAGTAAGGACTATGTTGTAATATTACATGTATGATGGCTGAATGGAGATAAATGGCTATCTGGTCCAAAATAAATTTTGAACCTGATGGCCATTAATGAAAAAAAAAAGTAAAAAAAAGCAAAACTGCTGACTACCGTAAAGATAAATGCCAAAAAGTGAGGCATGGGCTTACAGCTGTATTTGGAAGATTTTCTACTTGCTATACTTATGGTTCTATGATTATGATGAAGAATTGATCTGTAGTTACCAGAATACTTTGTGTTCTCTTAACACAAGAAGATTTACACCACATAAAATCTATGGAACATTAAAGGGGTTGCGCCACATTTGGAAGTAGTCCTCTATCCTTAGCTTTAGGAGTAACTTCCTGATTGTTGAGGATCTGACTAATAGACCCTCTCCATCAATCCTGAGAAAGGGGCTCTAAAGATCCCTGTGTGAATAGAACAGAAGTCGAGCTTGCGCACCTCTGCTACAAACATTTTGAATGGCATCCCTGTGATTCGCAGGGCATTGGTCCAGTGGCCATATCAGTATTCCTTGGCCACCAGATGGGAACCTTGCAAAGCGCCTCATACCTACCGGCATCCTTAGTATCTTTTCTGATTTGTAAGCCTGGCGCAATGTCAACATTGTGGCGTGAAGCAAGAATGATATCGCATCAGGTCTTCAAATCAGAAGAGATGCCGACAGGTAGGAGACGGTTCACAGGGTTCTCGTCCAATACTGAATACTGACTTGGCTTCTGGACTAGGGTCATGCAAATTGATAAGCTTATCTACAGTATAATGCAAAGAACGCATAGCCCTTCATTCTCAGGATTATGGATTTTATAACATATTTAAATCTGATAAAACTATTTAACCACTAAAAATAGTCTCCATAGTGAACATCATGCTGGAGTAAAGCCCCCGTTACACACTGCGATATCGCTAGCAATATCGCTGTAAAGTCACCGATTTTGTGACGTAGCAGCGATATTGCTAGCGATATCACTGCATGTGACACTTACCTCCGACCGGCTCCCCCCCGCTGGTTATCGCTGATCGCGCGAGAAGCTCCTGGACCATTCCTCGTCGGTCACTTCCTGCTGGGCTTCCTGTGGCGCCGACGAGCGACGCGTGGAGCCGGGCGGGAGGATGCAGGATCGCCGCGTCTGACAGGTAAGTAGCGACCCCCGTCCCCAGCGATGTCGCTGGTGAGATCTGCCTGTGTGGCAGCTCACTAGCGACCACCTAGTGATGCACCAGCGATCCTGACCGTGTCATATCGCTGGTCGGGATCGCTGGTGCATCGCTAGGTGTAACGGTACCCTAAGTAACATATATAGAGACTGCATGCTGTGAGAGACACAGTGATTGAAGCTGAAAGCTCCCCTGTCACATATCTCCACCACTTCCTCTGTAACACTTCCTATCCTCTCAATAAACAAAGATCAGAAATAACATAAAGCTTATGTCATACATCTTCATGGGCCTCGTTTGGAGAGACGCATCTTTTTCTCAAAACTTTCATTTTGTGTCTTTCATCTTGTTCAACTACGAAATCTCCACCCTATTTTATTTTACAGCCTATAATAAACTGAGAATGTCCGCATACGCCAGTTTGTGGTTTGTAGCATTTTAGAGACATTTTTTATCATAAGATTGCCTAATGGTACGTTCTCTATTTTATTAGGACATTAAACAAAACCTGGAAAATCTTTTACATAAGAATTATAGGAGATTTTAGAAGCATTTCAAAACGCTAAAAAATACCATATAAAGGATGTCGAAGGCTCATGCCCACTGGGCACTGACCTGTGTGGCACTATTAGTAAGGTGCTGTAATGCTTGTTCATGCAGCACATCTTCAGTTCGACTGCGTTGCAAATGTAGAACTAATCCACAGAACCACACAGACCCATAGATTTCAAAGATCATAGTCTGTGGCAGTTTCCTACACAGTCAGCTATAATAATAAACATATATGCAAACTTATGCCATTGTGGCATAACCAGAGACAATGCTCCGTACAGGGATGCAGTAGAGGTAAATAGGCATGAAACACCACAGTTCAGACTTTACTCTATCTTGCAGTTCACAGGTTTGGTGATCATGCTTTCCAACTCTTCGAGATCTACCATGACATTTGCGGATTTGCGAAGCTGTCCCACTGTCTTGGTCTGCAGTATGCCCTGAATTCATCTGTTTTATATGCATTTTGAATATACACATCCTTTTGGTAATCCTTGACACTGATTTCTCCTTCAAACCACATATCCAAGCCCTTTCAGCTTCCTGCTGACTTCAGCTCAAAAATATTTCTCGGATCTGTACATTCCTCAACCAAGAATCTGCAAAACTCTTAGTCCATGCACTCATCATCTCCCCCGTCGATAACTGCACCTCCTGCTCTGTGGCCTCCCTTCTAAGGCTGGTTTCACATTTGCGTCTGTGTGCGCAGCGTTTCATCCGCAGCATGCTGAATGTGTCATGTGTGTCTATCTTTAAGATGGTGTACGCAGGGGCATGCGTTTGCATCAGTTCGCATGCATCAGCGTACGCATGCGTCATTTTTCGGTGTGCTGCGGGTTCCGGTGAATGCAATATGTTGCATATTTGGAAGCGGCAAAAATCCGTCAAATATCCGTAGTCATGCGCATGCGAATGAGTGCGTAAAAAAACGCATTACTGTCTATGGAAACGCATGCTTATGCAAGAACATGCGTATGCACATGCGTTAAATACGTATGCGTAATTTTAATGAGTTGGTCCAGGTAGTGATTCAACCACATGCTAATTGATAGCTCTATAAAAAAAAGTGTGGACAGTGCACTGACATAACTCTCTGGACTCTGGACGATACCGCAACACTGGCTATTTAAGTAGAGAAGCTTTGAAAATGTCTGTCTCTCTCACTGCTGTTTGTACTTTGTGCTAATTTTTTTTCTGTTACTTTTAGACGTGTCGACTATCCTGGTGCAGTGGTTGGCTCCTGGTGCTGCTTTCTGTCGTGGTGAGAACAACACTGTCTATGTAAGTATAGAAGCTTTGAAAATGTCTGTCTCTCTGAATGCTTTTTCTGTTCTTTGAAGACTGATCGACTCTCTGGTGCAGTGGGTGTCTCCTGGTTGTCTCCTGGTGCAGATGTTTTCTCCTGGTTGTCTCCTGGGGCTGCTTTCTGTCGTGGTGAGGACATCACTGTCTATGTAAGTATAGAAGCTTTGAAAATGTCTGTCTCTCTCAATGCTTTTTCTGTTCCTTGTAGACTGGTCAACTCTCTGGTGCACTGGGTGTCTCCTGGTGCTTCTGTCAGTCCCTGGCCTGTGCTGACTGCTGTGCTGTAGGACTTCTTCCTGTAATGCAAGTATTGGTGTCCATGTTTTTTTGTCTACATTGTTTTTGGATCTTTACAAGTTAAATGTTTCTTCTGTTCTTTTCTGTAGTGTTTCACTTGACTGCTGCCTGCTCTTCAAAATGTCCTCAAGCGAAGAACAGACTTATTCCCAGGGTGGACCCGAGAAAGATTATGTAATCACATTTGCTATACTGATTGGTATGTATTGACTGGCAATACTACACATATGTTAAATCATGTAATTTATTTACTGGTACCTTCTAGTGATGAAGAGCAGGATCAGTTGAGTGGAAATTATTCTTCCCAGGATCGTCAGGTTCATGGGTCTCAGGAGGAACGATGGGGTGTAAGTATTCTTTTCATCAGACTTGTAATACAATTTTTTTTCAGTTTTACTTAAAATTATTTTTTTGCTATTTTATCTATAGGTTTCACAATGGGAAGAAGCCACACTCGACATAGACAACAAGCAACTTATTCACCTTGTTCAAGAGCGAGTATCATTGTGGGTCACCCGTGACCGTCAGCACTCCAACAATGTGGTGACTTGACGTCTCTGGGAAGAAGTGGCAACATCGCTGCAGGCTGATTGGGACCGTGCCACGCCGCGTACCAGAACTGATTTTAGTAAGTATTGCAATGTGGTCTGACGCGGCAGTGAACCTGTTAATGTATGTGCATTGTTTTCCAATTAATTTTGTTTTGTTTTTTCCCCTTCACAGTGAAGCGAATCAAAATCCGTTGGTGCTCGATGAAGAACCGCTTCAACAAGGACATGAGAGAGAAGATTTGGGTTCTAAGTGGTTCAGCTCAGAGGTTCCGGAAATACAAGTACCACCGGAACCTTACCTTTCTGAGGCCTGCGCTTGCTCAGGGAACGTAAGTATATATGTTTTTTTATTTTCTTTTTATTAATGTTTTATTTATTTCCCCACCCAGAACCTGGAACAGCACAACACCACCAGCCTGCACGTGCACAAGGAACGTAAGTATATATATATTTTTTTTTATTTTCTTTTTAACAATGTTTCATTTTTTTCCCCACACAGAACCTGGAGCAGCATAACACAACCAGGATTTTTTCACTAATGTTTTTCTCTTTTCCACACAGAACTTGGTGCAGTACAACACAACCCGGATCAGCCTCTGTTGAAGCGGCCCTTCATCTACCAGCCACTGAACAGACGCAGTCCCAATCATCAACCATCATTGGAGCAACCTTGCAGGCTTCACAGGCTGGGGAACAGGCAGCCGATCTATCAGGTTTCCCCTCTCCCAGCCCTCTGTCGTTGCTTTTGGTGCGTCTTCTTGTCAGCGGCAGAGGGCCTGGGAGAGGTCAGGCATGCCCGAGTTTATGCAATTAAGCTCAGTCTTCCAGGATGGGATTAGGTTGATTCAGTGGCGGATTAAGTGGACTATGGGCCCGGGGCTGTTCATAAAACCTGGGCCCCTGTACCCCCCTTCCCACCTGAGCGCTGCAGTCTCCGTGCGGGAATTGACAGCCGTACGAACCGCAGCACTTGGTTTGCTGCGGGTCCATACGGAAAACCCGCCACCATTCCACCACGTGTGGACATGGCCTAAAAAGACGTTGCACATAAGCTGTAGGCCTACGGCCAATACGCACAAAATCGCCCAACGTGATCCTGGCCATAGGGGATCCACTTTAATGTCCCCACTTTAATTTGAAGTCCCCTTACTTCATCCATTGCAGTCCCCTATCACCCACTCACTTCATCTGCAGTGCCGCTTCATCATTTGCAGCCCCTTATCCCCCCTTCCATTTTATCATGTGCAGTCCCCTTCCCCCCCAACTTCATGTGCAGCCCCACTCCCCCATCATCATGTGCAGTTAATTTTACCCCCACATCATGTGCAGTCCCCCTTACCCCCACTTCATGTGCAGTGCCCCTTACCCCCAATTCATCATGTGCAGGCAGTCCCCCTTACCCCCAATTCATCATGTGCAGTCCCCCTTACCCCCAATTCATCATGTGCAGTCCCTCTTACCCCCAATTCATCATGTGCAGTCCCTCTTACCCCCAATTCATCATGTTCAGTCCCACTTACCCCTTAATTCATCATGTGCAGTCCCCCTTATCCCCCACTTCATCATGTGCAGCCCCACTTATCCCCCACTTCATCATGTGCAGCCCCACTCACCCCCCTTCATCATATGCAGCCACACTCACCCCCCCTTCATCATGTGCAGCCCCACTCACCCCCCTTCATCATGTGAATCCCCCACTCATCCCCCCTTCATCCTGTGAAGCCCCCACTCACCCCCTTCATCCTGTACAACCCCAGTCACCCCCCTTCATCATATACAGCCCCCAGTCACCCCCCCATCATCATATACAGCCCCCAGTCACCCCCCGTCATCATATACAGCCCCCAGTCACCCCCCCTTCATCATATACAGCCCCCAGTCACCCCCCTTCATCATATACAGCCCCCAGTCACCCCCCTTCATCATATACAGCCCCCAGTCACCCCCCTTCATCATATACAGCCCCCAGTCACCCCCCTTCATCATATACAGCCCCCAGTCACCCCCCTTCATCATATACAGCCCCCAGTCACCCCCCCTCATCATATACAGCCCCCAGTCACCCCCCTTCATCATATACAGGCCCCAGTCACCCCCCCTTCATCATATACAGGCCCCAGTCACCCCCCCTTCATCATATACAGGCCCCAGTCACCCCCCCTTCATCATATACAGGCCCCAGTCATCCCCCCTTCATTGTGTACAGCCCCCACTCACCACCTCCCCCATTTAATTCATTTTCTAAATAAAAAAAATAAAAAAAGTTCCCCATACTTACCTCACAGCCGGCTCGCTCCCCAGCAGCGCCTCTGCTTTCAGCATCCTCCGGGACATGTCGGCGCGTGCACGATGACGTCATCGCGCACGCCCGACATCTGACCCGGAAGTACAGCCGGAGGGAGCCGGAGCTGAGCAGCCGTCAAGGTGACGGCCGTGCACAGCTCCCGGCCCCTCATAGAATGTGACGCGGGTGGCTATCTGCTGCCGGCGGCGTCACAGCTCAGGGCACGGCCGGCCCTGTACAGGTACTGGGGGAGCAGTCCGGGGGGCATTTGCCTCTCTGCCACCCGGCCGAGCCCGCCTCTGCCCCTGGGCCCCCAAAAAACCTTGGGCCCGGGGCGACCGCCCCATCCGCCCCTATTAAGATCCGCCATTGGGTTGATTGCTGACAGAGTGAAGAGTGGGATCACCAAACGCCTTGACTGCCTGGAAGCCGACCTTGAGAGAACGGGCACAACATTTTTTTTCTGCAATAGAGCGGAGCGTGTTGGAAAACCTTACACCTCAACTCCATCTGAATGTCATGCAGGCCTGCCAGGATGCTTTCAGCCACGCATTGCAGCATTAGCAGTCCCAGCAGCAGTCACAAAGCTGAAATCAACAGGACGGAGGATATTACAGGCAGTCAATCTATTTTCCAGCTCACACAGCACCGAACTATACATCACCACCACCACCTCCAGTTCACAGAGTGACCACGCTGCCAAGTTCATCAACCGTGCAGCCGGCAGCATCCACCATGCTACAGAGTCCAGCACCCATGCAGCCAGCAGTGTCAATGATGCTGCCTACTCCAGCACCCCTGCCCACTTCAGCACTCCTGCCCAGTCCTGCACCCCTGCCCAGTCCTGCACCCCTGCCCAGTCCAGCACCCCTGCAGTCAACAGTATCCACAATGCGGCCCAGTCCAGCACCATGCCAGACAACTGCTACAGAGGCCACCACTCCCACTCGGCCAAGAAAACAGAGGTCCAAAAAAAAATATTTCCACCAGAAAAACCAGGAGCCAAAAAACTATTGCCACATTGAACCCACCACCTCCAACCTCACCTACCAATTTGTCAATACGTTCCCTTGTGTCTCTGTCTGTTCCTTCCAGTTTGTCTATCGGTTCCCATGATTCCACTTTGTCATCTATCCTCAATGTCTCCACTGCCATCCCTGATCAATGTGAAGAAGATAAAATAGTCTTCAAAAGCTAGACATCATTCCACGACACAACGAAACTCTGGAACAAATGAGAAAGTACCTGAGATCTACCAGTCTGGAAAAGGTTGTAAAGACATTTCTAAAGCTTTATGACTCCAGCAAACCCAAGTCAGAGCCATTACCCACAAATTGCAAAAATATAATACACTGGTGAACCTTCCAGGAGTGGACGGCCAACCAAAATTACCCCAAATGCACAGCGACGACTCAACCAAGAGGTCACAAAAGACCTCACAACAACATCTAAAGAACTGCAGTCCTCACTGGCCTCAGTTAAAGTCAGTGTTCTTGACTCCACCAAAAGATATTAGGCAAAAATAGATACATGACAGAGTTCCAAGAAAAAAAACACTGTTGAGCAATACGAACATAAAGACTAATCCCAGTTTTGCCAGAAAACTTCTTGATGATCCTCAAGTCTTTTGGGAGAATACCCTGTGGACTGACAAGACAAAAATTGACTTTTTGGAAGGTGTAGGTCCTATTTCATCTGGCATAGAAGTAACACAGAATTTCAGAAAAGGAACATCATACCAACAGTAAAATATGGCAGTGCTAGTGTGGTGTCCTGGGGCTGTGGTAAATGGAACCATAAATTCAGTTGTCTACCAAAAAATCCATTTGTTTGTGACTTCAAGCTGAAGTGCACGTGGGTTATGCAGCAGAACAATAATCCAAAACTCACCAGCAAGTCCACAGTTATTAGGTAGAAAACACTTTTTCACTCAGAGCACTGTATGTTTGGCTTTTTTTCCCCTTTATAATAAAGGCCTTTATTTAAAAAACTGCATTTTGTGTTTACTTGTGTTATTGTTTTGCAATATTTAAATTTGTTTGGTGATCTAAAACATTTAAGTGTGACAAACTTGCAAAAGAATAGGAAATCAGGAAGGGGGCAACCAATCTTTCACATAACTGCATTCTAGTAAAATCTGTGTTCTCCAAAAGTCAAATAGTGCTCTTTCCTTCTCAACCCTGACGTGTGAACTAACAGTAATTTATGATGACATATGGGGCATCACCACATTCTGGAGAAATTGTACTATACATTATGGAGTCCAGTTTCAAATATTAACCCATGTGTACCTGACAAATTTGTAGCAGATACAAAAATTAAATTTTTATCACTAAAATGTTATACTTCCACATCTCAATGTTATAACATTCTGTGACGCACCTATGAGTTCAAAATACCCCTAGATAGATTCCTTAGGCAGTGAAACTTCCAATATTGGGTCACCTGGGGGGGTTCAGCTATTCTGGCATTACAGTGGCTCAGCTAATGTAGCCCACAATATATTCAAACAGAATCTGCCTTATTAAAACCAAGTAGCATGCCTTCCCATCCGATCCCTTCCGTGTGCTCAACAGACAGTGTACAACCAGATATGGGTTACTGAAACATTCAGAGGAAATTGCATAAAATATTGCGAGGTCCAATTTCTCCCATTACCCCAAGTGTAAATTACAAATTTGGTGCTAAAAGAGTATTTTAATGGAAAAAAATGAATTGTTTGTTCTCACATCTAAATATTATCAAGTTTTGTGAATCACCTGTTGGTTAAAATGGTCAGTACACCCCTAGATTAATTTCTTGAGGGATCTTGTTTCCAAAATCCAGTCACTTGTGAGGGGTTTCTGCTTTTTTCACATGTCAGAGACTCTCAAAATACGACATGCGGCATTCACAATCTATTCCAGACAAATAGCTCTCTTTCCTTTCCTAGCCCTACCATGTGCCCAAACATCGCATTTGGGAGAAATTGTGTAACAAATTATGGTCTTCGTTCTCACCTATTATCCATTGTGAAAATTACAAATTTGGGGCTAAAACAGCATTTTTGTGAAAAAATATGCTTGTGTGGCGCCCCTTAGGGTCCAGTTGCCACAGAGGTACTGTACCTCATCCAGAGATGTGGTACCCTATTCTCAGGTAAGGAGGGAGCACCACCCAGGACTCTAACACCTGCACCCAAAACACACTACAGTAGTAGGGCACCCTGTTGGGAGGTGGGTGGAGATGGTAGGAAGTAAGCAGGAGTTTAGAGAGCGGGAAAGAGAGTAGTGAGAGGAGTTCGGAGTGTGGAAGGAAAGGGAACAGGCGTGCTGACAAGCAGCTCCCTGGGAGGTTTAAAGGAACAGACAGAAAGAAGCTCCCATAAAGCAGAGAGGGTCTTAGGGGCACGGGACGTGCGAAAGTCAGCCGTGGGGCCCGATCCAGTATTGGAGAGACGAGGTGACAGTGGGGTGCTGGCCCCCTAGCATAGTGGAGAAATCACCAGACTCAACTAGAAAGCCAGAGGCAGAGGCACCTGTAGGTGCTTCAGCCACAAGTCAGTTATCGTCGCCAAAAAGGCAGCAAAAAGTGAGCAAGGGAACGCAGAGAGAACGTTACCCGACAAGGTCCATGGCTGCTGGCTTGGGACACTGACTGTGAGGTGTTGGGCAGGAGAGGCGGAAAGCCAGCACAGTGAGATGGCCAGGAGAGGCATATACTGAGAGGAGTCCTGGGAAGTTGTATCCTGATCTACCTGGGAGTTTGCTGGACCCCTCAGCTGGAGGACATGGCACCAAGTGCGTATCTGTGCATGCCAGAACAGTGAGTAAACCTTTGGAACTGCACCCAGCTGTGTCCTCTAATTATTCCTGCGTCACCTGCCCTGCACATCTACCAACATCACCTTTTACATCTACATTCAAGCTGCCCTGGAATACAGCTCTACCTGTGGAGAGCTAAACCATCTCTGATGCCCTGTCATAATCCCAGCAGATCTGCATAAGCAGCATCAGTCCCCTGACTGAATACCACAGGTGGCATCATGAACACTTTATAAACTTTATCTCCCTTGTAAATATCCCCTTTAATTGGATACCCAGGGCCATGGACTGGGTCACTGCCGCTGTGACACTTTCACTTTAAGAAGCGGCACAGTGCCGAGTATCCCCACTGCCCTGGCGGGCGATCCATTTGCATTCAAAAAGTCAAATGGTGTTCCTTCCCTTCCGAACCCTGCGTCTGCCCAAACAATGGTTTTCACCCACATTTTGGGTATTGTCGTACTCAGGAGAAATTGTACAACAAATGTTTGGGGCCCATTTTCTCCTGCTAGCATTGAAAAAATAAAAAAATTGGGGCTAAAAGTACATTTTTATGGGAAAAGTTTGATTTTTTTTTATTTTCAAAGCTCTACATTGTAAACGTCTATGAAGCACCTGGGGGTTCAAGCTGCTCACCATATTTTTAAATATTTTCCTGCTGGGATTTAGTTTCCAAAATGGGGTCACCACTTGTGGGGGGATTCCATTGTTTAGGCACTTCAGGTGCTCTCCAAATTCAACATGGCCTCCGCTCCCAATTCCAGTCATTTTCGCATTCCAGCCCTGCCATGTGCCCAAACAATAGTTTTCACCCATATATGGGGTATGAACATAATCAAAATACCGTAAATTGAAAAACAAATTTTCAGGTCCATTTTCTCTTGTTACCTTTGTGAAAATAAAAAAATGGGGGCTAAAGTAAAATTTTGGAAAAAAAAATAGAATGTCCATTTTTTCCTTCCACAGAAAATGAGAAATTGCTGATTAACTTTTAACCCTTTCAATTTCCTAACAAAATTTTTTTTTTTAAATGATGCAGATGTAAAGTAGACATGTGGGAAATGTTATCTATTAACTATATATAACTCTCTAGCTTAAGGGAATAAGAATTAAGTTTGAAAATGGCAACATTTTCAAAAATTTCGCTACATTTCTGAAATTTTCACAAATAAAGTCATATCAAACAAATTTTACTACCATCATGAAGTAAAATATGTCATGAAAAAATAACCTCAGAATCAGTGGGATCCGTTGACACGTTCAAGAGTTAATACCTCATAAAGTGACACTGGTCAGATATAAAAAATTTGGCCTGGTCATTAACCCCTTAACCCCCAAGGGTGGTTTGCACGTTCATGACTGGGCCAATTTTTACAACTCTGACCACTGTCCCTTTATGAGGCAATAACTCTGAAACCCTTCCATGGATCCCGGTGATTCTGACATTATTTTCTCATGACATATTGTACTTCATGTTTCTCGTGACATATTGTACTTCATGTTAGTGGTAAAATTTGGTTCAAATAACTTGAGTTTCTTTGTGAAAAAATGGAAATTTGGCAAAAATTTTGAAAATTTCGCAATTTTCCAACTTTGAATTTTTATGCCCTTAAATCACAGAGATATGGCACACAAAAAACTTAATAAATAACATTTCCCACATGTTTACTTTACATCAGCACAATTTTGGAACCAAAATTTTTTTTGTTAGGAAGTTATAAGGGTTAAAAGTTGACCAGCGATTTCTCATTTTTGCAACACCATTTTATTTTTACGTACCACATCACATTTGAAGTCACTTTGAGGGGTCTACATGATAGAAAATAACCAAAAGTGACAGCATTCTAAAAACTTCACCGCTCAAGGTGCTCAAAACCACATTCAAGAAGTTTCTTAACCCTTCAGGTGCTTCACAGAAATTTTTTGAATGTTTAAAAAAAAATGAACATTTAACTTTTTTTCACAAAAAAATTACTTCAGGTCCAATATTTTTTATTTTAACAAGGGTAACAGGAGAAATTAGACTGCAAAAGTTATTGTGCAATTTGTCCTGAGTACACTGATACCTGATATGTGGGGGGAACCACTGTTTCGGCGCATGGCAGAGCTCAGAAGGGAAGGAGCGCCGTTTGACTTTTTCAGTGCAGACTTTTTGGCTGGAATTCAGATCGGACGCCATGACACGTTTGCAGAGCCCCTAATGTACCTATACAGTGGAAACACCCCACAAGTGATCCCATTTTGGAAACTATACCCCCCAAGGAACTTATCTAGATATGTGGTGAGAACTTTGAACCCACAAGGGCTTCACAGAAGTTTATAACGTACAGCCGTACAATTAAAAAATCATATTTTTTCCACAAAAATGATCTTTTCACCCCCAATTTGTGGTGAGCACTTTGAACTCCCCCAGTGCTCCACAGAAGTTTATAACACCCGGGCGTGAAAATAAAAAAATCATATTTTTTCCACAACCATAATCTTTTAGTCCCCAATTTTTTATTTTCCCAAGGGTAACAGGAGAAATTGGACCCCAAAAGTTGTTGTCCAATTTGTCCTGAGTACCCTGATACCCCATATGTGGGAGAAAACTACTGTATGGACACACGTCGGGGCTCGGAAGGGAAGTAGTGACGTTTTGGAATGCAGACTTTGATGGAATGGTCTGCGGGTGTCGTGTCGCGTTTGGAGAGCCTCTGATGTGCCTAAACTGTTGAAACTCCCCACCAAGTGACTCCATTTTGGAAACTATACCCCCCACGGAACTTATCTAGATGTGTGGTGAGCACTTTGAACCCCCAAGTGCTTCACAGAAGTTTATGACGCCCGGGTGTGAAAATAAAAAAATCAAATTTTTTTCCACAAAAATGATATTTTTGCTCCCAATTTTTTATTTTCCTAAGGGTAACAGGAGAAATTGGACCCCAAAAATAGCTTTGCAATTTGTCCTGAGTAGGCTGGTACCCCATATGTGGGTGTAAACCACTGTTTGGGCGCATGGCAGTCCTTGGAAGCGAAGGAGCACCATTTGACTTTTTTAACGCAGAATTGGCTGGAATTGAGATCGGACGCCATGTTGCGTTTGGAGAGCACCTGACAGTGGAAACCCCCCAATTCTAACTCCAACCCTAACCCCAACACACCTCTAACCCTAATCTCAGCCCTAACCCTAGCACTAACCCTAGCCCTAACCCTAACGGGAAAATGGAAATAAATACATTTTTTTAATTTTATTATTTTTCCCTAACTAAGGGGGTGATAACGGGGGGGTTTGATTTACTATTTATGGCGGGTTTTTATGTTTGGCAGCTGTCATACGCTAAAAGACGCTTTTTATTGCAAAAATAGTTTTTGCATCACCACATTTTGAGAGCTATAATTTTTCCGTATTTTGACCCACCGAGTCATGTGAGGTCTTATTTTTTGCGGGACGAGTTGATGCTTTTATTGGTATAATTTTCGGGCGTGTGACTTTTTTGATCGCTTTTTATTCCGATTTTTGGGTTGCAGAATGAACAAAAACCAGCATTTCAAGAATTTCTTTCGGGGGGTGCGTTTACACCATTCCGCGTGCGGTAAAATTGATAAAGCGGTTTTATTCTTCGGGTCAGTACGGTTACAGCGATACCTCATTTATGTCTTTTTTTACGATTTGGCGCTTTTATGCAATGAAAATAATTTTATATAAAAAATAATTATTTTTGCATCGCTTTATTCTGCGAGCTATAACTTTTTTATTTTTTCGCTGATGACATTGTATGGCAGCTCGTTTTTTGCGTGACAAGATGCCATTTTCAGCGGTACCATGGTTATTTATATCCATCTTTTTGATCGCGCGTTATTGCACTTTTTGTTCGGCGGTATGATAATAAAGCATTATTTTTTGCTTTGTTTTTTATTTTTACTTTTTAAGGGGTTCGCTTAAGGGGTTAAGTAGTGGGACAGTTTTACAGGGCATGTCGTTACGGACGCGACGATACCAAATATGTGTACTTTTATTGTTTTTTTGCTTTTTTGATTTCCAAAAAATGAATTTATTAGGGAATATTTTTTTTTTAATTTATTTAGCGATTTTTTATAAATTATTTTTACACATTTTTTTTTTTTAACTTTATTACAATGTTCCAGGGGGGACATAACTGTCATGTGACAGATCGCTGATCTGCCACATCACAGATCGCTGTGACAGATCAGCGATCTGTCACAGGCAGTGCTGCAGGCTTCCTCGTGCCTGTGCTCAGCAGGTATGAGGAAGCCGGCTCCCTGCAGGCCCCCGAAGGTCCCCGGTGCCATATTGGATCTGGGGACCTGATGGGAAGGAGGCCCCCGCAGCAGCGCTGCACATCGCGCTGCTGCGGGGGACTCATGAAAGCACAGAGGGAGCCCCCTCCCTCCCGATGCTTCCCTAAACCCCCAGTACACTACGATCGTGTTTGATCGCAGTGTGCCAGGGGTTAATGTGTTGGACACATAGTGCCGGGTGTCAGCTGTGATAATCAGCTGACACCCAGCAGCGATCAGCGGCGCTCATGGTGTGAGCGCTGCTGGTCGCTATGACGTACTATCCCGTCCTTGGGAATTAAGTCCCAGGGCACATGGACGGGATAGTACGTCATATGACAGAAAGGGGTTGAGGTTAAAATTGGTTCTGTAACTAAGTGGTTAAATGACCACTAACTGGTAAATATTCATCAATCCTTTAGTGCCCCGCTTGGTCCATGTGATTAGACCTTAGGGGTCATACTCACACGCGAGAAACTCAGACAAGTCTTGTACAACAATACCCGGCACTGCCGCCAGTACTCGGATCGGAGCGTTCAGCTGCATAGAAATACATGCCGCCTCACGCTCCGCGTGCCGGCAGCAGTGTCGGTTACTGATGTGCGGGGTCTCGTCCGAGTTTCTCGCATGTGAGTATGAGCCCCAAAGCTACTTTCTGAACGCAGATCTATGTTAGTTATCATTTATTCTAGACTCGCTTATTTAAAAATGTACTGCTTTCTAAACATTTGTGTTGTGCATAGAAAGCCAAAAGAACCTTTCGTGATGCTATCTCTGATCAATCTTGTGCTGTGTAACCACATGACAAACCTATGTAACATAAGGGCTCTTTGTAAAGGTTATGAGGTTACATTTGGAGCACTATTGTTTGCTGCTGCATATTTCTTATCTGGGTATTAATAGCTGGGAAACTTCTTTTAGATACAGTACCTGGTGAATAATGACTATAAGCTTATTACCATTGTGTGTCTTAAAATACTAAGATTGTGTACTTTTTGTTTTACAGATGTAAGCGATGGACAAAGTGTTATTCTGTAGTAAATCCACTTGAGTCTTTTGTCAAATATCTTTGGAAAAGTCTGGAAGTAAGCCACTTGTCCCAACTGACAAGGGATTTTCTGTACCGGACTAAAGAACCAAACTAGGACCAAACATATTTTAAAGAGGTGTCCACTACTTTAGCATTGATGGCCTATCATTAGGATAGGTCATCAATGTCTGATTGGTCTGGTTTTGACACCTGGCACCCCAGCCGATCAGCTATTATCGGAGGCGGTGGTGGCCGGAAGTACTCACTTGCAGAGATGCTCCGTCTTCTGATAGTGGCCAAGTCTTGGTACTAAACATCTGCCTATTCAAATCAATAGGAGTCAGATGTGTAGTACCTTGTGGTGACCAGAAGATGTTTATTATGCTAATATCTTTTTACCTGTCATTAAGCATTTTTATGTCTTTTTGAGCCAAAATTTGCATCATTTTAAAACTTACACAAAAATGCGCCTTTTGAAAGATATGCATAAATCGCCCCTGGCTTGGTGTATTATTGCAACTAATTTTGCAACTTTTTAAGAAGTTGCAATTGATGAATCAGCTGAAAACATCTAGAATCACTAAACTACCCCACAAAGCGAAAAAAAAAAAAAAACAGTTTAAAAAAAGTTTAAAAATTTAGCAGCAATTTTTAATTTTTTCAAGATAATTTATAAAACTTATTGTTTAAGGGACTTATTCAGATTTGAAGTGACTTTGGTGAACCTATACATAACAGAAACCCAAAAAGTGTTACCATTTTATAAAGAGTGCCCCTCGATATGTTCAAAAGTGTTGTGTTTATTAACCCTTCCTGTGCTTTTCAGATATTAACGTGAAATGTAATGACAGGATGAAGAAATTATATTTTTACCACTAAATTGTTGCTAACATCTGAACAGGTCACTATAGCTGACAGACTCTAAGGTCACTAATTGGCCTTGGATTGCCATGGCAACAATCAGGACCACGCAATCATGATCTCAGGGTGCCAATGGGGATAAAGAGGTAGCCCCCACTATATTACCCATCTAAATGCCATTGCCACTATTGTCAGCAACATCTAAGAGGTTAAATAGCCATGGTCTGTGCCAAAACAGAATCTGGCTAAGGCCTCTTTCACACATCCGGTTTTTGTCATCCGGCACGATGCGGCTAAATTTTTAATAACCGGATCCAGCACCGGATCCGGTTTTGTCCCATAAGCTTTCATGGGCGCCGCATCGTGCCGGATGGTTATGCGTCGTGTCCGGTTGTTGCCGGACACGGCATAAATTAGCCGTCCGGCATCTGCAAAAAACGTTCCCTGCAACGTTTTTTGTCAGCGCCGGACCGGCTTTTTCCACAGCGCATGCCCGGACTCTGTGAATGTTAACCCCACAAGTGCCCGGCGAGAGAGAGAGAGATCTCTCTCTGTCACTCGGACACTTGTGAGAGATCTCTCTCGCCGGGCACTTGTGGGGTTAACACTCACAGTGTCTGGGTGAGAGAGAGAGATCTCTCTGTGGGGTTAACCCCACAAGTGCCCGGCAAGAGAGAGAGATTCTCTCACCTGGACACTAAGTGTTAACCCCCCATGTCTCTCTCTCTCCACCCCCCCCTCTCCTCTCCCCTCCCCTCTCCTCTGTCTCCTCTCCTCCCCTCCCCTCACCTCCCTTTCAGCAGCTATCTCTCATCGGCTGCCTCTGTCCACCTCGTCCTGCGGCTCCTTTAATAATGTCCGAGCCGTATCGTCTCACCGCACACACATCCGGTGTCACGGCTGCAGGCCGGATCCGGCGGCCCGGCTTTTCGCCGCACGCCGCCGGACCCCACACACCGGATGTGTGAAAGTAGCCTAATATTGCAGGCTGTCAGTTATAGTGTACAGGTGTCAGCTGCTGCATTTTCACCTGTCAAGGGATGCAATTCTCTTATATTGCACGTCAGTAAAAAGATTGGTAGTCACTAAGGGGTTAAAATGAATAGGTATTTCTATTGATTTTCAGCTCTTAACACTCATCTCCAACAAGCACTGAACTCACCTCAATGTTGTAATCTATAAAAATAATCTTAAAGGGAGTGTGACAGCCATTTGAGCTTTTTGAGTTAATAATATGGGCATACAGGTTGTACACCTACTTCAGGTGTGCGGCCGGAAATCCCGCACCTGCGCGTTCTGCCTGCCATCACTCCTCTGCACAGTGGGGAATTCTCCTTTAGTTCGGAATCACACATGCGAGAAACTTGGACAAGTCTCGCACATTAATACCCGGCACTGCCGCCGGCACTCAGGAGCGGAACGCGTGGCTCCATGTATTGCTATGCGGCCGCACGCTCCGATCCGAGTGCCGGTGGCAGTGCCGGGTATTAACATGTGAGACTCGGCCGTGTTTCTTGCATGTGTGATCCCAGCCTTACTTTGTGCCGCAGATCACTGGGATCAAAATTGAAGATAGTGATTTTTACTGAATAAGGCCACATCCAGGAGGCATACAGGTATGACTCATTTCAGCCATATACAATCTGTATGCCCATATCATTAACTCAAAAAGCTCAAAAGTTTGACAGAGAATAAACAGTTAAAACATTTTAAATGCCTTTTTGTACCAGATTTGTTGTAATAAGAACCATTCTAATCTGTGATCCAATTTTACTATACATATGAATGCAGAGGCATAGCAGGGGTTTAGCCCAAGGGGGAGAAACTCCTACTGACCAGAAGGCAAGCACATATACTGTATATGTTCAGTGCATGATTCCTCTCAACATTTTTCATTTAGCTCTTCCTGCTGTATTCTATTTTATATCTGCCTGCCCCCTGGTGGTGAAAGTAGGGTATTACTGTCCCAGATTTTTTGAATGGGAACTAGGTCAGACATATCCTTTTATGTGCCTGTGGGTAATCTCCTGCGCACCTAACTTCAATCAGCACTTTGTATTTGGATGGGTGCTGACACAGTGAGCGGCACTGGGGATTCTTCATATATCAAGTAAGTTCTAATATTGACTACCTATCACTGTACTCTAATAATTACCATAGCGTAATAACACGGATGTGTTCTTCCTGGAATGTTCAGTGTAAGGTATACACATGCCTGAGGCTTCACATCACCTTCTCTTCTGCCTCTCTCGAGAAAAGCAAGATATTGCAGCAAGATATTAAAGAGACATATGTTATTTCACTATGTTTTAACAGTTTTAAACATAATCTAGTACTATGAACTACAGATAATATAAATTCCCAGCCTAAAGTCTTCTTTAAAGTTAGATAATAATTTTAATGTACAGGCCTGAGGGAGATCGCTCCTGGTCTAGATGTATTACATTGGACATTTTTCATGGGTCGTACGCGAAAGCAATTCAAGTGCATTTATTCTACTAAAATAAAGTTTCTTGGTGTTTTAATAAGATAGTAATCCAGTGATAATATTCAAGGTATAACCAATAGGATGGAGATCTGTAAAGCCTCTGTGTAGGAGAAGAATCCGATCACCTAGGTAGGGTTATTGTTAAGGAAGCTTTCACTGTGCGATGAGGGATCTCATTCACCATTGGCCATGAGCTATGTCAAGTTACCAGGATCTGTTGGAGATATCGACCGGTATGTGAAGGAGGTTGAGGTGGGATTATTGGTGCCATACACGCACATTTACTTCATTTGCATTTTTGGGGAGGGTTGTAGAACACTAATATATTATGTGTAGTCCATTGGAAAGATCAAGAGGACAGGAATTATTTCTGAACATCATGTAATATGACTATATTATGAAACAAATACATTTATAATTTATTGTTACAGCAGTATGTAACTATAGTGTTCATGTATCCACCAACATGGCACATACTGAATGATGAATTTCCATATGGCGTTGCTCATGTATCAGCGCAGCCATTTTTACCTGCAAAATTGTCCTATTTGTCTTACCGTGACATAGAAAGAATAGTACAATGTGGCTACAGACATGTCATAGAATACAGATGCACAAGCAAACACGGCATATCATATGGGTGCGCGGGAAAAAGTCTTAAAGAAAAGAGTGGTGATGTCCATATTTCATAAATAAGACGCAAGTGTCAAAATAGTGATATATCTGGCATCTGACTTTTACAACTTTTTTGTATAAATATTTCCCATTGTAGTTCATTTTATACAATTAACAGAAAGACGTGACACATGCGCCATTCCAATTAAAGTAGTTTGACATTTATTTAAACAATGAAACAGTCAAATTGTTCTTTTCTTTATATTATTTTTTTAATCCTTCAAACATTATCCTTCTGATAGCCATCAGCAAACTATATCTATACATTGCAGCAGCTAAAATAGATATGTAATAATAATTACGGAAATTATCAGCTTCAATAGTGTTATGGTAATAAGGGTTATGGTAATAAGTGCCTCCATATTGCTTAAATATTTGGGAAATGCAATAGATGTCATTGTCTAGAATAATGTTATGAGGTAATGAGCAGAGAGGTCAAACATATAGTGTTATAGTAATCTATACATTACCATGACATAACGGCGGACACAATACATCATAAAGGCAAAATCAGTGGTAAAGGCTACTGATAGAATGTAGCAGAAAATACTAAAAATATCATATGGATGTTATGTGTAAGACCAACTTTGGAAAATGTGTTTAGGTCAGGAGCAAAGGTTATCACAATGAGTAGGCTCCTTTAATATAAAAACTATGATATAGAAGGAGTAAAAATATGGCCTTAAATCTAATATGTCTTACAGTGCTACTATAGGGGCAGCAAACATCTAATGCTGGACGTGTCCATCTGTACGAAGCCAGAACAGGTGGCGCCTGCGCAGTATGGCGCCGGAGTCAGCGTGTGCGCATACCGCACCTCGGCACCATATTATTAAACACACTGTGTTTGTGAATTCGCAGACACACTGTCTTCAACAAAATGGCTCCGGATATTGCGATATGCGCACGCGCTGACTGTGGCACCATTTTATTGAGGTAATGTACTACAACATCAACAGTGTGTCAGTATCCCTGTGTTTGGCATGTGCGCGCTGCTATGGTGACATTGTAGTACATTACTTCAATAAAATGGCACTGAAATCAGAGTGTAATCTCCGGAGTCATTTTATTGAAGACACAGTATATACGAATTCACACACGCACTGACTCCGGCACCATTTTATTGAAGTATTGTACTATAAAATTAACATAGCACTGTGCACGCCCATATTTCAGCACCATTTTAATTGTAATACACTGTGAGCAGAGCACTGGCACTAATGCCTACCATACGGCTACTGGACAAAGGATGAAGATGATTGTGCGAAAAAAATGTACATAGCTCGGCGCATGACCACACTCCAGCACCATTTTCATTCTAATACACCCAAAATATGGTTTACAGAGAAGTTTTTCACACAATAAAAAAAATGTGTTTTCAGCTAATACTTTCATACGATTCAAAATGCTTGTTACCCGGGTGTAGAACGGGTTCAATAGCTAGTCATTAGTATATCATTATATGATACATCATTAGCCGTAGGCTGTGACGTATAGTCAATATATCAGTAAGCAAATCATGTCCATACAGATATAGCGCCTACCATGCCTATGTTTTATATGTTTACTGCTCTGTTCTCCAAGTGTAGAATACCTTTCAATTGTAGCAGCCTAACCCAAGAGGAGTTTGTGTGATGGCGCGTATCATTGTGCATAGCATGAACGATAGAAAGCTGATATTTGGTCAAGGGACAAAACTAACAGTTAAATATAGTAAGTATCAGCTTGTAAATATGTCATCATTCAGACATGCAAGATTTACATTTCAAATATACATATATATATATATATATACACTGTATATACAGATATATTTATATATAATAATAATAATCTCTATTTTTATATAGCGCTAACATATTCCGCAGCGCTTTACATTTTGCACACATCATCATCACTGTCCCCGATGGGGCTCACAATCTAAATTCCCTATATCAGTTTGTCTTTAGAATGTGGGAGGAAACCGGAGTACCCGGAGGAAACCCACGCAAACACGGGGAGAACATACAAACTCCTTGCAGATGTTGTCCTTGGTGGGATTCGAACCCAGGACCCCAAGGCTGCAGCGCTAACCACTGAGCCACCGTGCCGCCCAACCACATATACATATGTATATAAAAAATCCATAAAAAGGGGCAAAACATCCAAAATAGTGAAAAAGTAGGGATCCTTTATTCACCTACGCCAACTATGTTTCAGCTCTTATGGAACTTTTCTCCATTGTTTTTTAGGGAAAGACTCCATACAGAGATGAAACATAGCTGATGTTGATGAATAAAGGATTCTTACTTTTTCCCAATTTTGGGGGGATTTTTACATCTTTGACAGGAAATTGCCAGTGGGGGAGATTTAGATCCGTTTAGGCAGTGCTGCTGTTTTTCTAGATTTTTACAAATACATTTCTATTATTTCCAAATAATAACGGTAACAATATATATAAAATTGATTTATTCCTAGATATGTTTTTGTCATACCACATTGTAGCCATAGTAAAAAAGGCATAGTTTCAACAGTTAACACAATGGAGACTATGTTACTGTATGAAGGCCAATCACTGTGTATAGTGGGGCTGACAAACTCATATTTGGAAGTGGAACAAGACTATCTATAATATCAAGTAAGTAGCCTGTATCAGTGTAAGGGGTCATTTACTGTAATAGTTGCATACTAATATTTAATATTATTGAAAAGTATTGTGCATATATATATATATATATATATATATATATACTGTATATATATTATAGCTGAGCATTTCCCATTATAGTAGGACTCTATGTGTCCTATGTCCAGTGTTGCCAACTTGATTTTTTATTTTGTCTGGACGGTTTATCAAAAAAATCACATGCAGACCGTATTTTTTAGAGAAACATAGGGAAACCATAATAAATCAATTTGACTATAATTGATACAGGTCTACAGCCCATAAGTTCAGGTATGAAGACATCAGCTGCATTGACTGTAAACTGTAATGTGATAAAAATTGCAGTTATAATAATCTATATAAGTTTCTTCAACATCAAAAAAATCACAGATGCTTTAAAAAGTTGTAAAAAGTGTTGTATTTTTATGGACGGCCTGGAATTTTTGGACAGCTGGCAACCTTAGCCATGCCTCTGTGCAATGGTGACTTATTGGGGTTTTGGTAACCGAGATTATCACTGTGGGGGATCCAGTGATAGGCTGATGTTCGGTATTGGGACCCTTCTGGTTGTTTTACCCAGTAAGTGACATATTTTATTATTTAACTTGGCTTTTACTTGACTTTGCATCAAAAGAAGTAGAAAAAAAGCAGTTTTTGTGATGGGACATTTCACTGTGAATGATGGAAGTGGCAGAAGGCTGATTTTTGGAGGAGGCACCACACTAGCAGTTGTACATAGTAAGTAAGGATTAATGACACAAATGTATAGCTATGAGGGGGAATCACAGGTGAGCATTCATTATACCTTAATAATTTTAATAATTATTTAGCAATTAATACTATACCTTTTATATAATACATGATGAACAGATCTTTTTAGAATTAGATTTTTTATTTTGGAAAAAGAAAAAAATAAATGTATTGTTTTAAAAGCATTTTCTCAGACATTGTAACATAACATTAGTAAGTTAGGTCTCTTTTTTCCTTTATAATCCATCAATCACCTACATCTATTTATATCATTCTTATAATCTTGATTTGGGAAAGCAAAATTGAGAGAACTCTTCACATATAGGAATTATTCACACGGCCGAATACAGTACCGTATGGGCTCCGAATTGCATGATAAGGGATCCATAATAGTGTATGGGGCACCCAGTGTACCCCTGGACGACTCTAACCTGATATGAAGGTATATTAAGGGGTTTATCTAGATTCTATAGGGAAAAACCATGGGATGGTCTATTGAATACTGTAGAAGGATTTGTGCCTAATATCGATCCTTTTAGAGGAGAATATCTCCAGAATACCATATGGGGTCACGTAGAGCCCCCATAGCCCTGTAGTATGGAGACACCATACCGCCATGTACATGGAGCCTTGAGTAGCTAAATGGATGACTTTCTATGAGAGTATACTACACTGGGTTATTGTAAGCAGGAGAATCACTGTGTATGGCTCCAACGAGAGACGGGTATTTGGAAGTGGAACCAGACTCTCTGTGGCCCCAAGTGAGTATCAACTATTAGTGTAGAGATTGGTTTATAGAATCCATACTAAAATGTGTCCTTAGTAGAAGAAAAGACCAAATAATCTGTGATATGAATATCTGCCTACGTATCAGGGTGGTTCTTGTGTCAGATTTGTCAATAAGTTCCTATTCAGGTAGAAAGCAATACTGGTAGCGATACATCAGACAGCAAAACTTCATATATTTCCGCTAATTTCAGTAATTCAGACAAAAAAAATGAGATTGCTGTGTTAATATCTGAGACTTGTTGCAATATTTTTGTGATATTATGCAAAGACATTGCGAAAAAAAAAACACTCGCACAATTAAAGGGAATCTGTCCCCCCTTTTTTGAGATATCATATAATGATATCATTCAATTGTGTGTCACATAAGGATTCTCTTAGTACTTTTGCTTCCCCTGACCCCGCACCTTTCATGCATAAATACCTTTTTTATATTGGTTCAGATGTATGTAAATTGCCGTGGTCTGGTCCGATGGGCGGGGCTTATTCATCTGCTCCCCCCCTCCCTGTCTTGCTCTACACAAGAAGAAATGCGCAGAGCAAGACAGGGAGGGGGAAGCAGGTGAATAAGCCCCGCCCAGCGGACCGGACAGCATTACATGATCGAGAGTTAGGATTAAAATGATGAATATATAAAAAATAATCTCATAAAGAGGTATTTCCATCTCCAAGATCCTATCCTGTTATGTAGTAGGTATAATAATAACATTAGCAAATACCGCCGATTAGAAATGTAGTACTGTTCTTCTGATTCACTGTCTCTTTGCTCATGTGCAGGCACTGAAGGACCTTAGGTATCCATGGTTACAACCACAAGCAATTAGATAACTGTCACTATATCAGTGGTTGGAATATATACAGTATATCTGTCTGTCTGTCTATCATCTGTTATCTATCTATTTTCTGTTTCTAATGTTCCAATTGCCGTAAATAAACACACAATTTTACTGTTTTCTTAAAGATGCGTTTTTTACGCTCTATTCACACTTGCCTTATGGCTTAAAGAATTGGAACCACCATGTTCTGCCAGATCTGTCATATGATAGATACCACAGATATCGCTGGCTCCACATACCCCAGGGACCAATAAATATTAGGTCTTACTTTTTAGTTTTTGTTATTCAGGAGAGAGAAGAAGGGTATTAGTTTGAATTTGTTAAATCTGAAAGTCACACTGCGGGCAAGCTCTTGAGGCTTCCATACAGATGAGAAGGCTGTCGGCCGAGTGATGCTGTCTTCGATCATTCTGCCGGAAGCCATCTCAGATGTCTCTCCCATACACTTGCTTGGCCGAGTGCTCCTCAGCGTTCTCTGTGAAAAATCCAACAGTAATCTGAAATCAGACATGTCCTGTCAACATCTCTCCAGACCATCAGTCGGCTGGTGCCTCCATACACATTAGAGCGTTGGCTGAACCTGTCGATATATAGGTAGACATTAGTCTAATCTGTATGGGCTTAGCCCAAAACCGTCTATACCCTGTTATAACATCAGTCTAATGATGTTGGAAAATATTTTCAGTTGTTTCAAGATGCCCAAATAAGATAGTTGTGTATGGGAAGCTGAGTGGCATCACTGGCACACTATGCCCGGTAGTGGGACCCTTTGATTTTGCCCACACTGTTAGGAGGTTATTGCTATGGTGTGTGTCACTGTGACAATAATAACTACAAGTATATATTCGGATCAGGGACTCGAGTATCAGTTATACCACGTAAGTACTCGTGTTTAATGTAATGACATCGATATATGGCCGGAATAATTATATTCCCAGAATATATACTATTACTGCGTTATAGTGCTCTATTACATGTACGGCTTTTTGCTCCAAATCGTCACTAAGTTTGGTTAAATACATTTTTGTTATCAGAATTATATATCAGCAGCCCAGGACTAGGAGTGGAGGAATATATCTCTTCTAGCTAGTATCACCATGGTGTTATCTAAAATGTAATAGTAAAGTTTGCACCCAATAAATATAATGTATACCTGTATGTATTATGCCTCTTACTGCATGTATATAACGATGTCCATATCCCATGCTATAAAGAATAATTACTAGATGAGATGAGGTGGAGGAATAGGCAGTTTTTGGCACAGGAGATGTCACTGTGTGGACTTGGAGCGTCCAATAAACTTATATTTGGTGGAGGAACAGTCTTGTCTGTCACGCCTAGTAAGTACTACTAGAAATAGGAACACTGGACTTATATCTAATAGTAGTTTACAGTTTTCTATAACACTGTTTTGTGCATTTCTCTGCTATGTAGAATTAGAAATAAGAAGTTCGACAGTTGTCTATTATGCTTCATGAATGAATTCCTCGCCATTCTCAAAATAGTAGTAATTCATTATTCACCTCTCAGTTGTCTCTAACAGTATTTTACTCACTAGCACTTTGGGAATGGTGTCAAAACATAAAATATATTAGAAAATGGTATCATTTTCTATTCGTACAATGGGTCCGCATGCTTTAGATACTCTGAAAACTTCTTTAATAATAATATTAAATAAAGGTAGAAAGTATAAAAAAAATGCTTCATAAGGTTAAGTTAACATGCAAGTTGTACTGGATTTTTAGTGAAATTTGAAGCCTCGTTGCATCATAGGAACTAAATCGGCTGTAGATCTGCAAGGAATTTCTCATGACATCACATGAGGATCAGCAATGCCTCTTCTTTGCTGTTTTTTGCAGTAGATGTTTTTGAAAACTGATTAACTGATGGAACCTGATAAATTTTTACCAGATCATCAGCTATATGTGTATATTTATTTATATATTTTACACACTTATATAGCGCCATTAATTCCACAGCGCTTTACAGATATTCTAGGCACTGTCCCCATTGGGGCTCATAATCTAGATTCCCTATCAGTATGTCTTTAGATATAGTGAGTGAGAGCAGCGGAGTGACAAGCAGCTGATGGGTCTCGATGAAAAAATCTCCAACAGGGTCCCCCAGGTCACTAATAGTAATAGTCTTTTCATATAGGCCAAAGAGACGTTTTGGGACCCGTAGGCTCTAGGGTCCAAGTGTGATTGCCACCCCTCCACCTACTATAGTTACTCCCCTGATAGAGAGAAAGGGAGAAAGAGGGAGCATGGATGATGACTTGCATGCAGATTCTTGGTGAAGTGTGTACACGTACTCTGAGCGGAAAGTTATTTATTAGTAAAAATGGAATATTGTACTTAATTAAAAGGGTGCCATTGCTCAGTTCCCCCCTTCCACAGCGCACGGTATGTTTTTGTATCTTCTCCTCTTTCTTGTTAATATATCAAAATCCATAACTGGTACCCTGCCTCTTTTCTCCTGATAAGCTAGCAGGATTCAGGATAGCTGGACATTACTTTTCTACACTAGATAACGCCTTTACCATTCTTCAACTTGAATGGTTAATCCTATCCTTTAACAGTGACATGTGCATGTATGATACATTTATGTCTTATATACATGATGCCCATAATGTTTCTGCTGGGAGAAGTTCTTGTAATGACATCAGTCACTGTGATAATGATGCTCGGAAGATGATCTTTGGTCAAGGAACAAATCTCAAAGTTTCCCCAAGTAAGTCTATGAAACTGGCATGAAACCAATTTCTAGCAGTAACATCTACACAGAGAACTGCTGTGCACATTATACGTGTGTGAATCCTCCATTATTTATCATTTACTTGAATTTCACGTAGTCTATAAAGCAGAGCTTACTCCATAGACACGTGTTCTGTCTAATCGTGTACTGGAAGCTACCATTTATGTGTGTTTACGTATATATATATATTGTATATTCAATATATTCTGCACCCTGTATCCAGCAGTGGTGGTGTAAAAATATGGACTGGTGCGTTTTCTTCCTAGTAGTCTCTTGTATCATATAATGAATGCAGTGTTCCCTTACCCATGGATCTGCTGAGAGTTGTAGTTGTACAACAGCCATGGAGCCAGAGAGTGAGGACCATTAATATATCAGACAACGTATATCTCTTTACCTTTGGTCATTATTATGGTGTTCTGGTAATAGAGACTTTTTAGAATGTTTTTAGCACTTAGATTATATGACACTTTGTAGTCTATTATTATTATTGTTATTATTATGCTTTGCTTATATAGTGCTATCTTATTCCACAATGCTTTACAGACATCATCACTGTCCCCACTGGGGCTCACAATCTAAATTCCCTATCAGTATATCAGTATTATAAATTAACCCCTGTGTCCAACCCAGTAGGTTACACCAAATTACACCGCACATGATCGATAGTGAGATAAGAGGTTTTCATTACTAGAAATATCACTGTGTGCTACCGGACTCACTAATAGGCTCACATTCGGCAGAGGAACGGCTCTATCTGTTTTTCCCAGTAAGTAGCACTTTAGAGCATAAAGGTCTAAAGTTATTCTAAAATAAGTATTCACACATCAATATAGAAAAACAGCCTTTATACACCAATATATCCTTAGCATGTTCCCAGGGAGGTCACCTACTGTAATACAAAGGGGAACAGTAATTAACGGGCAACTTCTCTTCCTGCACTTCAAAAAGGAATGTACATGTTAGAATTGGTCAGCATTGCACAACGTGTTTGTTTTCCCACCCTCTGGACCAAGGCGCTTCATCCTTGATGGAAATGTAACTTTTTCCAATGTAACTGTATTGTATTTTCATGGGTTATAGTTATATACTATAGAACTATATTGAACTATATAGTGATATTTATAAAGGTCAGGGACTGTGATGTGGAGAAGACATGAGCTTTCCTTCTGAGACAAAAAGTTTATGTAATGCTCCTGAACACTGTGCTACTTCTGGATACGACAAACTCTTGTTTGGGAAGGGTACCAAAGTGGAAGTGATCCCAAGTAAGTGATTATACTATATCCTGCCAAAATGATAGATAGATAGATAGATAGATAGATAGATAGATTGATAGATAGATAGATAGATACATAGATAGATTGATAGATAGATATGGGATAGATGGATAGATAGATAGATAGATAGATAGATATGAGAAGGAAGTACAGCAGCACTCTGTAAGGGCTAAGATACATGAAAACACTAGAAATATTACATCTAAACTATGTTGCTATTCAATAACATATACTTACAGAAAATGAAGGTTCTTAGAGCATAAATTGGCCAATTCGTGTATATCCATCAACCACGGCAAGGTGAGTGGCATGTTCAGTAGGATAGGAACCATCAGAAAGAGGTCACCTTGCCGTGGTTGGTGGGCACACATGAATTGGCCAATTTAAGCATTAAAAACCTTCATTTTTTGTAAGTACATGTTATTGAATAACAACATAGTTTAGATTTAATATGTCTAGTATTTTCATGTATCTTAGCCCAATCTTACAGAGTTCTGCTGTGTTTCCTTTTCATATTATGCAGCCATTGCAGGTTGCACCAATTCACACTAAGGAGGTGCTGGTCGGGTTTTGCACTATAGATAGATTTTTTTTTATCTTATATAGTGCCATTAATTCCACAGCGCTTTACAGAACATTATCAGCACTGTTCCCATAGAGGCTTACAATCTAAATTCCATATTATTCCAGTTCTCAGCTCTTTGGTCACAAATTTTACCCTTCGTTCAGATTTTTGGGATGTAACTAAGACATGAGCTTTATCTGTGAACTAGAGAGTTTCTGAAAAGCTTCTGAACACTGTGCTACATCAGGAAATGACAGGCTTACATTTGGAAAGGGCACCAAAGTAGAAGTGATCCCAAGTAAGTAATTATACAATATACTGTGATAAGACAATTTTCACTACAGTTTTACTGTATTTATATATATAAAGTCTTGAAGTTATTGCCTATGATCACTCTGTTTCTCTAGATTATGCACTATAACCCCTGCTAATCATAGATACAGAATTGCAGATATTGCACGATCTTTAAACCTTTACCATAAAGCCATGTAACAATCATCATAAAATACTATCACCCCAACACATAATAATAATTCACCATATTGTGCTCAAAAGGATTGTAAAAAAGTTAATTTAAAAAGTGAAATCTCTATTCCAATTCAAAGCAGAGTAATAATGAAAACTGATAAGACTATGAAAATATGTGTTTATAAATGTATCTAATATCTCTAGATTATATATTTTAACATATTAGGTACCGTGATCAAACTTTTTTGATGAAAATAGAATTATTTCTATTCACTGACAGCAAATTTAAATGTTGTAAATCATGAAAAACCGAGATGAAGTTATTAGAAAAGTAAAAAAAAAGTACATTTTAGGCAAAAAATAAATAAATACCCTTTGAAGATCGTTGTAATGTGTATCATTTGGACCGAGCATCTGGTCGCTCTTCCCCTGTTCTAGTTGTAGGCATGTTTTATATTCATCTACAGTGCTCTCTATATGACATTGATTTGCTAGTGACGATTCTAAAAAATAGTTTATTAACAAACGTCAAAATTATATGGTCGAGAATCCTAACAATTCTATCCATAGTCGTTTATTCATGGACTAAATTATAAGAAATTCTATTACTTGTGTTATTCTGTGGTAGGAAATGTTAAAATCCCAATAAAGAATCTAGTAAATATTCGACATCAGTCTTATACTGGGATTATCGTAATGTGTAAGGTAATGGTCCTGTTCTTTAGTAGCTTAGTTTTCTCTGTGAACCCCTCGGTGGGATCCCTTACGTGCCCCCATACTGTACGTCTCACATACATAGATATTTGACAAGCCTTGAAGCACTGTGCTTACTGATAGTGGGGGCTACCGGCTGACATTTGGCAGTGGGACGAAGTTACTAGTGACTCCGAGTAAGTATAAGTGCAAAAACTGTACTGCGTATTTCCAGAAATCAGACATTAAAAAGATCTATTCTTAATGTCTGATAATAAAAATTATATTTCGCTAAATATGTAGTAATAATGGAAAAATAATAAAATATACAATATAAGAGAATTATTACTTCGGCACCATATGACTGTTATGTCCTAGTGATGAATTTGACAAAAGTAGAAAAGAAAAGCAGGTTAGCTCCATTGTTATACAACTATTCATAGAAAAAAATGGATTTCAACAAATCAATTGCCTTGAGCAAAACTCTGAAGATCTGTTCTCCTCCTAATTTTTCCAAAAAAGTTGGAAATAATCAAACTATTTATTATTATTGAGTAGTTAAATTACCTGCCCCAGTGTGTCCTATACTCAACGTAACCACATACATCTATATACAAGGAAAGTTCTATTCAGATTTTATATATATATATATATATATACAGTATATGTATATATATAATCCAGGACCATCCATAGAACTTTATTTTCCCCGTCTGTAAAAAATGTTAAAGTGTCCTTGAATTTTTTGAAACTTATGCAGATTATTTTGACTGTAATTATCATCATTTTACAGATTACAGTGAAAGCAGCTGATGTCTTCATGTCAGAATTATGGGCTGTAGACATGGATAATCTCAATGATTTATTATGGTTTTCCAATGTGTCCATAAAAAATATTGTCTGTCTGATTTTTTTTTATAAACTGTTCCGAAAAAAAATAAAAAGTCAAGTTGGCAACCCTGGTACTTGGGTGAATGAAATCTTCCAGTTGTGGCAGATATTGTAAAGCTGTGAGTTATTGTGCAGCCTCCGGTAACAGGGGAAAGCTGATATTCGGAGGAGGAACCCGGCTTTATGTGAATGCCAGTAAGTTTATTTCTGTAAGAATATTCTAAATGTACAATGGATAATTGCTATAGCGGACACTGTGTGCTATGGAGGAGTGCAGCTGATGGATGTGTGACATTTTTGTAATGACGCTGAGCACTGTGACTACATCTGGTGTCACTAAGCTGATATTCGGAACAGGGACGAAGGTTATTGTGTCACCAAGTAAGTGGATCTGACTGATTCTTATAAGATTAGTATTGATAGACAGTGATGCATTTTACTGATTTTCTGCTGTCAAAAAATTTTACATTTTGTAAGCATGTCGTAAGTTATCTGTACAATTAGGGTAAACCAGATTTAGGGCCTAAAAAGTAGAAACACATCAACAGACAGACGAGTTACTTTTTTTTGCCTATGAACATTACATATCTCTAGATTATGCACTAATAACACCGCCCATCATAGGAAACAGAAATAGAGATAGTGAATGATCATTATACCCTAACCTAAGGCCATAGATGCCTTTACCAACCCAACATATAATATTTCACCGTGTTAGTAATATCTCAGTGTTTGCTGTCATCAGGTTTTAACTTCTGGATGACGACAGAACTGTTTTTAGTCACTGACATAAAATATAAATTGTTATTAAAAAGTTGCAGAACTCTTCACTAGACAATAAGTAAACTTTACTTATGTAAAAAGTAAGCAACCCTCTTTGTATATTTGTGAACCCCCGTTGTATGTTTGCAGTATTTGCACGCGGGGTGCGGAGACTATTCACCTATTTTAGTTGCAGGCACATTTTATATTTGTCTATATTGCTGTCCATGAACATAAAAAATTAGAGTATTTTATCACTGTGCATCCATTAACATACATACCGTAACCTACAGACATGATACACAGCCAAATATTCAAAAAAATAACAATTTATTGAATGTATGATTTATTTAGTCAGACAGTTGAAAAATAACGAAAAGGAAAGGAAAAGGTAAAACGAACCGAATAAGAGTGCAAATGCAGGAGCTATTAGATAGCAGGGTCACCAAATGCCTTCGGCTTCAACGCTCGTCGGGCAGGTGCAATAGCAATGGGTTAATATACTTTACTCAATGACTTACCATCTGTTTGTATTTATCCTTACCTTGGTCACTCTCTGCCATATCACTCCCCCTGTTATACATGGGCATACATATCTCTGAAGCTCTTCACATATTTGTTTTTTGTTCTTGGCGTGTAATATCTTGCTTGCTCATTTATGGCCACTGGGCTCATTACTAATCGCTGTTTACTTATATATTTCTATGTGTGCAATTTATTTGCTACCTGCTTTGAGCCATATAGTTTACAATCAACATAGGCACGTATAGTGCTTCAGTATAATTTTTCTGGCATTTGGTGACCCTGTTATCTACCATAATACCCCCCGCATTTGCACTCTTATGAGGTTCATTTTACCCTCTCTTTTTACCTTTTCTTTTCCTTTTAAACTGTATGACTAAATAAGTCATGTATTCAATAAATTCTGTTATTTTTCCAATATATTTGGCTGTGTATCATGTCTGTGGGTTATATACGGTATATCGCTGTCTATGCGGAATGGATTGAATAGTGATGCTCTGGAGTGTAAAAATGATTTCTTAGCACATGTCTTATTTATATCATATAGAATAGACATAGACATTTCTTCAATATTATCATTTACTTCTGCTAATGCTATTCTATGGTAGAGAACTACCCCAATAATGGAGGTACCAGATATCTGGCATCAGTCCTAAAATGGGGTTATCATAATTCAGAAGGTAAAGCTCCTCTCCTGGTAGAAAAGATTTAATACTGCAGTAGCTTCAATTCCACTTGAATTCCCTCAGTGTTTCCTCACAGGCCACCATACATACATAGCTATTTGACAAGCCTTGAAGCACTGTGCTTACTACTGGCACCTACAAACTGACATTTGGCAGCGGGACTAAGTTACTAGTGACTCCGAGTAAGTAGAACTGCAAGAATTGTTCTGTATTACCAGAAATCAGAAATGAAAAAATATCACTTCTATTATTAAGAACTAGCCACAACTGTAAAATACTGCCCAAAAGTATAAAAGGTAGTAATAATATACAGAATGCAATATGTGAGAGGTATCAATCCCTCGGGATTATATGAGCAGTGTGCCAGCGTCTTGTCACTTTGAAGCATGGACCATTATGTGGCCTCTTGATGAATTTGGTGAAAGTATAAAAACAAATCAAGTTTTGTTTTATACCATCTATAGTAAAAAAAAAAAAAGGTTGCAGAATTTTCTCAAACTAAGTTCAAGGACTTTACTATTATTACTATTTATTACTCTCCATGACTACTACTATTACTATTTATTATTATCAGTGACTTTACTACTATTACTATTTTTTACCATCGGGGACTTTACTACTATTAATATTTATTACTATCAGGGAAGTTACTACTATTACTATTTATTACTATCAGGGACTTTACTATTCTTACTATTTATTACTATCCATGACTTTACTACTATTACTATTTATTATTATCAGTGACTTTATTACTACTTATTACTATTGGGGACTTTACTACTATTACTATCTATTACTATGAGGGACTTCACTACTATTATTACTATTTATTACTATCGGGAGCTTTAGTACTATTACTATTTATTGCTATCAGGGACTTTACTATTATTACTATTTACTACTATAAGGAACTTTACTATTATTACTATTTATTATCGGAAAGATAAATATCTTTGTACCGTGTTAGCCAGTAGATAGAAGAATATACTCTCAATTCTAAGTATTCTTCTATTTATTATCGGGGACTTTACTGCTATTACTATTTATTACTCTCCGTGACATTACTACTATTCCTATTTATCATTATCAATGACTTTAATGCTATTACTACTTATTACTATCGGGGACTTTACTATTATTACTCGTCATTACTATCAGTTACTTTAATATTTTTATTATTCATTACTATCAGGGACTTTACTATTATTGCACATGCCCCAGTGTGTCCCATACACAGGGTATGGGACACACTGGAGCACATATACTGTATATCCCATTGTACATAGCTATATACAGCGGGATATGTATGACAGTGTCTGGGGAAATCTCATGTTCTTGGGTGAATGAAATCTCCCAGTTATGACAGAGTTGAGATAAATGTATTATAAATCTGTGAGTTACTGTATACCCTCTGCTGATGGGGGAAAGCTGACATTCGGAGGAGGATGTTGCTCCAAGTAAAGTTTTTTTCTATAAACATCGAAATATAGCATTAAAAACTTCAATTGAATGTAAAAATAATTAATGAATGTATACTGTAATTAGTGACAACTCTAGTAATAAAAAATGGCAATTCTTGGCTCTTTATAATAGTGGTAAGATGGATAATTGCTATAGCGGACACTGTGTGCTATGGAGGAGTGCAGCTGAGGGACGTGTGACACTTTTTGTAATGACGCTGAGCACTGTGACTACATCTAGTGTCAGTAAGCTGATATTCGGAACAGGGACAAAGGTTACTGTGTCACCAAGTAAGTGGCTCTGAATGTTTCTTGTAAGATTTACCATTGGTAGACTGTGATGATAAATGCATAGGGCTAAATTATTGATGCATTTGAATTTAACCTTTTTATTTTTTTTAAAAAACGTGCAGATTTTATGAGCATAGCTATCTATACAATCAGATCTAAACCAGATTAGGTTTTTACCTACTGTGAGCCGTCATCAAGTTTTAGTCTTTGGATGAAAAAGAATTGTTTTTACTTAATGATAGCAAATTCACATCTTATAAACCATGAGAAACAGAGATAAAATGTCAGTAGAACATTAAAAGAAATGTTACTATATAGTAAGCTTTAGATGAAAACTAAAAACCCCTTTGAAAAGCTTTGCATGTTGGCTATATTTGGCCCCAGGTATGGTCACTAATTACCTGTAATAGTTGCAGGAAGGTTTGGCATCCGTCTGCAGTGCTGTCTGTAAGGCTTTGGTAAAATGGTATAGTCCTGGAGTCTGAAAATGTCATATTTATATGGTCTAGAATCCAAAAAAAGAACAATTCTATCAATAGTTGCTTATTCCTTGACAAAATTATGAGACACGTGCTGTCATTTACTTCTTCTGGTGCTATTTTGTGGTAGAAGGTATAAAAATCCCAATAAAGGATCCACTAGATATCTTATAATGGGGAATATCATAGTTTGTAAGGTAAAGGCCCACTCCTAGATAAAATCCTATACTTCAGTAGCTGAGATCCCCTGGGTGGGATCCCTTACGTGCCCCCATACTGTACGTCTCACATACATAGCTATTTGACAAGCCTTGAAGCACTGTGCTTACTGGTAGTGGGGTCAACAAACTGACATTTGGCAGCGGGACGAAGTTACTAGTGACTCCGAGTAAGTATAACTGCAAGAATTGTTCTGTATTACCAGAAATCAGACATTAAAATGTCATTTATTTTATGTCATTTCTTTTTGCTAGTAATTAGCCACAACTGTAAAATACTAGTGTTGTGTCACATCTCCTCCAGGACCTGTTTCTGCAACTTCTGCTTGTGTCACCAGTCACCACCGTATTCATGGTACTGGTGGTGATGGAGGAGATGTCAGGCCCAGAAACTATAGTTGGTGCTGGCTCTGCCCAGACACTGAGACTAAAGTTGCTGGGACCTGTAGTCCAGTTCAGTCTGTTAGCTCCTCACATTGGGCATTTGAACAGCACGACACCTCATCAAAACTCCCATCTTTTTACAGGAAGCTGCCAGATATAGTTAGTTATTCCCCTGGTTTGCTTCTCCTTCTCAGCTCCTGTGAAGTCGTTCAGTTTATTGCTCTGACCTCAGCTCATTTACTGATTTTTCTTCTGTATTTTGATTTTGCACTTTGTCTGCACTCCTTGTTCTGATCTGTTGACCTGACCACTCCTGCCTGTCTGCATCACCAGCCAGCAGCCTACTCCATGGCCCCAACCCATGGCTCCATGTTTAAGTCCAGATCATTGTACAGGGTTTAAAGGATGAATGTCAGGGCAACCCCGGGATCTGATAAATGAAGTAGCTAGGACTAAACCTGCATTAGGTAGTCAATTTTAAAGCTTTCTGGCAGATAGATCTACATTATATTTTGGTTTCCACCATTTACCATAGCATAAAAAAGTAGCACAATTTCCACAAATTCTGTGCTGTCTGAAGTATACAGATCCTTTTACGTTTTCTAACGAAAGATAGAAATGATGATCTGGGACTTTATTGTTATTGCATAAATACATTATTAACCCGCTCCAGTGTGTCCCAAAGACAGGGTGAAGACACATAGCTACAGTTGTGGCCAAAAGTATTGACACACCTGCAATTTTGTCAGATAATACTCAGTTTCTTCATGAAAATGATTGCCAACACAAATTCTTTGGTATTATTATCTTCATTTAATTTGTCTTAAATGAAAAAACACAAAAATAATTGTCCTAAAGCCAAATTGGATATAATTCCACACCAAACATAAAAAAGAGGGTGAACAAGAGTATTGGCACTGTTCAAAAAATAATGTGATGCTTCTCTAATTTGTGTAATTAACAGCACCTGTAACTTACCTGTGGCACCTAACAGGTGTTGGCAATAAGTAAATCACACTTGCAGCCAGTTGACATGGATTAAAGTTGACTCAACCTCTGTCCTGTGCCCTTGTGTGTACCACATTGAGCATTGAGAAAAGGAAGAAGACCAAAGAACTGTCTGAGGACTTGAGAAACCAAATTGTGAGGAAGCATGAGCAATCTCAAGGCTACAAGTCCATCTCCAAAGACCTGAATGTTCCTGTGTCTACCGTGTGCAGTATCATCAAGAAGGTTAAAGCCCATGGCACTGTGGCTATCCTCCCTAGATGTGGACAGAAAAGAAAAATTGACAAGAGATTTCAACGCAAGATTGTGCGGATGTTGGATAAAGAACCTTAACTAACATCCAAACAAGTTCAAGCTGCCCTGCAGTCCGAGGGTACAACAGTGTCAACCCGTACTATCCGTCAGCGTCTGAATGAAAAGGGACTGTATGGTAGGAGACCCAGGAAGACCCCACTTCTTACCCCGAGACATAAAAAAGCCAGGCTGGAGTTTGCCAAAACTTACCTGAAAAAGCCTAAAACGTTTTGGAAGAATGTTCTCTGGTCAGATGAGACAAAAGTAGAGCTTTTTGGGCAAAGGCATCAACATAGAGTTTACAGGAGAAAAAAAGGCATTCAAAGAAAAGAACACGGTCCCTACAGTCAAACATGGCGGAGGTTCCCTGATGTTTTGGGGTTGCTTTGCTGCCTCTGGCCCTGGACTGCTTGTCCGTGTGCATGGCATTATGAAGTCAGAAGACTACCAACAAATTTTGCAGCATAATGTAGGGCCCAGTGTGAGAAAGCTGGGTCTCCCTCAGAGGTCATGGGTCTTCCAGCAGGACAATGACCCAAAACACACTTCAAAAAGCAGTAGAAAATGGTTTGAGAGAAAGCACTGGAGACTTCTAAGGTGGTCAGCAATGAGTCCAAACCTGAATCCCATAGAACACCTGTGGAGAGATCTAAAAATGGCAGTTTGGAGAAGGCACCCTTCAAATATCAGGGACCTGGAGCAGTTTGCCAAAGAAGAATGGTCTAAAATTCCAGCAGAGCATTGTAAGAAACTCATTGATGGTTACCGGAAGTGGTTGGTTGCAGTTATTTTGGCTAAAGGTTGTGCAACCAAGTATTAGACTGAGGGTGCCAATACTTTTGTCTGGCCCATTTTTGGAGTTTTGTGTGAAATGATCAATGTTTTGCTTTTTGCTTCATTCTCGTTTGTGTTTTTTCATTTAAGACAAATTAAATGAAGATAATAATACCAAAGAATTTGTGTTTGCAATCATTTTCATGAAGAAACTGAGTATTATCTGACAGAATTGCAGGGGTGTCAATACTTTTGGCCACAACTGTATGTGACATACAGTGGGTGAAATCAGTATTGAACACGCCACCAATTTTCTAAGTAAACATATGTTTAAAGTATTGAACACACTTACTGAAATTTATGTAATACTTTGTACAAAAGCCTTTGTTGGTGATGACAGCTTCAAGACACCTCCTGTATGGAGAAACTAGTCGCATGCATTGCTCAGGTGTGATTTGAGCCCATTCTTACACACACTTCAAATCCTGAAGGTTCTGTGGGTTCCTTCAATGAAATCTGAGCTTTAGGTCCTTCCATAAATATTCTATTGGATTCACGTCTGGTAATTTTTGCACCTCTCTTGCTTTATGTGTTCAATACCTTTACCCTGTGTCATTTCTCATTATTACACGTAACCTAATTTATGGAAATCTATGGTTTGATTCCTTTGCCTGTGTGGATTGGACAGGTTGTTACTGACATCTGGTGAGAATTTTATTTCAATAGCATCTTATAGAAATAAATTTCCTTAGAAAATTGGTGACATGTTCAATATTTTTTCCACCCCCGGTATATTACATTGTTTGTAGATATCTCATGTAGTTCAATGAATGAAATATTCTGTTTACGGCAGAGAGTTGAGTGAAAGATATTGTAAAGCTGTTAGCTAGTGTGCAACTTCAGGTAGCTGGGGAAAGCTGGTATTCGGAGGAGGAACCCAGCTTTATGTTACTCCCAGTAAGTTTTTTTGCTGCTAATATATCTAAATGTAGCATCAAAATCATCCATTAAATATGAATGTAGTGACCTGTACTGAGATTAGTGACAACCCTAGTAAATAGAACTACAAATACTTGGCTTCCTATAATAGCAGTAAGATGTGTATAGGCTATAGCGGACACTGTGTGCTACGGAGGAATGACTGAGGGGCAAGGATGACACTTTATGTAATGACACAGAGCACTGTGATTATGTCTGGTATCAATAAGCTGATATTTGGGACAGGGACAAAGGTTACCGTGTCACCAAGTAAGTGGATCTATTTCTTGTAGGATTATTAATGGTAGACTGTAATGATAAATACAAGTGAGGCATTTATTAATGAATTTGTGCAGGTTTTCTGGCACTAAAAAAGTCACAAATTTTGTCGGCCATTGTTTTTGAGTAAAA
Organism: Dendrobates tinctorius; assembly: GCF_039654945.1. Taxonomy (NCBI): domain Eukaryota; kingdom Metazoa; phylum Chordata; class Amphibia; order Anura; family Dendrobatidae; genus Dendrobates; species Dendrobates tinctorius. The sequence continues at coordinate 28,300,873 of NW_027361712.1, read as the reverse complement.
ATGTGTAACTTTTTGTTATCTTATGAAACTCTTGCCACTTTCAAAAAATAGTTGTAAAAGTTGGTAGGGTTAAGTATGCAAATAGGGTTATGCCAGATTTATGCAATGTCAATTTTTGCATAAGTCACAATTCTAGCTCCATTAGGGTCAGGAATAAAAATTAGAAACAGCTCTAGACAGAAGTCTTATAAGTTAAATTTATCAAACATCGGCAAACATTTCAATTGGCGAAAATGCTTTAGCTACAAAGCTGCCGCAAGCAAATTAATCTCAACAATCAAAATAAATAAAAAATTGTCATAAGCATCATTATTGTGTCACATAGGTTTATATTAAAGTAGAAAAAGTTAGTCATTTCATAAGATGGATGGATAGATATTTATGTGTAGAGTTCTAGTATGTAAAGATCTACTCACACACTGTTGTTCTCTAGTATTATGGGCGACCCACATACTTTTGGCAGTTGCAGGTTTTTGCTGAGGTTCCTTTTACTGTGATAATAACTACAACAAATACATCTTTGGATCAGGGACGCAAGTGACGGTGATTCCCAGTAAGTACGTAACGCCGTTACCTTTCTTATGAAATAAGACATTTGTCTAAGGAATAACACTGGTTAAAGACAGAGCTTTTAAAATATTCTTAAAAAGATATTATCAAAAATTCTGATTTAACTTATTAACATTTTTCTTAGAATACTTTATGGCTATATGTATATTTATATTTTGCCATTCTCCTCGAAGATGGATAGATACCGTAGATAGATAATAGATAGATAGATGGATGGATGGATGGATAGATAGTATACACAGTTTTTGCTCATCAGGATACCACTGTGGGTAGTGGCAGTGGGTATAAGCTCACATTCGGCTC